>NC_060268.1:86470813-86792158 GCF_021613505.1 Equus quagga | reverse complement strand
TTTGTTGTGTCCGATTCACACCCCTCTGCCCGCCAAAAAAAAAGATCTAAAATTGTTGCTTCCAAACCATTTTTTCCCCAGTTTCCATGTTATTTTTTTTAAAAGGCTGAAGAAAATAGAAAATATGAAGATAGCTTTATGGTCTAATCCATGTTATAATTATATCAAATAGTCCTTTTAAGTCAATATATTTGAAATCATAAGCTCTTTATTTTCCCCTAAATGTTATATGTATTCTTTTCTTTCTTTGTTTAATTTATTATGCACAAATGTAAATACATACAAACATTGATAAAATAGAATATAAATCACCCCTATGTACTTATCATCTTAACCATTTTGAATTTGTCGTCAGTCTTGTTGTATGTGTATCCTACTTCTGTCACCCCTTTCTCCCAGGATTATTTTGAGAAGAATGTGTTTTCTGCTGTAGTTGGGCAGAGTGTTCTACAGATGTTTGTTAGGTCTGTTTGGTTTAGTGTTGTTCAGGTCTTCCATTTCCTTGTTCTGGAATAGATGTTAGTTGTTCTTGTGAGGGGGAGTGGAGTCAAGAACGATTTATGGTGACATCACTTCTCCCTTAATTCTGTCAGTTTTTGCTTCATGTCCTTCGGGGCTCTGTTGTTGGGTGTCAGTGATACGTCTTCTTGATGGATTGGCCCTTTTATCATTATAAAATGTCCTTTTTTGTCTTTTGTAACAATTTTTGTCTTAACTTCATTTTTTAGTCTGCTAATAGTATAGCCACTCCAGCTCTCTTTTGAGTATTGTATACGGGTATTGTGGATCTTTTTTTGTTTCAAGCTATTTGTGTCTTTGAATCTAACTTGTATCTGTTGTGGACAGGCTATAGTTGGATCATTTTTTTAAAATCCTCTCCCTCAGTCTCTTCCTTTTGATTGGAACCTTTAATCTCTGTTGAATGCAATTACTGATAAGGTAGAATTTACATCTGCGTTTTGCTCTTTGTTTTCTGTGTGTCTTGTGTCTTTTTTTTTAGTCCTTCAGGTCCATTACTCCCTTCCTTTGTATTACATAGGTGTTTTTTAGTATATCATTTAAATTCTCTTGGTGTTTCTTTTACTATATTTTTAGTTATTTTATTAGTGGTTGCCCTGGAGATTACAATTAAAATATTAACTTAGAACAGTTAAGTTTGGATTAATACCAACTTAATTTCAATGATACATTAAAATTTTGCTCCACTATAGCTCCATTCCTCCCCCTTCTTTTGTGCTATTATTGTCACACAAATTCTGTCTTTACACTTTGTAAGCCCATCAACGTAGTTTTTTAATTATTGCTTTATGCAGTTTTTAAAAATCAGATAGGAAAAGAAAAGAGTTACAAACAAAAATACATTTATACTGTCTTTATATTTATTTACTCAGTATCCTTACTGAGGCTCTTATTTCTTCATGGGGATTTGAGTTAGTGTTTAGTGTCCTTTCTGTCTGCAGGACCCTCTGTAGTATTTCTTTTAGGGCAAGTCTGCTAGCAACAAATTGTCTATTTTTGTTTATCTGGGAACGTCTTAATTTCTCCTTTGTTTTTGAAGGGTAGTCTTCATTAAGTTCAACTTCTGGACTTCCTCAGAGAACATTTCCATTGGCTGTTTTTTTTTAAATGGGCAATACTTTCTTGTTTCTTTGTCCCACAATTTTTTGTTGAAAACTGGACATTTTCAGTAAGAATGTGGCAAGCCTGGAAATCAGATTCCCCCTGCCAGCCAGAGTTTGTTGTGTTTGCTGTTTGCTCTGTTACTGTTTGCTTGTTGAGTAACTTGCCGGACTAGTTCCGTGAAGTCTGTATTCTTTGTCATGTCATTTGAAGTCTCTGCTCATTTAGCTTAGTGATCAGCTAATGATTGGACAGAGATTTCCTTAAACGCCTTGATCCACTAAGTCTACCAGCCTTTGTCTGAAGGGCTCCCTGTGAACGTTGGGGCATGTTTTCGGTGTTCGGCAGGCAGTGTACCACTCTGCCTTATTCTTCGGTTTCTGCTTGCGTAGAGCCTCAGGGCCAGCCAGAGGGGAGAGAGGAACAGCTTCTCAGGTCTTTTCCTGTGCGAGCACATACCCCTACACATGTCTGTGCCTTCTACATTCTCAGTACTATGTCAGATTTTTTCAAAGCCCCCTGTGGACATCTTTCCTCCCAGTTTTTCCTTTTCAGTATTTGGTCAGTCTGTTGATAGCCCTGACTGGTAATGTTTCCTCAGGCAGCTGTGGTGTTAAACCTTTGCCTTGAATTGTTTGTGGCCAATGAACTATGACCAGTGCTCTTCACACAGGTCAAATGAAGACAGGTCTGAGATTGGAGCTTCTCAGGGTGGAGTCAGGTCAAATAGTGCAGTTCTCTGGGGAAGGAGCTTCTGGGGAGCTCCAAACATGTTCTGTCACTTCCAGTGGCTGCTGCACTGCTCCTTTGCACTACTAATGTAGTTGCACAAGTGTTGGTTTTCAAGGCTGTCACGGAAGTGGGGAGAGGGGCATGGGCCTAGAGCAAGTTAAAATGCTGGAGAGCACACTGTTGTTACTGAGACCCAGCCATTTTCTTGAATAAATGCCCCTTAGATGGCTGTAAACCTTTGGTTAATTTCCAGAGTGCCAGCAAAGTTGATTTTGACAATTTTTGTCTGTGCTTTTGTTGCTTTTATGGAAGAGCAGATTTTCAGAGATCCTTACTCTACCATTCCAGAAATCTTTCTCCATCTCAGGATTATTTTGAAGTAAATCCCAAAGGTCATATTATTTCAGATGTAAAATATTTCAGTATATATCAAGAAGGAGAAATGTAGAGTTGAGGAATAACCCTCAAATTCACTTTTTGCTTACAGCACTTGCCTAATCCTTGTATCCATGCTGCCTCTGTAGTGTTCTGTCTTAGCTGGTGTCATATTCACTCCCATTTTCTTCAATTGCTGTGCCTCTATTTCCGTTTTTCCCCCATAGTATCTCTCTTATACTGTTAGCTGACCAGATTGTTTTAGTACTTTGGCCTGTTACAGTGAAGCCCTTTATGTCCAGTGACATCGTGCTTTTTAGTGAGAGTGCTAGTGGTTAGCTGTAGGGAGGGGAGCAGGTGACATGTGGATTGGTGTATAGCATGGTTTAGGGTAGAGACGTTTGAAAGGATAGATTGGATCTTTGGTTGGAGACAAGGTTGGGCAGAAGGAGTCAGCAGTTTCCTAAGTTTCGCCTAAGATGTTTTAAATCATATATTTATTTTACTTTGCCTCGTTCCAAAAAGTATTTGAGGCAGTCCTAAAAAATGTCATGGTTGTATTATTGACCAGAAAATAATGAGAAATATTGCAGTATGGAATTGAAAGTAACAGTAGTGGACTGAGTAGGCCAGTTGACTGTGTTGGGATTTTATCATAAGAGTTATGGTGATTGAATCATCTGTTACTTATTGAACTCCATAAACTTGTACTTCTGAAAAGGATAATATTGTTACAGTTAAGTCACTGTTCTCAGTTATGTCCCTAAGCATTTTCACCATCAGTCACTGAGAATAAAGTTCATCTTTAGTTTGAATGGATTTCTGGCCCTCATTATTTTAAGTTGGCCATTTTCAAAGGCAGTCAGTGTTCATTCATTTAGTGGCAGTTACAAGGATTGGGCTCTGTTTTTGACAGTTTGCATGCTCATACAGTCATGTGCTGCAAAACAAGATTTCATTCAACGATGGAGAGCATATACAATGGTGGTCCCATGAGATTAGTACTGTGTAGCCTGGGTGTGTAGTAGGCTCTACCATCTGTTTGTGTAAGTCCACTCTGTGCTGTTCACACAACGACGAAATCGCCTAACTGTGCATTTCTCAGAGTGTCTCTCTCTCATTAGGCAACACATGACTGTATTTCATCACAGGATATGTTTGCATTAACATAGCTGAAGTCTCTGTTTTTTAATGTGTTTTATTTATCACGTTCTTAGGTTCATCAAGGCATATAAGAAGTTTGGTCTCCCTCTTGAACGGTAAGCTTAGTAACAGTTCCTTGTCTGCCTCTTATTCACTTTTATTATGGAGCAGTTTCTTTTTTGGTACTATTTTCCATTTAAGGTCGGCCACCTTTTGACAGCCTGATTTTTAGACATTAATGTATTCACATGCTTCCTATGATTTGGAGATCAATGAAACATATTGTAGAAGTAACTGTACTTTGCTTCTAGGAACATTGCAGTGAATGAGAGTACGCTGGAAAGGAAAGCACAAGGAAGCAAACTAGTGCAAACGGTTTTTGGGCTCTTCACCTGCTACCATTATTAGACAGCCTATTTAGTTATTAAAGAAAGCTGAACCCTTTTCCTTCTGTGTTTTGAAAATTACTTTGTTTTGTAGACTATTCCAAGGCACAATTATTTTTTTATTTTTCTTTTTTTTTTGAGGAAGATTAGCCCTGAGCTAACTACTGCCAATCCTCCTCTTTTTGCTGAGGGAGACTGGCCCTGAGCTAACATCTGTGCCTATCTTCCTCTGCTTTATATGTGGGATGCCTACCGCAGCATGGCTTTTGCCAAGCGGTGCCATGTCTGCACCCGGGATCTGAACCAGTGAACCCTGGGCCGCTGAGAAGTGGAACATGGGAACTTAACCGCCGCACCACCGGGCCGGCCCCAAGGCACAATTCTTTATAATGGGAAATGAATAAGTTACCCCAGTGTTGCTGGAGCCTTGGAGTGATTAATAAAGGAATGTAGGGAAAAGTGTGTTTGCAGTAGCAAGCTTAGATGAGACCAAGTGTTATCTCATGACATTAGAAAAGTGGGTGCAGGGCCTTGAAGTGTCCCTGTATTTGTCTTTCCTCAGGCTGGAGTGCATAGCACGTGATGCTGAGCTAGTGGATAAGTCTGTGGCAGATCTGAAGCGGCTGGGTGAATTGATTCACAACAGCTGTGTGTCAGCGATGCAGGAATATGAGGAACAGCTGAAAGAAAATGCCAGCGAGGGTAAGTCAACTTCGGTGATTCCCCGAAACCTCGCACTGTGTACTGGGATTTCTGCTGCTGAAGGGCCTTTTTTAGAACAGACTAGGATCTCCTGCATCTCTATTCCTTTGAGGCGTGTATGCTGACCCACCTTTATGTGAGCTCAGTGCTGTAAGATCCCAAAGATTTATTCACAAACGAAGTTGATTTGCAGAAGGTGCAGGGTAATGAGCAAGACGACTGGTTTCTTTTTATGTTGCTATAGAAAGTTTAAATTGATTTGAATGACGTGAGGACCTGAGTGGGCAAAGCTGAGCAGGTACAAAATACAGCTGTATTTTGGCTGTAAACGAGGACATCATAGACCACAAGCATCAGTAATTATCTTCTATATACGTATACGTATTGTTTTGTTGTGGCAAATTTAAAGGATTTAGAGAATTGTGATAATAAAATATTGGAGGAATATTATAATCATTTTTCTTACAGTGAGATTTTCATGGCACTATAAGTTGTTGTGCGGTCATGCGCTGCATAACGACTTTTTGGTCAGCAATGCACTGCATGGATGGTGGTGGTCCCATAAGATTAGTAGCATATAGCCTAGCTGTGTAGTAGGCTATCCCATCTAGGTTTGTGTAAGTGCACTCTGATGTTCCTACGATGAAATCGTCTAATGACAGTTCTCAGAGCATATCCCTGTCGTTAAGTGGCACATGACTGTAATTGGGTGTGACCTGTAGTGTATGTTCCGTTATACCCCAGAAAGTGTTTTTGCCTGTCCTCTAATAGTAGGAGGTCTGGGGTGGCTTGTGAGGAGAGAGCTCTGAAGTCATTATTATTAAAGGACACCCTCGTAGTTGAACCTCAAACAGGGAGATGAGGGTGTTGTCATTCCGGTTCACTGGTACTGTGGTCCATTTGTACCATTTCTCCCATTCTTGTGTCACCCTTCACTACTCTAGAAGCTGCTCTCAGGGGGCTCTCTCTGCTGTGGTTAAGTGTTTGGGCCCTGGAGGCAGCCAGGTTACCTGGAATCTTGGTTTTGCCATTTCTTATCTGCAAGACCTGAGACAAGTGATAGCCTCTCAGCAGTCTTGTTGGCAAAATGGAGTAACAGTACCTCCCTCAAAAGGTTTGGATGACTACTTGAACAGTTCCACACATGTGAAGTGCTTAGGTAGTGTCTGGCTTGCAGTATATTAGCTATAATTATTAAGTAAAAAAGTTGTGCTTTGGGAATTTCTTTTTAAGGATATTATTGAAGGTAATAGAATTAAAAAAGTCTTAAATATAGAAAAAAATTTTAAATGTATTTTCTTTTTGTGAAAGAAACTTGGTTTTGTTTTTTTTTTTCTTGAGGAAGATTAGCCCTGAGCTAACATCCACTGCCAAGCCTTCTCTTTTTGCTGAGGAAGATTGGCTGTGAGCTAACACCTGTGCCCATCTTCCTTTACTTTTTACGTGGGACGCTGCCACAGCATGGCTTGATGAGCAGTGTGTAGGTCCGCACCTGGGATCCAAACCAGTGAACTCTGGGCCACTGAAGTGGAGCACACAAACTTAACCACCATGCCACTGGGCCTGTCCCTAAAAGAAACTTTTAAGTAACTTGAGTGGTTTGGACAATGATTCAAATATGTGCTTTTTTTTTTTTTTTTAAGATTTTAATTTTCCTCCAACAGTCCCCTGGTACATAGTTGTGTATTTTTAGTTGTGGGTCCTTCTAGTTGTGGCATGTGGGACGCTGCCTCAGCATGGCTTGTTGAGCATTGCCATGTCTGCGCCCAGGATCGGAACCGGCATAACCTGGGGCCGCCGAAGCAGAGCACTCGAACTTAACCACTCAGCCACGGGGGCGGTCCCCAAATCTGTGCTTTTAATAGTACCCAGGATATATCCAAAAGTAAACCTCAAGTTTACATTTTTTTCTTTTTTCATTGTAATTGTTTCAAATAAGTATTATAATCACATGGCTTAAAAATGAAAAACAGTTATCCCTATTTCTTGTCTCTTTCTAGAAATTTAAAAATACATATGTACAAAAAAATGAATGATATTTTTTCCCCTTTTAACGCAGATGGTAGTGCAGCATGCGTGCTGCTATACCTTGCTCTGTCCTTCTCTCAGCATATTTTGGAGATATTTCCTCCTCACAGTGCCCTTCCTCTCACGTGCCTCTCTCTGTGGGGTTCACATTCTGGATCTGACTGCTTGCCTCCTCCTGGCATTGCCTGTTTCCCTAAGCCTGTATTGCCTGTAAACTGGTGTTCAGGTATTCTGAGTCCAGGCTGACATTTCCAGTTCAAACGTAAGATTATCGATACCTCTTTTCTTAAGCTGAAAATTTTTGTTCCTGAAAATGTTAACGTAATCGTGTATTTGTCTTGTCTTATAACATGTTACCAAATATCAATACCAATCTTACTGTTAACAGTAAGACTTTTCAATGCAAAGTTTGATGTCTTTGCATTTCTTTTTGTGCTTAGAATACATCCCAGTATCAATGTGCAGTCAAAATACTAGGTTTTAAAATTATTCGAAGTTGTTCTTTTCTCTTTGTGGTTATCCCACCAACTTAATATAGTTTAGCTTCTTTCATTTTTATTTAGTTTCAATTTTTAGGGATTACTTTTCTCATTTTGATTTAACTTTGTTTTTTTAATCATGTAAATCATTTGCATGGTCCAAACTCAAAACTATAAAACAAAGGAACATTTGGAGAATGATGCTTTCATCCCAGTCCTCCAGTCCTATTCTCTTTTCTCTCCCATAGGTAACCGTTTCTATTAGTTTTAGATTTATCTTTCCATTGTTTCTTTTTAAAAATTTAAATCTGAGTGTGGGTATATTTCCTCTCTTATACAGAAGATAAGGTACTGTGTGTTCTGTTCTGCACCTATTTATTTTCGCATATGGCGAGCACTGCATACATTATGTAGAGATCATCACTCCTGCCTTGTACGATTGCAGTGTTCTGCTGTGTAGCTAGATGTTAATCCATACTTTATTGTTCCCTACTAATGACTATTTGGGTTGTTTTCAGTCTTTTACCATTATAAATACAGCCACAATGAATAAATAGTTTAATGAATATGCGATTTCATATCTCTGCCAGCATAGCTTTAGGATAGATTTCTAGAATTGGAATCACTGGGTCCTGCAGAAAATGCATATGGAATTTGGTTAGATATTGCCAAATTCTCTTCCAAAATCTGGCACCACTTACAATGCCACCAGCAATGTATATGTTTACAAGCCTCACAAACAGAATGTGTTGGCAAATATTTGGACTTTTGCCAAACTGATAGGTGAGAAGTGGTATCTCGTTTTTCCTTTAATGAGCAAGGTTGTGCATCTTTTCTAAGGGCCCTTTGTGAACTGTCTATTCATATGCTGTGCCCATTTTCTTTTCAGCTATTGGTCTTAACTTTTAGAATCTTTTTTTGATAAAAGTTGCCAATTTTCTTCTCTAGTTTGTGATTTGTGTTCTTACTTTGCTTATGGTATTTTGTGCAGAAAACTTAAAAATATTTTTACAGGGGCTGGCCTGGTGGTGCAGTGGTTAAGTTCGCAGGTTCCGCTTCGGCAGCCTGGGGTTCGCTGGTTTGGATCCCAGGTGCGGACATGGCACCACTCGGCAAGCCATGCTGTGGTAGGCATCCCACATATAAAGTAGAGGAGGATGGGCACAGATGTTAGCTCAGGGCCAGTCTTCCTCAGCAAAAAAGAGGAGGATTGGCAGCAGATATTAGCTCAGGGCTAATCTTCCTCAAAAAATAAATAAATATCTGTTAAAAAAAATTTTTATGTAGTCAAATTTATCAATCTTTTTTACCCTGTTGTGTTTGTATTTTGAGTCAGTTAAAAACGTGTTTTCTACTCCCAGGATATAAAGGAATTCACGCTGGTTTTTTTCACTCTTGTGCTTTTATGTGATTTTTCATTTACTTTTATATCTCTGGATATAAACTTGGAGTTTTTTCCTGGTGTATCCAGTTTTATTTATTTTTTCTATATGGCTACTGTTCATTAAAAATGGTGCTGCCTGATTTTTTTTTTTAAGTGCTGCATAATCTGTCATGATTATACAGTATGTGTCCTGTTAATGAACATTTAGCTTTCTACTCTTTTGCTTTACCTTGTTGTGATAAATTATCTTTTTCTATGCATTTTGTTCTATACCCTCTCACCAGCAGTGAATGACAGTGTCTGTTTCCTCTTAGTCTCACCAACATAATATTATCAAATTTTTGAATTTTCCCAACTTGATAGGTTAAAAATGTTATGTGTAGACATTTAATTTGCATTTCTCTTATCATGAGTGAGGTTGAGTATTTTTCATATGTTTTGGAACCATTTGTATTTCCCTTTCTGTGAATTGTCTCTTTAACCTTTGCCCCTTTTTCTATTGCAATCCTTTTATTTTTCAGATGGGGAAACTGAGACCCAGAGAGGTTAATAACTAGAAGTGAGAGGGGGAAAAAGGAGAGGGGAGCAGTTTGTTCAGATTTGGGAATAAATATCAGATTTCTCATTTTCAGAGCAGTGTCTTTCCCATTTTACCACATTCTGTTCCAGCTCTCATCAGTATTGTTGGGAATAGCATCTGCAAGTGAAATTGTAATGGATTACATGAGAACCCCTAAATAATTGTTTATAATTGTAGTACCATTTCACTAACTTGAATGTTAAAAAAAAATGAAATCTTTCTCAGGCCCTAAGGCATCTTTCCTCTCACAGATGAGTACCATTATCTCATGGATTTCAACTTGGACTCTTTGGTTAGAGTTGACTGGGTTTAATTTTTACTTCTAGGATTATTTTAATTTGAAACTAGGGAGAGGGTAACCTTTTCGTGATATCTTTTGTTTATCATTTCAAATGTGTTAGATATTAACTTGACCTCATACTTTTTTAGTAGAAAAATCTTTAAAACACTTAAAAAAAACCCTCTCTTAATGGGATACTTAAAAAACAGGAAAAACTTAAGCCATTAATATTATTCCTTCAGAATCTTCTTTTGTTAATTTTATTAATTTTAGAACCAAAGTCTAAAACAGGAAGATTAAAATACAATTATAAACACTAGTGGATTAAAAAATTCTAAATCTTAAAAAACTGAGTAGTTTAGAGGTTATTTTACAAACATGAACTAAGAAAATTTTTTGCTTTATGGATTACATCTTTGAATTAACAATAAGCCAGAGATGTATATTGAGGGAGGAAGAGTTCAGAGTTTGCTGATCTGTGTTTTTGGGGAAACTTCAGCAAATTCTCATGTAACTAATGTGAAATTGGTATTCTTTAGGGAAGGGACCAGGCAAAAAGAGAGGCCCAACAATCAAGATATCAGGGGTTCAGGTTAATGTGAAATCCATTATCCAGCACGAAGAAGAGTTTGAGATGCTGCATAAATCTATCCCTGTGGACCCCGAAGAAAAAAAAAAGTGAGTGTATCATGTGCTCATGCCTGGATGGTTGTGTCATAAGAAAATAGATTTGAAGTTACAGTTATATTTAGTTATGTAGCGTTTTATTGTCTTAACATTGCAGAATACTTTGTCCATGTTCATTTGTGTTCATTTTCAAATCAGAAAGACTCCTCCTCTAATGTCCTCCCTTTTTTTGAAATCCCTTTAGATACTGCTTAACCTGCCGCGTCAAAGCTGCACATTTTGATGTAGAATGGGGAGTGGAGGATGATTCTCGCCTATTGCTGGGAATTTATGAACATGGCTATGGAAACTGGGAGTTAATTAAAACGGATCCAGAGCTTAAGTTAACTGACAAAGTAAGTCACTGTGATGCTGGAGATTTCTATATTTGTTGTTTAATATTTTTATATTTATTACTTAATTTTATCTATTCTCTTGGGGTCGGGGGATCAAATTGGAAATTAATAAATTGGTATAATTGTAAATTCCTGGGATTTCTTTATCCTTGGAAATGTTACTATCTTTAGTGGCGTGTGGCACTGTTTCATAGATGCAGATAATAGCCAGGGGAAATTTTTGGGAAATTATAGGAGAAATCTTAAAATTCTGATTTTTATTATAGGTCAAATTTCATTGCAACAAATGCCAGGGTAAGATTATTTATAATAAAAGCATTCTTTGGCCTTAGTTCTTGGCCCTTTGTTTAAAACAACCGTGTTTCTGTTCTACACAAAAAGAAAGAATGAGCCACACCTTGGTATTTTCTGTAATGGAATTAAACATTAGCTGTACTTCTCCCACAAAATCGAGCCTCCCACCCTATCTGTTGCAAATCAGGCTACCAAGTAGTAAGGCCGTGCTCAGAGCTGTAAGCAGGGAAAGCTGACTGGCTCAAATTTTAGTAGGATGCGCTCCATGTTGTGCTCCTGGCAGGGCTTTTCCTGGCACGTCAAACAATGCTCATCCCATGTGCAATGTTCTGAGAGGGTGACAGCACCCTGCCATAAGCACTGAGACCAAATCCAGTCTGGCCTGAGAGGTCCAGCCGTGGTAGCAGGGATGGATCCTGTCCTGGCATAGCTCAGTGCTCTCCGCAATGCTCTAAGAAGCATTTCAATCTAAAACGAAGCTTTAACCTAGCTCCAGGGATTCCCTGCTCCTGGAAGGAGGAAATCCACGACGGCTGGGATGCTCTAGCAGATGAAGCCAACAAGCCCCTCCTACCTGAGTTGTTCTACCCTGTTAACAGCACAGGTAGGAGCCAGTGGGAGAGCTGGATTTCTCCATCCCATTTTGTAAAACGAGAACGGCTCATAAGGGATTTTCAGTGACTGGGAGCCATGGACATGAGATAGGATCTGAGGCTTTATCTGTATTTTGGGTGGTTGGGGAGGGAAAGGACTGCTCAATTCTTTGTTGTCTCCGTTGATCCTGATCCACTAACCGGATGTGGGTGGTGGTGGGTGCTTCTCTTCCTTTCCTGTTGAAGATTCTGCCTGTGGAGACAGATAAAAAGCCTCAGGGGAAGCAGCTGCAGACCCGAGCGGACTACTTGCTGAAGCTGCTCAGGAAGAGCCTGGAGAAGAAGGGGGCCGTGACAGGCGGGGAAGAGGTGAGTGCGGCTGCCAGATGGGCTTCTTTCAGGGGACTCAGGCTCCAACCCTGCAGAGCCTCAGGGTTAGAGTTAGGGCAAGAGAAAGGATGTCCTCTCGTGCTGCACAGAATGGTACCTTCTCGTAGTCAGGTGTTGCTTTTGAGGTTCCTGTAGTGATGGTTTGGTTGGTCGTAATAGAAATGCTCATTTAATAATTGACCTAAACATTTTGGCAACTTTCTTATAAAACCCATTCTCCTCAAATATTGCCTCAGAATAGTCCTCATCTCTCCCACTGTCACTGGTCCAGATGAACGCTTGCTGTTTCTGTATGCTGCTGTTTCAATTTTGGAACATAGTTCCGGTTATTGTGCGAATACCGCTTAGTTTTCCTTTTGTTAGAGCCAGCTCTGGGCTCCTTGTAATAATGGGTCCCAGGGACAAAATGGCTAATTAGAATCCACAGTTAATTTGGAAACTGGACTTCAGTTAGGATTGCCTTACTTGCTCAGTGAAAATACCAGCTGAGTTGCTAATGAACTCATCTGAGCTTTATCTCCTTTTATTTCCCCAACTTATCATTTCAGTTCAGGCCTAGAAGGATGGGAATCTCATCCTAACTCCACACTTGGCCCTTTTTCATGTAATAGTATCATAAGTAGTGTTATTCTCTGGATAATACGTTGAGTATGTACTCTAAGTTAGGTTCTGGAGAGACAAATTAGATCATGCTGAACTTGTAGATAACTGTGTCATATTTGATTGAGTAGATAAATGATATTTTAACCTTGTCCTTATTTTTACATATAGCATACTTCTAGGTTTTTTAATATTACTATTAAGTTTTTTATATATTATCTTTATTTGTATTTGGTGCGTGAGATGTTTTTCCTGCTTTTGAATTATATCTTTAGGCTGAATTCCAAAAAATGGCATCACTAGGTTCAGGGATATAGATGTTTTTATGTGGTATAGGATGTGGATAGGCCTACAGTTTCTTTTTCCTTCTTTGCCCCAGGTAAAAATGGTTGCACTCCTTTGAATTTCCTCTGAACTTTCTTGTTTGATTTGTATGGCTGCTACTGTTTTGAAGCATCATGATGTTATTTGGTCATGCTTTTGAGGGACTTGATTTGTAGTTTTATCATCATTTTCTCTCCCTTTCAGGCCAAATTAAAGAAGAGGAAGCCTCGAGTAAAGAAGGAAAACAAAGCCCCCAGGCTGAAAGATGAGCATGGAATTGAGTTTTCGTCTCCTAGACACTCAGATAATCCATCCGAAGAGGGAGAAGTAAAGGTATGAGGCTGGATTTCGGTTGAGGAGTTTTTTTAGCTACATTTATTCTGCCAACTGATATAAAACCATATGAAATGCATTTGGTTTCCATGTAGAGTAGATAAAATGGAAATAGAATATATATATATTTTTGTTGAATCTGTGAGAGAGGAATATAGTTGTTCATTTCAGTCAACAATTGCAAATTCATAGAGAATGGAAGTAAATAAGGGGAACCATGCAAATTTCAATGTTAAATGGCAGTTGACACTCAGCCTCGCTGTTGAGAATGGTAGGGAGTGGCAGGGACTGTGGTTAACCAGGGGGCTCATGCCTAATGCAGAGGGGGCAGCTGCCATGCAGTTCAGTTCCTTGTTGGGCTAAACAGAATTCATTTGTGGGTCAGGTTTGGCCCGGGGCCTGCCAGTCTGTAACCTCTGGTCTAAGAAAAATGAAAAAGTACATTGGTGTCATTCCATGTGTTGTTTCAGTGAGTGACAACTTTATGGGATTTTATTGCGTTACCCTTTGAATGCGGTTGTACTTTGAGATTAGCTCCGAGGATCAGCACTGGGTAGAGGAACTAGCATGGATGTGAGTCATGCATACATGAATTCAGATACTAGCAGCTTCACCAATTACACGCTGACTGGGACAGGTGTCTAATCTCTTTGGTTCTCAGTTTTTTCCATCTGTGAAATGGGAATAATAGTGCCAATATTGAAGGGTTGCTTTGAGAATAAGTGAAGAGGATCCACCTCTACAGCCTTAGCTGTTTTTTACAGAGAATTTAGAGTTGTGTGAGTGAGGGCTCTAAGGGCATGTGCTTGAAAACAAGCTTCTAAGTGTAGGTGCAGTGATGAGCCATGGAGGACAGTGCTTTTCCCCCCAGAAAGTAAACAAGTAAATACAACGTTTGTGGCAAAAGCTTATAGCCCTGTTTCTTTTCCAGGATGATGGCTTAGAAAAAAGTCCCATGAAAAAGAAACAGAAGAAGAAAGAGAACAAGGAGAACAAGGAGAAGCAGATGAGTTCTAGGAAAGACAAAGAAGGCGACAAGGAGAGGAAGAAATCCAAAGAGAAGAAGGAGAAGGTATTGCTGTTAGTTTATTGAGATTCTGCAGCCTTTGAAACTCTCTTCCAGAATTTAGAGATAGAATGGGGTTTGAGGGCTCTGAAATAGGCATCTTTTTATGGGTGTGTGCAGGAAGGAAGGATGGGGCTGTCAGAGGGATGCCTGCACCACTTCCTGCGGAGAGGGGACTGCAGGTGTGCAGTGCTCCTTAACATAGAAAGCCTTTACTTGCTCTGTATCCTGTATGTCAGAGGTGGGTGTTTGAATGAGATAGGACAGGTGAAACAAGCTGCATCTACAGGCAACTACTTGAAATATGCTCTCAGATTCATGGTAGAAAAGCACAATCCACAGATGACTTTCAATATTTGAAGCATTTGGAATTCAAACCAAATACTATCAAGAGTTAAGCTTTTGGAGTAGAAATGAATGAAAACCACTGCTATTATATAAGCTTCACTTTGGGGGTTTTATGACGTTCATTCCAAACCACAGAATCCTGGTACAGTGTTGCGTGTATGTTTGCTGACTTCTGATGAAATTATTTTGCAATTAATCCTTAATTGTTGTTAAAACATACAGGCAACGACTGTAATTCCACCATCCAGTTATCACTCCAGTAGATTTCTTGATGAATACCTTTGGAACTTTTGTGTTATGCAGTAGGAACAAATACAAAATAAAAATCAGACCAGGCTATTTGGGTAGCCTTTTCTCCCCACTTAGCCAATATATCACAAACAACTTGCCAAGTGAATAAATAATTGGTGAAATCATTTTTAAGAGATAAGGAAGATTCCAGTTGGTTATGACATCTTGGAAACAATTTAAGTCTCTCGTATTGAAATTGCTTTCAAATATTTAATGTTATAAACCATACTGTGACAGGTATCTTTGCATTTGTGCTTCCATAGAAAGATTTTCTTTTTTTAAGGTGAAACGTTTCAAAACTAAGAGCACAAAGAACGATTTAACAAAGATCCATTTATCCACTACCCAGTATTACAGCTGTTGTTGACATTTTTTCATGTTTACTTCAAGTGGCTCTTTTTGGCTGCTGTATTTTGTGTTTCATGCAAACATTACCGATGCTGTTGAAGCTCCCCTTATTATTTCTCCCGACTTCATGACTCTCCCTCTCTTTTCTCTTCTCCGTAACACTACTCTGAAGTTGGTTTGAAGCCTTCCTGTCCATATTTTATACTTTTATTACATATTTTATAATCATAAAATGTAGTATTGTTCTATGTTTTTAAATGTTCATATTTGAAGTCATTTTTTATATATCTATATCCATCCTTCTGTAGCTTTTCATGGATAAATGAGATTTATCTATGTGGATTCATGTAGATTATAATCACTTATAATATTTTAGTTAATGCACATCCCCAGATCAAAGTGTATATTCATTTATAAGCTGTTGATAAAAGTTGCTACGTGATACTCTACAAGAGCTCTGCCAATTTACAATCTTAACCTCTTGATGTCATTTTTGCGCATTTATGGATGAGGGAATAGAAGCCAAAATAGCGTTGATGAAGCTCACGTTATAATTGGATATGTTTAGAGACAGAAATGGGAATGATGTATGCTTAAGCTGCTAATCAAATAGGTTTGTCTTCATGATGTCTCAGAGGACTTTATTTTACTTTTTTAATAAACTGAGGCCATCATGTTTACCCACTGTAGCCATGTGACATAGGTTAAAAAGTCCAAATTGCAAGGCAGGATTGCACAAATGACAATGACTCCTTGTAACTCTTTTTTAAAAGCCTAAAGGTGGTGATGCCAAATCTTCGAGTAAATCAAAGCGATCTCAGGGTCCTGTCCATATTACAGCAGGAAGTGAACCTGTCCCCATTGGAGAGGATGAGGATGATGATCTGGACCAGGAGACATTCAGCATAGTAAGTCCTGAAATTGAGGGACACTGGTGTCTGCAGCCACGATGCTTGCTGCAGCTCTGCCTTTCATAGGTCCAGCCACACAGCCTCAGTTGGTCTAAGCACTAGGACATTACTTTGGAAAAACAGTCTAATATCTGAAGACCTTGTGCTCTGGAACAGGCTGGTAGGAAGAGATTTTCTTACTCTGTCTCTAGTGAAAAAGAATTTTAAGGAATGGATTTCATGTCTTGTGCTGCTAGTTGGAGAGGCTGCAGGGGCCCTTAGAGGCGTTTGGAAAATGGAAATGTTCACTGAGCTAACATTTATTGACTGCTTGGTGTGTGCCAGCCCTTGCAGTTACCATGTTGAATAAATAACTGTTTCTATCATTGTAAACTTTACGTTTGAGGAGGGGAGATAGATAACCATGTTTGTGCTACTGTGATGGGACTGTGGAGGAAAAAGACCAGATACCACGAAGATCCTGTGAGAAAGGGATTTGACCCAGTCAGGGGATATCAGGAAGGCGTGTTTAAGGAAGCAATGTGTGAATTGGGTTCCGAAGGAAGAGGAAAAGATAACAGGAAAAGAGGGGAGGGAAGAACATGCCAAGGCAAGGCAGCAGCATGCACGGAGGCCACGTGGCAGGACAAGGTGTGTGCACTGAGGAGGTTACAGAAGGCCACTGGCTGGAGTGGTGAGAGCAACGGGACAGCATGACAGGAGACGAGACTGGGATCCTGGCTGAGTGAGCTGGAGCAGCGGTGAACGTGGCATATCTTATGTGCTTCCGTGTTGTGGTGCAAGGAGCCTAGGATATGGTCTGTCTCTCCTTTTGAGACAGGGAAGGTGGTGGGGAAGGAGTGCAAGGGCCAGATCTTGCAGGGTTTGGGAACAGGCCGGTGTATCCTCAAGACCCTTAGCCCCTTCCTGGAGCTGCATGTACGTCATTTCTCTGTGCCCCAGTCGACGATCTCCTCCCAACCCTCCTGTGGTCTCTTCTCCCCGAACTTGCATAAACCACAGTTCACTTGAGCAGTTAATTCAGTCTCAAAAAGAAAGTGATCTTCTTCTAAATCTCAAAATATTCCTGCTCTGTGGCAGCAAAGGATAGAATTTTGACCTCACCCTGTAAGGTAGTCTCCTCTCTCTTTACCCCTTTCTCTCTGTTCCCCAAAACCCATATGCATATGTATATGTATATTTTTTTTCTTTGCACTTATCTCATTTTTCTTAATTCTCTTTACTTTTCTGCCTGTGAGCTCTCTGAGGGCAAGTACGGTGTCTTATATAAAGTACATCCAGATTCTAGAAGTATATTGATAAATGAGTAAAGTGAGTAAATGAATAAATTCATTATACAACCAGCTATCTGATCTGTTTGCTGGTTCTTCCTTAGCCCAGTATTTGTAAGAGAAAAATGCTACATAATGCTTCTATCAATACCATACTATGTTAAAAAATACTTTTACATACTGGCTCATTTACCCTTGTTTTTGTATTATGAAATCTTTAAAAAATACACAAAAATCTCAGGAATATAATAGACATTGATATAGGTACCACAGAACTCTGTCAAATCTGAATTTTTTAAAGCTCAGAATATAAAGTTGAGGCCCCTGGTGTTCTTCACTCTAAACCCATGCTTTTCCTTTGTTACCTCCCCAGAAGTGACCACGATTCTAAATTCAGTTATTATTCTCATGCGTGATTTTAGAGTTTTACTGCTTATGTCTCTAAAGACAGTAATAGCTCACATAAACAGCCCGGCATTGTGTGTGTGCTTTATGTGTATTTTCTCCATAACAATCCTGTGAGGTAGATAATTATTTCCATTTTACATATTAAAAAATAAGGTGCAGAGAGTTAAGTGGCTTGTCCTATGTCACACAGTTAAGATGTAGAGCAAATATTTGACCCTGGCAATTTGGCATGAGAGTGTGGGTTCTTAACTATTGTACTACACGGCCTCCCATTTATCCATAAATAGCGTCGAATATTGCTTCCCATGTTTAAAAGCTTTATATAAATGCCACACTCTGCATCTCCTGTAACTTGCTTTTCTTCCCTCAGCATTGACGTTTTTGAGATTTATCCATGTTGATAGTTGTGTCTCTGATTTAAATGTTTCATATTATTCTGCTCTATAACTTCCACAATTTATTCTATCAGTGGACATTGGGGTTTTCCCAAATGTTTACTATTACAAAGAGGCTTTGGTGAGATTGTAAATATTTCCTTGTACACATGTGTAAGAGCTTCTCTAGAGTCTGTAGCTTCAACAGAAGCGCTGGGTGTTTCATTGGGTATGCACATCTACTTCTTTATTAGGGATTGCTGAATTATTCCTCAAAGTGGTTGTAGAGATTTACACCCCTTCTAGCAATGAATGAGAGTTCCGATTGCTTCCCAGTCTTGGAAACACTTGGTAATTTCTGACTTCTTAATTTTTGCTATTCTGAGGGGTATGAAATAGTGACCAGTGGTGTAGTTGGACATTCATGTTTCCATGAATGAATTGCCTATTCAATCCTTTGCCTATTTTGGGTAATTTGTCTTTTCTTGCCTTTTCTATATGAATCCTTATACATTCATGATAGAATCTTTTATCTGTTATAGTCATTACAAGTATCTTTTGGTTTGTGGTGTATCTTTCTCTTTTGTGTCTTATTTTTAAGTTGAAGTACAACATGGAAAAATAAACAGATTATAAGTGTATAGCTATGGTAATTATCACAAAGTGATAGAAGTTTGTAGGATATTCGTTGTTCTGAAGATTCGTGATCATGTGCCTTATAAATTTGTTGTACCAGATATTTAGTGACTGACAACCATGTCCTACAGGTCTGAAAAATTTTCTCGAATTATTTTGTGATAATTTCCTCCTAAGTTCTTAGTTTTATCTTTATGGAACTCCTTGTTTTTGGATATTGGACTCTGGGAGTGCTCCCTAATATAATCTTTTTTTCCATTTTCTATTTCTGCTTTTTTAGCTCTCATTTCTGGGAGATCTCCTCAACTTTATCTCCCATTATTTCTTTTGAGGTTTTCATTTCTCTTGTCGTATTTTATTTCCAAGATCTTCCTCCCCCACCCCCATGGTTATTTGGATGTTTTTATATTTCTCTTTATTTCCCATCATTAATGTTAGGTGTTTCTTCAGATGGTTTGGTAATCCTCAGTTGTCTCTTCTCTTTAGTTTGTTTTTTGTCATTCGTGTTAGATGCTTCCTCAGACGGCTTGGTAATCCTTGCTTATGCTTCAGAGTAGGGGACTGAGTGTCTGCGCTGAAGCTCTGAGCACATGGGGCTCATCAGCTTTGAGTGTGTTCACTGGAGGGTGATCTGGTTGGGCTTCTTCCTTGGGAAACTTCCAACGGATAGTCAGCATCTTCTGGTTGTTCCTCTTGGGTGGTCAGATGTTGTGGGGAAGAATCCCCCAGTCTCCTGACTGGAGGGGAAGCCCTGGCCTCTTCATTCTGGAGTCCCAGAGGCAAAAGACTGGGCAGTGGCTCATCTGGTGTGCGTGTGTTCACAGAATCTTGTTTTCAAGGCAGTAGCCTTGCCGCTCAGCTATGCCTGTGTAGCCCAGTTCAGAGACCTTTCTTTTGTCCTCTCCAAAGAATAAACCTCCTGTCTTGTGCTGGGTGGAGTTGGAGACCTAGGTGTCTGTTATGAATCCGAGTGTCTCTTCCTCTTCAGCAGTCTTTTAGAAACCTGTCCTTATTTGTAGCTCTCACTCCAGTTCCAAAGGTCCTTAGTTAGTCTTTGGGGGAATTTTGCAGTATAAATCAGGTTGTTTCTCAGCTTTCTTCACTGCGGCCTTAGGATTTTAGTTTTCTCAGGTCTATGAAGTCATTTCCCTTGCTGCCAATATTTTGTTGCTGTTGTTTTCTCTTTCATTTTCCCTGTCTTTGTGAGCTTCTCTCTTTTAAAGCAATCCCTTTACTGTTGTTATAATGGGGCTGGGGAGGGAGAGAAATAGATTCTTGTCTTCAGTCCACCATCTTTATCTGGAAGCCTTTCCCTTAGTTTCTTAGAGTTCTGAAGGACTTGTAAGTGTTTTATCCTGGAGTTTTAGATAGTTTGTGCTGGGAAGTTTTCAGGTCAGGTCTGTAAATTTGCTTCTCATCTGATCTCCATAATGGCCAGGAGATTGTCATGCCCCTCTTGTGGATGAGGAAACAGAGCAGCATTTTGAGAGGCCACGTAAGCAGTAGAAGGTTGCTGCTCTAAAGGTTGGTGCTGGGACTTGCACCTCAGGTTTTTCTGACTCTGACGTTTATACTTGTGCTGCTGGCTTTCCCCGCGTCTCCTGTAGTGACTATATGGCATGAGGGTGGGCCATGTCTTCTCTGGGAATTCAGGGTACAGTAAGCAAGGGAGAAGACCTCTTGGCTGCAGATATTTTATGTCTCTGCTCTCTTGGCCTGTTCCAGTGTAAGGAGAGGATGAGGCCTGTGAAAAAGGCACTGAAACAGCTGGACAAACCCGACAAGGGGCTGAGCGTGCAAGAACAGCTGGAGCACACGCGGAACTGCCTGCTGAAGATCGGAGACCGCATAGCCGAGTGCCTTAAAGCTTACTCAGACCAGGAGCACATCAAACTGTGGAGGAGGTAACCTACCTTGGCCTCGAACTGCCCGCTTTCATTTGACAGAGTGTGTGTGTGGCTTCTGTTTGTGTCTTATAAAAGGTGACATAGCCATATAATGATTTTTTTTCCCCCAGCGAAAGCCATCTGTTGGCAACATACCTGCAGGTTTCAATCTTATTTTCCTGAAATAGGCTGTTCCACTGAGACCAGTTTTTTGAATGGGTAGGATGATGTCATTATGTTACGACAGAAAGACAGTGATGCTGCATGTGCTGGCCTACTTTCAGAATAAAGACTCAGTCTTTAAACCTGGAAGAGAGAGAAATCATCTAGTTTGACTGC
Organism: Equus quagga; assembly: GCF_021613505.1. Lineage (NCBI taxonomy): Eukaryota > Metazoa > Chordata > Mammalia > Perissodactyla > Equidae > Equus > Equus quagga. The sequence goes on along the minus strand of NC_060268.1, from coordinate 86,771,015 downwards.
TTCACCCATCTCAGGTTGATGTTCAGATATAATATGATAACTAATTGGTTAGTTCTCTACTAACACATGAGGGGAAACAAAGGTTAACACCATCGGAACTGTGAGCTGTCTATTCTCTTTAGTAATTGAAGAACTCTCGTAGTAATTTGGATTAATGCAGTTAATTTATAACTTTAGTTTGTAAGGCATCTTGAGTTAACATATATTCATTTCTATATTTACTTTTGATATTTTAAGAAAACATGACTGGAATTTCTGAAAGACAGTTGTGACATTGTCTCTTTCATAATCCACGGTTACTTTGAACACATATACTTGATGGTTAATGTAATTCTCTTTGTATAATATGCCCAGTATCAGTGGATTGGTTTTTGAGTAAAAATGGATTTAAGAACATCTTCTGTCATGATGCTATCCATAGCATGCTTCATACCTATAAAAAAAAAAAAAAAAGATACAAGTTTTGAATTGTTAACTTTTCTTCCCCTTTACACTATTACCAACTTCTTCCCGTACCTAGCCACATGGCTCCAACCTTAATCCCTGTTGGAAGATAACCAAAGGTCATCCTGGTACATAGATCCGTGAAACTAGGCTTCTTCCTGTGCACTGGGGCCTGTCTGTTCCAATGTGCTGGGCACTGTGGTCCTGGCTAGCAGTAGTTCATAAGAGGTTCTTGCCCACTCCTGAGAAACTGCCCATCATGAGGTGGTAATTGCAAGACCACGTGTATTGGGAGTTCCCAGGAGGAAGCACACGCAGAAGAATAGTGAGGGAGGGTGGTCTTCTGAGAGGCAGGCACGTATGCTTGAGCTGGGCAGAGAGGGGCTGAGTGGACTTGCTTAGATGAAGAGAGTTCTCAGGCTTCAGCAAAGGCTTGAACGTGGGGCAGTGAAGGGGTGGGGAGGTTTTTAGGGTTTGAAGGCAGTTGGTTAAGGCAACTGAAGCCCTGTGACAGAAGGCCTTAGACAGGAAAGTAAATGGCTTTCCACGCGTTGCAGCAGGTTACTAGTTTGGGGGCCAGTACAGTATTCTGTGAGTGGTACAGCATGGCATGGTGAAACTGCTCTCTGGAAAGGGTGAGAGGAGGCGAGACTCCTTTTCCTATTCGCTGCTCTCAACACCTGTTTTATCTCTCACTCCTCTGTCGATGGCAATGCCATGCTGGGGTGACTACAGTGGAATTGGAGGGGAGAAGTCCCCCAGAGTTTTAAGGAAAAAATGACAGTCCTTGGTGGCATTGACTGGGAGGGAAGAAGGGGCAACCGTGCGGAGATGCCCAACTGTATGTAGGTCCCAACCTGGGAGGTGGCGATTACAGCGGGTTGCATGGCAGAGTCCAGAAAGTGTGGAAGGTGGAGGAGGACTTTAGGACTGGAGTCTTGGTGCCAGGGAAATAAATTAAAATGGGATTTTAGCTGAGACAGAACCCTGGTCTCCGGACCCCTTGGTCAATCTCTGTTGATAGTAGCGTCTAAAGATGTATTATTGGGGCCGGTCCAGTGGTGTAGTGGTTAAGTTTGCTTGCTCCACTTTGACAGCCCAGGGTTTGTGGGTTCAGATCCCAGGCGCAGAACTGCACACCACTGCTCATCGAACCACGCTTTGGCAGCATCCCACATACAAAATAGAGGAAGATTGGCACAGGTGTTAGCTCAGCCACACTCTTCCTCAAGCAAAAAAGAGGAGGAAGACAACAGATGTTAGCTCAGGGCCAATCTTCCTCACCAAAAAAAGAAAAAAAGGTATAAAGATGTATTATTGATGCAAAGAACTGAAAGAATATTTCTGTAACTTAATTTCTATACTTTGAGAGTATTCCACGGCAAAATTCAATAGTTTGCCATCCATAAAGAGAATAAAAAAGTGATTCTAGAAATACTGTAATTTACCAACTGGGTTTTTTTGTTTTTGTTTTTTTTTAGGAACCTATGGATTTTTGTTTCTAAGTTTACAGAATTTGATGCTCGAAAATTACATAAGTTATACAAGATGGCCCATAAGAAAAGATCTCAAGAAGAGGAGGTAAAATACAAATTTAATCCTAATTCATACAAACAGATAAAAACCAGTTCTTCAGAAAAATTCCTTAATGACTGTTTTTCCCTGGGGAGAGGAGCATAGGTTCTTGGTGCTGGAGGGGTCGCTGGTTGTCTTCCCTTACTTTACAGATGGAGGCATGGGTCCAAGAGGGGTGAGGAAGCCCACCCGTGGCCTGTCCTGTCTTGCACAGTGTGCTCTGTCACCGTATCGACTGTGCAGTTTCTTAACATTCTTCACTGGTGGTCACACTAACATTCAGACCCGATGGTGAAATAGCCAGGTATTGGGACCAGCATTGAGATTCTGAGAAGGGGTTGTTACCCCGTGTTCTTCTGTCCTGGAATCGTTTATTCACCAGGCCTTTCCTTCTTCCATGAGTGCAGGTCTTAATTTTATCTTATAAATCTGGCTCCTGATGGGTAACAGGGTTGTGGGCAGAAAATACTTTTTCTGTTCTTTCTGGGCCATGTGTACTTGATGTCCTTCCAGCTTTTGTACGTAGGGTCCCAGCTGCTCACGTAAAGGAGCAAACATGAGAAGGTGCCCAGAAGTTGCCTCCCCTTTTCTGGTGTAGTGGGATGGACGCAGAAGTGACTTGGCTGACGCTGCAGGGGCAGTGTTCCGTGTGCAGTCATGTCCATTTGCAGATCTGCTGACTTGCCACATGGGCCATACCCAAATTAGCTGGTTAGGGCCCATCTGGGAACATTTATGACCTCTTCCACTAACACGTCAGCGCCACGAAGGCAGAGGTATTATGTCTCTCATCCCCTGCTGCATCCTCAGCTCCTGGGGTGGAGCTGGGCACAGGGCAGATGCTCAGAACTGTTTGTTGCATGAGCATGTCCTATCCCCAGCACTGTTTGGAGCATGGCATAGTACCCTCAAGTCGTTTATAATTGAATTCTATATGGAAGAATATGGTATGGCAGTAATATATAGGAATAATATTCTAATGTTGCTGAACGTTAGTGTGAACTTTAAGCATTATAAAAAGACTTGAAAGAATAGTCAGGAAAGGCCCCAGGAGGGAATGAAATAGTTGGGAAAAGGCCTTTAGGAAAGAGATAAAATTAAAATGAGCTTTTGAAGTTGGACATACGATATAAAGGGCTTCATTAGTCTCAGTACCAGAAGTTGGGTGAGTTGAATAACGAAAGTAGTGATCCCACTAGTGGGGGTGTACACTGTCACAACCTTTCTAGAGGACAGTTCAGGAAGATTTATCAACAGACTAAAACATACAATTCTCCTTCTAAGAATTTAGTTTAAAGAGATAATTAAGAGTTAAAACATGTTTATAGTGGAAATGACTTGACCATCCAAGAGTAAGAAATAGATTAAATAAGTCATGATATATCCATATCAGGGAGTATTATTCAACCATAAAAATAATGTTGTGGACATAAGTTCACATGAGAAGATTTGTACAATATATTAAGTGAAAAAAGAATACCAAATAATATTTTTGTTTAAAAATGTATGTAGTATGTATGTGTAAACACGCACAAAGTGGCTTAGAAAGACATGGACCAAATTATTAACAGTGATTCCTTTGGTAGTGAGATTTTAGGTGACTTTGCCTTTTTCCTTTTTTTCTTACTGTATTTTCTGATGTTTCTATATCAAATACTTTACTTGTTTGGCAAAGAAATGGTGTTACTCAAACATTTAGATGTTTAGTTTGATGACTTTGGCATAGGAACTAGTTCCCACTGGACTAGTTGGGGGTTGTTTGTTCTAGTTAGCCTCAGAAAGTTGATGGCCCTGGTTTTACCTGGTCTAAGAGGAATGTCCGAGCATGCTGCCAGCATAGGCCCCTGTGCCACGCCCTGTGCGGTGACATCCAGCAGTCGTGTGCATGTGCTTACAGGTACTTGTCAGTGGAGGTTGGTTTTCTTGTAGTGGCCTAGTTAGGTCAGAGCCTCGGCTGGAGCTCTGTGAGGCCGTTCATGCTGTGGGAGCTCAGTGGAAGTGATGAGCAGTTTTTGGTAAGAAGGTGGTAAATGGCAGATCAAAAGCCAAGAGGGACAAGAAGGAAATATTTAGAGATGATGACATTTATACTATTCTTGAGAATTCAGCCTGGGATCTTGAGAGTCTTTGGTTTCCGTTTATCTACAGGAGCAAAAAAAGAAAGATGACGTGACTGGTGGTAAGAAACCATTTCGACCAGAGGCCTCGGGCTCAAGCCGGGATTCCTTGATGTCTCAGTCCCATACCCCGCACACCCTTCACCCTCAGAAGCCTCATTTGCCTGCCTCCCATGGCCCACAGATGCATGGACACCCAAGAGATAACTACAATCACCCCAACAAGAGACACTTTAGTAATGCAGGTATGGCACTACGTGGAGTTTTTAAAAGAGGTACCAAAAGAAGAGTCATTTTATTTTCCAGACACAGCAGCTGGACCTTTGTGCTTTATTCTCTCCTCTCACTTTATTGTCCTCTTTTTTCTGAATGAGATAAAGCATGAGATAAACATTCCAAAAGGCTATTATTTCAACTTTAAGAAGAACATAGCCACCATAAACAAAAGACAAACGATAGACTGAGGCAAACAATTTACATTATATATGACAGTTAAATTGTTGAAACTGCTAATATTGAAAGAGCTCTTGTAAATTGATAACGAAAGGACACCCAAATAGAAAAATGGGCAAAGGTTAAGAATAGGGAATTCATATAGGAGAGGAGATTGAAATGGCCCGTGTGACAAGATAACCAACATTCCTATTAGGGAAATGTAAATTAGAGCAGCAAGGCAACCAGTTTTTTTCTCCTTTCAGATCAGCAAAAATTAAAATGTGAAATACACACAAATTGCTAAGTATAAGTTGCTACAATCTTTCCAGAAGGTAATCTGAAATATCTAAATACATAGGCCCTTTTGCTGGGAGTCTTTCCTGTCGAAATAAAAACACACATGTGTCTGAGGATACCATTCTAGCCTTATAATGTCAAAAAGCTAGAAATAACTTGAGTGTCCATTAATAAGAGAATGGTTAAGTGAATAATAGGACATTTGTACTGTATACTATTATCAGTTATTGAAAAGAATGAGTTAGCTTTATAGATTAAAAAAACTTGGAGGGAGGGGCTGGCCCTGTGGTGTAGGGTTAAGTTCACATGCTCTACTTTGGCGGCCTGGGGTTTGGAGGTTCAGATCCTGGGCATGGAGCTAGCGCCGTTCGTCAAGCCATGCTGTCATGGCCTCCCACATAAAATAGAGGAAGATTGGCAACAGATGTTAGCTCGGGGCTCATCTTCCTCACAAAAAAAAAAATTGGAGGGAAAAAGAGCAGCAGCAACAACAAAATCCGTATGTCTGCATGTTTGAATTTGTTTATTGAGGTGAAATTCACATCATAAACTTAACCATTTAAATGATCAATTTAGTGGCATTTAGTACATTCACAGTGTTGTGCAGCCACTACTTCTGTCTTGTCCCAAAACATTTCTGTCACTCCAAATGGAAATCCCAGACCCTTTAAGCGGTGTCTCCCTGTTACCCCCTTCCCTCAGCCCCTGCAGCCACCCATCTATACTCACTCTCTGGATTTATGTATTCTGGATGCTTCATATTAATGGAATCATAATATGTGTCTGACTTCTTTTAATTGGCATAATATTTTCAAGGTTCATCCGTGTTGTAATGTGTCAATATTTCATTCCTTCATGTGTCTGAATGATATTTCATTGTATGGATACAGCACAGTTTTTTATCCATTCACCAGTTGATGGACGTTTGGGTTGTTTCTGCTTTTCGGCTGCTGTGAAGAATACTGCTGTGAAAATTTGTGTGCAAGTATTTGAGTACCTATTTGCAATTCCTTTAGATATATACCCAGAAGTGGAATTGCGGGTCATGTGGTAATTCTATGTTTAACTTTTTGAGGAACCATCAAACTTTTTTCATAGTATATGTTTGAATAATATATTTGTATAAGATAGAGAAAGATGTGAAAATATACACACAATATCAGTTATTTTAGGACGGTAGGAATGGAGGGGAGATTGGAGGAAGGAAGTTAGTGTCTCCATCATCTGTTGCTTCCCTGGTTACAGTGAGCATGAATTACTTTTAAAGATAAAAGTTATAAGAATAAAGGAGAAAAACCATATAGAATAAAATCTAAAAAGTATGTAGTATATGTAGAAGCAGAGTATAAGATTTTACAGTCAAATATTCCATAATAATCAGAATGAAGTATACATTCCTTCTAAACTTGAATTTTAGGATTTCCATTTGATTTAAAAAAAATACATTCTGGTCTTCTGGTAAAATTCTCAAGCATTTAGAAAGGTCAATTTTCTCCATCTTTTCCTCTCTTTTTGAACATACTAATTGTAGTTATTAAAAATCTTGCCTGTTAACTCCAATATCTGAATTATTGTGAGTCGTTTTCTGTTGTATGCTTGTTTTCTCTTGGCTTTCAGTCACGTAGTCCTGTCTTTTGACGTGTCAAGTTATTTTTGATTAAATGAGGTACACTTTTTAAAAAAAATTGTAGAAGCTCCAAGTGATGTTAGCTTCTCCGAGAGAAATTCACCCTTTCCTCCCCGGGGCACCTCAGGTGGGAGGCAATCATCTTGATCTGGTCTGCCTCTGCTCCCCTGTTCCTGGGGTTTAGCTCCTCATAGTGCTCAACAAGGGCCTGTGGCATCCTCTGCCCCTCCCCTTGGCAGGTCTTAAACTCGAATCTTGGTTTTCTCGGTACCATGAGACGGTCCCCAACTGCTCTGCTCTTCAGGGGGTTTCAGCTTAGCTTTTTAAAAAGCCTTCTGCTTGAAGTTTCAGCAAATGTCCTAAGGGAAGACTGGCTGTGTGTTAGAAGTCCCTCAAGTCTACTATGTCCCTCTAGCCTTAAACGGTCCCCAAAGGCTCTGCTGGTGTCTTCCCTCCAGCAGTGGCCCTCTAGCCTGGGAAAAGCTCGGATTTTCATCCTTTTACCTGTGCTCAGAATCACAGGTTTCCCCAGTGGCTGCAGAAGGCAACTCTTACCTCTTGGAGGTTTTCTGCTCTTCAGTCTTTTTCCCCTCTAGTCCTGATCGCTTTGGCTGTTCTTTGATGTCTTTAAACAGGTTATATTTTGTTTATCTGGCCTTTCTCATTGTTCTTGGCAGAGTGTGATTCTGTTGCAAACTACCTGGAAACAGAAGTTCCGTGTCTTTTCATCTTAAAAATCTAAATAGTTCAAAATTAATTGATCACTGTTTTGTTGAGGGCAGAAAAGGTAATGACTGTACAGGATGGTTGGGAAATGTTTCCATGTTCTTAGATCTAGTTATGTGAGTTGTACTGACTTTTTCCTGGATTAGACTAGTTTTGTGTTATTCATGTGATGTCACTGATTTTTATATTCTGATCCTTTGAAAGAACTCTTCTTATTGAGGTAACTGTAGTCTTTTATTTAAATCTTGGATTCCTCACCCATCTCCTTAATAGCTCAGTACTTCCTAACCAGTGACCTACCTCCTGGAGGGTTCTAGAAGAAAGAAAAGCACTGTTTGATTTCTCTGGAAGTAAATGACTTGGCTTGAGTTTTAAGCATCTTGACTATTCCACAGACATTGACACCCTGTTTGAAATCTTACTTTCCATTTGGTTTGAAGCCATCTTCAAGTGATCCTTTCATGTTGTGAAGGTGTCTCTTTTTGTTGTTATTTGTTAATTCTTAGTTGAATACTGAAACGTTTTTTACTTCTTGGTCCTCTGGCCTGATCCACCCTGGATCAGCAATGAATTTAAACCACTGTTGACTGTACATTATTTTAATGGTAGACATTTCTAAGCTACACAGGTTCCTTGATGGTATTATTCTTTGGATCTGTAGAAGAATGCTAGAAGACCAGCAAAATAAGTAGACGTTTATTTGGTGGTATATCTTTTGTCTTAACATAGTTGTAGATAGAAGATTGGATTTCTCATGAGGCCACGTAGTTCCTTCTGGTCAAGCCTCTGTACTAGTTTTGTAAGGCTGCCTGTAACAAAGTACCACAAGCTGGGTGGCCTAAAACACATCAGTTTATTCTGTCACAGTTCTAGAGGTCAGAAGTCTGAAATCGAGGTGTCCTCAGGGTTGGCTCCTGCTGGAGGCTCTGAGGGAGAATCTGTTCCGCGCCCCTCTCCTACCTTATAGTGGCTGCTAGCAACACTTTGTGTTCCTTGACTTGTGGCCACATCCCTCCAGTCTCTTCCTCCATCTCTACATGGCCCTCCTCTGTGTGTCTCTGTCGCAAGTTTCCCTCTGCATTTCTCTTAAAAGGATATCTGTCATTGGATTTAGGCCCAACCTGGATCTCAGATGACCTCCTCTCTAAATCCTTAATTATATCTGCAGAGACCCTATTTCCAAGTAAAGTCACACTCACATGTTCTGGGTGCACATGTATTTTGGGGGCCACAATTCAACCCACAATAGCCTCCATTCCTGAACGTCTGTGTTTTCACTGCCTTCTCTGATTCAAATAAGTGTGATTCTTCTCTTCAGGGCAAAACAGAGGCTATAGAAGCTAAGACAAATTTCAATTTGACCCTATCCTTGAGAGTTGGAATGCTGACCCAAATGCAGAGTTAGAGGAATCACTTTTTATAGGAGGAGATCCATTTTTTGGTCTAAGCTGAAGAAGAATAGAGTAGAATCAGTAGGGATAGTCCGGAAAGATTTTCAGAAACTAGGCACAGCTTATGGTACCAGCAGGTAAATAAACGTTAGACATGTAAACAGGATATTGTCTTGTGGCTGTGAAAATCAGCAGTGCTGTTTTCCAAATTAATGTTTGGTTTTGTTTTTTGAGTGAAATCTCATTTTAAAGGTCTGCCCTAGATTGGAAGGTAAACAGATATGGAAAATGAAGAGTAGTAGTTCTCAAGATTTTAGGAGAAAGGCAGTGAATTTTATTTTGCCTTAAAATTTGGGGGAAAGAATGTTAGGACTCATTATTGGTATGTTAACCACCAACAGAAAGGCCATGAAGGAGGAAATTAAATGTCTGTTTATAACATGTGTCAGCCTTTCAGTTTAAACTGTAGTGGACGTGAAATTTAGCCATTTCTTGCAGTCATGAGACCATTCTTTCCTTTCCTGCAGATCGAGGAGACTGGCAGAGGGAAAGAAAGTTCAATTATGGTGGTGGCAACAACAATCCTCCGTGGGGTAGTGACAGGCACCATCAGTATGAGCAACACTGGTACAAGGACCACCATTATGGGGACCGGCGCCACATGGACGCCCACCGTTCTGGGAGCTACCGACCCAACAACCTTTCCAGAAAGAGACCTTATGACCAGTACAGCAGTGACCGAGACCACCGGGGACACAGAGATTATTATGACAGGTATGCAGAAGGCCCTGAGACAGCAGGAGCTGACTTCTGCCAGGAGATTTGTTGTTTGCAAAGGAGAGACAAGCAACCTAATACATTAATGTATTAATCTATCAAGTGCTCATTAAACATCTTCATGTGCCAGGCATGGTCCCAGGTCTGATCTAACATTTCTGCCGTCAAGGCATCTTCATGATGTTGGGGAGGAGTCACGAGGTAGACAGCCGATTGTGTGTGCGCTGCTTGGATGGTTGAAAGTAGGGATTTTTGAGTTTTTCCTGAGGGCTGGGGAAGAGGGAAGGCTGTTGCTTCTTGTTTTGGGCTCTAAAGAGCTAAGCAGAGGGAAACGGAATAGGCATCGGAGGCCCAGACCAAGGCTAGGGACCCAGGAAGGGATGCCTAAAAGATTAACAGATTGCATAGTGGGGGTATTGAATGCCAAGTTATAGGTTTTAAGTTTTATTCTCTGGGTCATAGGGAGCCATTTGCAGTTTCATTATCTCAATTGTGCAGGAAAAGTTTTTGCCTTCCTCTGAGGAAATCTAGGGAAGTGGTAGCCATAAAATAGTAAAGTAAAGCAACCAGAATTGTTAAGCTGTGTGCTAGGCTCTCAGCCACACTAGGTTCAGGGATCCACGTGGATACCAGCCCACAATTTATGGGTCATAGACTTTTGAAGTTATACCCTCTCTATAGCTGTATAATATGATATGAAGGGCCAAGCTTTGAAGTTGTGAGAGTTAGCAAGTAGAAGAGGGCCTGAAGAGGTTTTACTTGTTCTTTCTAATCTGAAGACTTGGCTGTATTTTAACCTCATAGCAACTTTGGTTTTCCCTAACCATTTGACTAATGGTATGCTTTGTTTGGACTGCACTTTGAATTTAAAATAGGAAAATTTTGTATAAATATCTCAGTATTCTGCCTTCTTTTTGGAAGATCTGGTAACACCAGGCTGCACTGGCCCAGCATCTGTAGCCAAGTAGCAGCTGCCTCCTTTAGAACGGGTCTGTACCCCTCACCCCCGCCCTCCCGTATTGTCCAGTCAGGTTCCAGTGGACCCTGCATTCCTTTGTGGAGGTCTGTATTCCCTTTAGTATCATTTTTCTTCTGCCTGAAGGACTTTTGTTTTAGTGTGGGTCTGTTGGTGATAAGTTCTTTCCCTGTTTGTGTGTCTGAGAAAGTATTTTGCCTTCATTTATGAAAGATACTTTTGCTGGGTATAAATTTCTAGATTGACACTTTCTTTCAGTACTTTAAAGATGTTCCTCTTCTCTGTACTTGCATTGTCTCTGAAAGGTCCATCATCTCTATCTTTGTTCCTCTTTACAGGATGTGTCTTTTTTTCTTCATCTCTAGTTTTTAGCAATTTGATTATAAACAATGATCATTACTATCAAATTTGGAATTTTTTTTACGTTTATTTCTTCAAATACTTTTCTGTCCCCCAACTCTTGTCTCCTTTGAAGATTCTAATTATATCAGGCTGCTTGAATTTGATTGATAGCTCACTGGTACTCTGGTTTTGTGTGTTTGTTTTTTTGCTGAGGAAGATTAGCCCTGAGCTAACATCTGTGCCTGTCTTTCTCCACTTTATATACAGCGTGGCAGATGAGCAGAGTAGGTCCATGCCAGGGATCCAAACCTGAGAACTCAGGCCACCAAAGCAGAGTTGTACGGAACTTGAACCACTTGGCCATGGGGTCAGCCCCTGTTTTGTTTTTTTTAAATTATGTTTTCTCTCTGTTGCATTTAGATAGTTTCTGTTGCTGTGTCTTCAAGTTCACTAATATTTTCCTTTTTAATGTCTACTCTCCCTTGAGGCTGAGGCCCATCCAGTATATTTTGCATTTCATACATTGTAGTTTTATCTCTAGAGAGTTGTATTTTGGCCTTTTTTCCCCCCTTAATTTAAATTCCCATGTCTCTATTTAACCTTTTGAAATCTGGAATACAGTTGAAAAATTGTTTTTATATCCTTGTCTACTCATTCTGTCATTTGGGTCAATTTCAGTTGATGTATTTATCTCCCTATTGTGGTCTTATTTTCTGGTTCTTTGCATGCCTGGTAATTTCGGATTAGATACCTCGTTGTGCTGGATATTTTTGCATTCCTATAAGTATTCTTGGGCTTTGTTGTAAGACACAGTCAGGTTACTTAGAAACAGTTTGATTCTTTCAGGTCTTGCTGTTGAGATTCGTTAGGCAGAACTGTCCGTTCCCCACCACCAAGGCGAGGATCCTCACTGTGCTCTGCCAGTGCCCCTGGGTCTTGAGGCTTTTTGGGATGGCTGGTGAGAATGGGCACTGTTCTGGCTCTGTGTGAGCACAGGGCACTTGGACCTCTACTCTCCTGGGTGATTCTTCCCCTGGCCTTCTGTAGTTTGCGCACATGTACACCCTGAATACTCAGGGGGGAACCCTCTGCATCCTAGTGGTGTGAAGTGGTATCTGATTGTAGTTTTGATTTGCATTGACATCTTTTCCTGTGCTTAGTGGCCCTTTGTATATCTTCTTTGGAGAACTGTTTATTCAAGTCCTTTGCCTGTTTTTGAATTGGATTGTTTGTCTTTTTGTTGCTGACTGGTACCAGTTCTCTTTCAATAGGATAATAAGCAGTTTACCATGGTCCTAAGAAAAAGATTTTAATATTCTTTGCATTGAGTCCATTTTTTAAATAATTTAATTAACTTTCACGTATTGTTGAATATTTAGGTTGATTGTGAGTTACTGATAACTTACAGAATAATTTCTGTGGCTCTTCTCCTATGCTAGGTCAAGGAATATGAAAATGTTTCTAGATCTTGCCAGTTTTCCTAAAGGGAGTATGAGTTTGCGAAGCCATCAGTGATTCACACGTGTACTTGTTTCATTGCAGACTCGATGAGTCTCATGGTTATTTCATAGGATGTGTTTTGCCAATAGTATAAAAAAAGCCCTTTGTTAGTACTTTCATTTTGTTTTTTTGATTCCTAGTAATGTAAGTATTTGCCCCTGAGTCCTTTGGAAGTGTCTTTCAATCTGAGTACATGAGGAGGAGCCCATGGGTGATAGAAAGGGGATGGGAATCTGGCTTTGGTCTTTTAGCTAATCCTTGCATCTCTGTTTCAGGCACCATCATGACTCCAAGCGGAGGAGATCCGATGAATTTAGGCCTCAAAATTACCACCAGCAGGATTTCCGACGAATGTCTGATCACCGCCCCGCCATGGGCTACCACGGCCAGGGACCCTCAGACCATTACCGCTCTTTCCACACAGACAAACTGGGGGAATATAAACAGCCCCTGCCCCCATTGCACCCTGCAGTCTCAGATCCTCGCTCGCCCCCTTCTCAGAAATCTCCTCACGATTCCAAGTCACCCCTGGATCATAGGTCTCCTTTGGAGAGATCACTAGAACAGAAAAACAACCCAGATTATAACTGGAATGTTCGGAAAACATAAAGGACAGCTCAGAAAGAAGAGGAGAGCAAAGAGTCATTAAGCACCTGGATATTTTTGGTCTGATCCAACAGGAGCCAGTTACCTAGACCAGTGAGTGGAGTTTCTGGACATGCTGCTGCTGGCAGCTCGCCGGCTGAAGGAGCACTTCAGGGAGGGGGAGGCCTTTTGGTCGGTCCAGCTTTGATTTGGGTCACCACTCCTGCACTTTGGCACCCCATCCCATTCCAGCCTGGATCTGGCCTCCCGCTTTGATGGGTGCTAGGAGGAAGAGGTGATTTTTTTTTTTTATGTACCAGCTTCATGGGCCGTTTCCCTGATGGAGGAAGAAGGCATCTTAGAGTCATGAATGTCGTATTGCCAGGGTCACTGCACCCTGGACCTCGGTGCAGTGGTCTGCGAAGGCGTGTGTGTGAAGGCTGCTGGGACCTGCTGGACAGCGTGTGATTTGGTTCACTGTGATGTGACGGATGCTGCTGATGGAGGGCGGGGCGTGGGGATGAGGGGGTGGGGTCTTGCATCATAGGACTTGAAGGGGAGCAGGTACACCCCTCGAATGTGTTCTTGGGAGAAATGACACTCGGGCCTCATTATGTGACATCCCTGGCACGGGGAGGGGGGATAGAGAGAGGGACACAATGGCCCCTTCCCTACCAACACTAATTTTCCCCACACTTTCTGCACATTTCAAAGGTTCGGTCTCCTGACTGGGCCTCCTTTGCCTCCTGTGCCGGGGACGTAGGGTCTGTGCAGCTGCCTTCTGAGTACTGTGAGTTAGGTGCCGCTGAGGTTGGCATGGGTCTTACTTGGTTGGGAGAGGGCTGAATGTGGGGGCAGGGTGGGGATAGGGAGGGGGTAGGGTGGCCCGGGAGCTGGAATCCCTGGTGGATTCCTGATTCCTGTGAGGAGAAGTAAAACTACAGGGCCTAGCGAGGAGGGGGAGTGGAGGCAGGCCTGCTGACCAGCTTGTTGCGGGCATGTGCCAGGAGTGGGTGCTGGTGCCAGTGGTGAAAGGTGTCCCAGTGTGGGGTTTGGTGGCGCCAGCATTGGGGGAGCGCTCAGTGTTGTTTAGGGCAGCATCTGCAGCTGCATCGTAGTTCCTCTTGCATGGCTTAAAGAAGTCGATGACAGCATCACAGGTCTCCTGACCCTCATGTGGTGGGTTCCTGTGGTGAACAGCTTTCCGCGGCTGGTTGAAGACCGTTAGAATTGAACTCAGTTTCTTTTAGAATGAGATCAAGTAAACTATAGACCTAAGTTAAATTTTTCCCACAATAGGAAGCATCCAACGACAGGGTGACTGCGCTGCAGACAGTAGAGTCATACTAGAGTTGCATTGCATTGGGACTGGGGGCAAGTTGGTTGCATCAGTTAAAGCAGGCTCCTTTCCTCCTTCTGATTCTGGGGCCTTCCGTTTTATCCATTTTGAACACAGCCTGCCAGTATTGTTAGCATATCCGAAGGCCTCTCTAGCTGGAGACAGAATAACCGACTTGAACATACAGTGTGCCTCTAAGTGTCCAGGCTCAGAGCTGGTGAAAACCCTTCTGTTGGGCATACAGAGTGTTAAACTCCCTGAACTAACCTGTGAGGACCTCGTAAAATCATTATCACTTACTTGCTGGTATCCTGGGCACCACCATTAATGCCTTTCCCAAAAAACTCCCCTCTAGTGAGGTGGCTGTGGTGTCAGGGCCGTTGCTGCTTGCTGCACAGCATGCTGGGGCTGGCCAGTGCTGGCTTCCAGACGAGAGTCTGGGTCCTCACAGCTCGTGTTGGCAGCTCAGTGGGGCCGCTGCCTTCTTATTTATCTCCTCATGGTACATGGGGCTGTTCACCTGGGGCTTCTGGCACGCATGCAGTGGGGCAAAGCCCACAGGACTGCATGGGAGCCTCCTGGCCACAGTCCTCCCCCGAGGACGTGCTATGACTGCTGAGGGGCAGAAGGTAGGAAATTACGTCTCTGCTTTGGCCACCACCAGTTTAGCTTCTGGCTGACAGTACTGACACTACTCCAGGCCAAAGAGGAGGGCTAGGCTGGCTGGCCGGGTGCTTGAGCGATGGGGTGAGGGCAGGCAGGAATGAGCCCAGCACGGCTTCCCCTGTGGAAGTCAGTACGCGTGCTCTGGGGGCGCGGCGTTTCCTTTCAGTCAGAGCAGTAACTGGAGGCCCTGCTTTTGGAAACTCATCAAGGTTTTTTCTCTGAACTCATTGATAGGAGATGTGAGTTATTCCCAAAGATGTCTCATTATAAGGAAAAAGGAACTTCCTTTTGTTCACATTCAGGACTTTTAGTGCCATATAATGTAGCAAAAGGCGATATCAGCCAGATCAGTGTTAAATTGATTATGAAAGTACAGTATCCCCGTAACAGCATCTCTTTTAGGTATTGAAGTATGTTTGAAGAGTGGGTTGGGAGAAAGGCATTTCCTCATTAATCTAAATCAGTATGAATACTGTATGCTTCTATCAAAACCAGAAATTTGCACAGGTAGAAATTCTCTCACTTGGGGATGGGAGAAGCTGCCCCAAGAATCTGTGAGGAAGGTATTCCATGGAGCGTAGCTTTGAGAGGCGTAGATATTGGGTAGAAATAGCAGGGGTTGAGGAAGTGGGAGGTGGGGTAGCATCACCTGCAAGCTGGAGATAAGCGAGGATTAACATGGGGTACCACAGCCTGGAGGAGGACTCGGTGACCCCCAGGCCGGTCTCCACTGGCTTTCAGAGCCAGCTAGAGAGGAACAGCCCGGCTCTCCGCCAAGCCCCTTCTCACGGCCCCTGGGCTCCCTCTTCTTTTAGTCATTCCTTACGCGCCCTTCGACAGGAAAGCAGAACGCTTCTCACATCGCGCTGCAGACCTTCTAGCCTGATGTCTGAAAGCTGCATCAGGATGCGTGGCGCACATGCAGTTCAGTCGTTTATTCACGCCGTGACACCGAAGCCGTGCAGACCAAACCCGCCGGCAGCAGGGGTGCTGGCCGGGCTGGCACCGGGGGTCTGCTGGCTGATCTGAGAGCTGCCGTGTCGGGCAAGGAGAGCCAGGCAGAGGGTCCAGGCTGCTTTAGTCCATCTGCGTCCCACTCGTTTGGGGACAGGTGGTTTTTCTTTATTGTAAAATTGTGGACTTTTAAAACCTGTTGACTAAACAGTAATTAATTTATATTTGTGAAAAATGCCACTGTCCTAGTGATTTCTGATGTAAATAATGTTGTTTATATAGTATGTATTAAATTTTCCTACATTGTAAAACTGCCGTACTTTTGACTCTTGTATATGGAAAGTGTCGCTAAGGATCTTCCGAATCCGGTGGACACGTTGCCTTGCATCGGTGTGAACTGTGGCGGCTCGTCTCCCCTCCCTTGGTTGCTGGGTCATCAGGATTTTTGACGGCTTGTGAAAGGGAGCCCTTTAAGATTGCATGTTTTCCCTGCGCAGCACAGGTTGTGGTGTTGGGCTCGGGACTCTGCGCTGCAGGCGTCTAAGATTCTTCCTGAGTAGCTGAGGTGATGGGGCCAGCCCAGCAGCGCCAGCCCAGAGCCCAGGTCCCTGCACCTGATGAGATGACGTGGAGGAGCTGCAGCGTGGAGGAGCAGGGCCGCCCTCATTCCCCGTGTTGGTTGTGCCAGGGAGGGTCCTGGGAGACCTGGAAGGTGCACCTGAATACCAGCGCCCGTCCAGACGGGGCCCCGCAGCCCCGTCTCCCAGAGGAAGTGAAAACACCACGTCTGCAGGCCTGCTGCCTTGAGGGTAATTTAACAGTCGGGTCACATATTCTTGAAGGGGGAGGAGGGTTTTATAATGGAAACACTGACAAATGTTAACTCGAGCAATTTGGCACAGCGCAGACCCAGCTCCTGCGAGGCCCAGACAGAGGAAGGGTGGCACAGCCCGCAGGCGGAGAGCCGTCTGAATAGCAGTTGGAGAAGTTTGCCAGACCCCAGGGGTTTTACTAATACTTAAGTGGCTTTGAAACCAAACTCCCATCTTTGCGAAGCTCTTAACTCTCTATGCCGAATAAACCTATGTGTCGCTCAGAGTTGAGGGGTTAACTCCCGTGACTGTCAGCCTGGGAGCTGTGGCTGCAGGCGTTCCCGCTCGGCCAGCCTGTGGCGGAAGGGGCGCCCGGGGGTTTCAGGGCAGGTCGTTCTTGAGTAAAAGACTCAAGGAAGAGCTGAGGGTTCTTGCTGCGATAAACTCAACTCACGATCATGTTGCGACCCACAGCTCGGCTGGAAGAGCTTTGGGAAACTTTAAGAACAAGTGCTGCAGTAATCAGCTTATTACGATTTACAATAGCAACGAGGCTTCTCAACTGCCTGCTGCCAAGACGCCTGCCTTTTACTGGAAGAAGCCGGCGCTGGCCCCTCCCTCCTCCCTGGCTGGGCCTGCCTGTCTGGCATCGAGGCAAGTCCTCCTCAATTAGCGCCAGCAGAAAGGTCACTTAGTGAAACACAAGGCCCTGCGGTTTGCCAGACCAGTCGGCCCCAGCTTCCAGCCTGTGGCTCTTAAAGGAGCAGGACTGGGTTGGCCCTAGAGGCCTTGTCGTAACTAAAGCCCCGTACAGGCCCTTTCCATCACCTTTTGAGGTTGGAAACCCACTGGGTCCGTGTCACTTCCCAACCTTCCTCTAGTATTTGTTGTGAATTGAAGAAGAGACACAGCTTGTCTGAATAAAAGCTCCTGGGGCCGGCCCAGTGGTTAGGTTCACACGTTCTGCTTTGGCAGCCCAGGGTTTACCAGTTCGGATCCCAGGTGCAGACATGGCACCGCTTGGCAAGCCATGCTGTGTTAGGTGTCCCACATATAAAGTAGAGGAAGATGGGCACGGATGTTGGCTCAGGGCCAGTCTCCTCAGCAAAAAAGAGGATTGGCGGCAGATGTTAGCTCAGGGCTGATCTTCCTCACAAAAAAATAGATAAAAGCTCCTTATCCTCTAGAAACCTGGGCCCTAGTGGGCCCCGCCCCATTGCTGCTGCGGGGGCCGTGCCCTAGGTTGACATCTGGGGATTTCCTGGTCAGTGTTCTGGCCACGTGACCTGCATTGTGTGGGAACATGAACAAGTCTGTGACCTATAGGCTTCTCATCTCAAAGATGAGCAGAGTGACAACCCACTTTTTGGGGCCAGAGCTGCCCCGTGGAGGGTTCCCCTGTCCTTTTGTTCTTAACGTCTTTCGTGCCCTGAGGGGATTGTCATTCCTAAAGTTCAGTCTGCAGTCCTGCTGACCACCTACACCGAGGTGGCCTTGGGGGGCCTGGATGGTCTAAAGGGGCCAGGCAGCAAAGTCATGCGTTGCCTCCATTTGGTTCCTCCTTGTGTGCAATGGGGCAGCCAGCCTTGTCATCTGCAAATGAAGGAGGCAGCTTCTAGAGTTAACGGGGGTCTTACGTGAGAGCTCACACAGTGGAAAAGGAAAAGGTTTGTAAGCACTAAGGGCTGCCTGGGGAGGAGACAGTGTTCGGCAGTCCTTGGCTGGGAGGGGCGGGTCCTGGAGGGAGAGGTTGGGGTACCTAGGACAGAACTTGCCCGGCTTGGGGGGCAGGCCCGGCTTAGCATTACGCCCCAGCAGCCCTCACCCCAGAGCCAGCAAGGCAATCAGAGCTGCCCTCCTCGAGCCCAGCTCACCAGGGGAACCCCGGGAGGGGCTCTGCAAAGCCTGTGCTGGGGAGCATAAAGGCCCAGGAGGGACTAGAACCATCTAAACACAGAGACAGGCTCCTTCAGGGAGCTCACAGTCTCCTGGGGGAGACGCAGCTGGGACTTCACAGTTGTGAGAGAGCAAGTTTTCCCTTGACCAAGATCTGGCCATTCCTGTGGGCCGGGCCTGCTCCAGGAGCTGGGGAAACACCCACGGGGAAGCAGAAGGACGAGGCCCCTGCCTCTTTGAACTGACGTTCTAGCTAGGGGGCCTGTGGAGGCAGACGCTAGATGAGCAAACAGAGGACAAAAGGTCACATAAGCACCAAGGAGACCAGCCTGGAGGCGGGTAGAGGGATTGGGTGCTCGTAGCGGAGCCCTGGGGTAGGGTCAGGGCAGGCGCGAGGACCAGCAGGAGGGCGTGGCTCTGGGAGGTGAGCAGACCGGGCTTGAACCCACTGGCATTCTTTGCTTTTCAGGGCCTCCACCACAAAACATGGATGATGGGAGCCCCTTGCCAGGCTGTGGCGGGTGAGGGAGGTCACAGACGTCACGTATGTGGTGGGCTCTGCCTCTGTCGATACCCTCAGAGGGCGATGTTGAGACATCCTGAGGCGCTGAAGAGCTGCCTGTCGGAGTCTTGCCAACCCAGGTGGGGCCTCATGGTGTTTGGAGGATCAGCAGCCTCTGTTCTCTGAGGCCCTGAGTGAACATGGCTCTAGAACCATCCTGCAGAGGGCAGCAGATTTCCACAAATAGCCTGCCTCGCGGCCAGCACCTCATCCCAACCCCAGGGAAGGCTCAGCCGTCACTTCCCCATCCCTGCGGCCTTCTGCTCTTGGCTGCAGAGCCCGTGAGGGAGCCCCCAACACACCCCAGGAGACATGGAGCTGCCTTTGCCCTGCAGGAAGGGTGACACAGAGACGTGAGGAGGAGAGGGGCACAGGCAGCAGGGAGAGGGGGCAGTGCTGAGCAGCCATGGCCCAGCCTCCTCAGGGGCCTCAGCCCCCCAGGGCGTGAGGGCAGCCTCTGCTACACCGTCACCTCCAGCTGTTACTCAGGGACGCACAGGCTCCTGCCCCCTCTCTCCTCCAGCATCCTGAGCCACAAGGCCCAGGCCTCACTCTGCTGCTCCCCATGACCCTCCCCTGAATGCCAAGCTCCCCGGTTTGAGTCCAAGGTCCCTCTGGGACTTGCGCCTACTGGCAATCCTGAACTCTTCCTCCGTGAGCCCCGCGCCTGCAGCCAGCCCAAACTGCTCTTGCAGCCTCGGACGTCGGAGGCTGCTGTTCCTCCGTCCTGCTCCATCGCTTCCAGCTGCCTGCTGAAGCTTGTTCATCTTCAAGATTCAGTTCAAACTTGGTTTCCTCTGAGCAGCCTTCTTTGACCCTGCTGTTCCCATTCCCATTCCTGTCCCTTCCCTGTGCCCACAGATGCCATCAGAGCCCCTGGCACACTCTAGTGCCCCCACGTTGTCACAGCTGTCTCCCCCAGTGGATAGGGGCTCATTTTGATGAACATTTTAAAAATCAATTTAAGCAAATCCTGGGTCATCCGAAGCGCAGGAGGAACCCAGGACTTTGGGGTTGCATTGGGGCCGAGGGGTCAGTGCTCCGTACCAGGGTGGACGAGGGCATACTCCAATGGGTTTCACAGGCGCTGAAGAGTGAAAAGCAGAGGCGGACAGAGGGAGTCACTGCTGAGCGCTGACAACCACTGGCTGAGCTGGACAGAGCCTGAGCTGGGACAGCCCACCTTTGTCACCTGGACAGGGCCCATTCCATGTCTGCAAAGCAACGTCACCCTTCACTTTAAATGGATGCCATCTGTTTGAATTCTATTGGTTCTGTAGTTTTATTTGAGCTTAATTAGTAAATTGTCTTGATTTTATTGTCAGAAGGAGCTATAATAACAAAGAGGTTATACCTACCCTCAGGAATTAGAAAATTCGCTCCAGCCCTGCAGGGCCTGGAGAAATACTGGTCCCTAGAAGGGTCTGTGTGTCATGCATATTCCCAGGTTGTAGATGAGGACGCTCAGATGCAGCCTGTGACTGGCTCAAGGTCAGAGAACTGGCAAGTGAGCAGCGTGAGGACCAGTGCTGTGCCGGTTCCCCCGGCCATTCCGCCCGCCCTTCCCTGCTCTGCTTATACCACATGTCACTTGTGCATCGCCTGCCTCTCACCCCAGAAGTCAGTCCCTGAAGGGGGGGCACGTTCACGTACTGTGATCACTGCTATATCCACAACACCAAGCACAGGGCTGGGCATGAAATAAACAAACGTGTCCTCCAGATCTAGACCATGACTGGACACATGGGGATGCTCTTACAGACGATTGTGCAAGGAAGGGAGGGAGGGAGAGAAAAGGAAGAGAGGAATGACTCTCATTGCTGTGTCAGATCAACACAAGGGTCACCCAGGGGAGAAGGCCATGGGCACTTGCCTTAGTGGATTCAAAGGGAAGGATGTGTCAACTAAACAAGGCAGATGCTGCAGTTGTCCTGCAGTGCCCAGGGGAGAGGGGCCTGGCCCTGCACACCTTGGTATTTGGTTCCTGGTGGTCCAGGCCCCCAGCCTTGACCTGAGGGCCACCCAGAGGCCCTGCTCGCAAGCCCCTCTGAGGGAGCCTGGGCTTTGGGTCCACTGAACTTCAGGAAGGACGTGGCTGGAAGGGGGCTCTTCCATGATAAATCAGTACTTGATCAAATGCTTGGCAGGGTGCCCTGCACACGGCAGATGTCCAAAAAATGTGGCTGTCATTGGCTGTGGTGACTCCAGTCTCCATGGCCGTGGGAGTGAGGTCCATGCCAGCTGGATCACGTTTGGGATTGCTAAGAAGGATTGTCCTCGATCTGGGAAAGTTGATGGCGGCCCCTGGACCAGTGACCCAACCGAGAACCCTCTGGTGGCCCTGGGCCATCTCTTCCTGCAACCCTGAGCCTCTTGGGTTGACTCCACCCCTCCTTTGGGTTCTCTGAGCCCCTTCTCGACCCTCGCAGGAGGAGCAGGTCGGTGGTGTGGTATCATCTGGAAACTAGGGCAATGGATTCCACCTTCTAGGGTTATTGTGAAAATTGTCAGAGCAATTGCAAGACTCAGGGCAGACTCAGATGTAGTCATTTACTGCGAGGGAGGTGCTGTCATTGTCCCCTCATGGCTGAGACAACTGAGTCCAAGAGTGATCACAACTCACCCCCGTCACACTGTCTGCCGGTGACAGAGCTGGGGTCCTGGGCCAGGTCTGGTCCTGGAGCCTGGCTTTTCCCTCTGCGCAGGAGTCCCCCTGCCCACGCCACTGCCCACCCCTGGCCATGCAGGCCCATCAAACCCAAGGTCACTCCCCCCAGGTGAGGGCTTGGCCTTGGGCAGTGGGGGCTGTCCAGGGGATCTGGTGCCTGCATGCATACAGGCTTTCTAGCGTGCCTCAAAGTCAAATTTCTATTTCAGTGCTCCAAACCCCCTCCTCCTGGGGTATTCCCAGGCTCAGTAAGTGGCACCACGGTTTACGCAGATGTTCAACCTCACCTCTAGAGGCAACATCTTGGTCTCTTCTCAAATTCTCTTACTCCCCAAACACTGTCGGCTCCACCTTCATACTGAACCCCGAAGCTGATCATTCAGATCACCTTTGGCACTGCCACCGCCATCCCACTTCCAACTGGCTTTATGCCATAGCCCCGACTGCCTCTTTCTCCCTGGATGGTCCCCACTCTGCTCTATTCAGCAGCTGGAATGATTCCTTTATTTTTTTATTTTTTTTTAAAGATTTTATTTTTTCCTTTTTCTCCCCAAAGCCCCCCGGTACATAGTTGTGTATTCTTCGTTGTGGGTTCTTCTAGTTGTGGCATGTGGGACGCTGCCTCAGCGTGGTTTGATGAGCAGTGCCATGTCCGCACCCAGGATTCGAACTAACGAAACACTGGGCCGCCTGCAGCGGAGCGCGCGAACTTAACCACTCGGCCACGGGGCCAGCCCCTGGAATGATTCCTTTAAAACGCAAGGCAGGCACATCACTCCCAGGCTCAAAGCCTGCTAATGGCTTCCTATGGCAACCGGCGCAAAACAGCGAGCTCTCCCCGTGGGCGAGGCCTGCCGTCTCCGGCAGCTCTCTGGCCTTTCCTTGGACCCTACTCCAACCACTCGCTGCCGACCTGTCACATCGCTTCCTGCTGCCCCGTAAAGTCTCTGGGCTGCTGCCGTGCCCTCACTGTTCTCTCTGCCTAGAATACTCTCCCAGATGTTTGAGTGGCTCATTCCCAAAACTCACACAGGTGAGCTGCTCAGAGGTCCCCCTGGCTCCCCCCAGAGATAAAAGCTCCTCCCCACCCTCCCCCAATCCAGGGTGCGGCTCACTCGGAGCCTCTAACCGCTTGACCCTTTCCTCCAGGTTGCTTTCTGTCACCATGGGACATTCAATGACATAACTGCTTGTTTACTGACGCGTCTCCCCAACAAGAATGCAAGATGGTCTCTGTGGATCTCTGCTGTATTCCTGCAGCACGAGTGACCACGAAAGAGTTACCGAACGAGCAAATGATTGCACTCACAATTGCAAACGCAGCGGATCGCCACTTTCGGTGGCCTCCCTGCGCCGTGCCAGGCCCATGTGCGCGGCCGTTTACGAGAGTTAGCTCACTGTATTTCTAAAACGACCACGGGAGGTAGGTCCTCATAATTCCCTTTTACAAATAAGGAATCTAAGGCTCAGAAAATCCAAGGGAGACCACACAGCTAGCGACGGGCAGAGCCAGTCGAGACGCCAAGTCGGCCCGCCGCCCGAGACCCGGTGCCACCCCCTGCTCCACGCTGCTCGCTGGCATTGCCCCGAGGTGCCCCACTCCTGCCTGGCTCGGACGCGTCTCTGCCCAAGCGTTCTGGTAATTATTTCCATCCCAGAATTTGCCCCCTTCATTATCAATGACCCTCATTATGCATTTGTGTTTAATAGGCCTTTCTCGCTTGTCTTCAATCCTCACAAATTCTGGGTCGCCAACAACACCTCCAAGAGTCCTGCCACGCAGCAGTGCATGGGGACGGGGCGAGAGGCAGGGCCACACCTCTGTCGCTAATGTATTTTCCTCCAGGCTGACCGGCCTCAAGGACGCTGGCACGGGGCAGCCTCTGCTCCAAACCCACCCTGGGACAAGACGAGCCGCTCCTGGGAAGCGTTCAGCAAAAGGCTGTGTTCCACATTCATGATGAAATGCAAATTTCCATGTTCAGGAGGGCCACTAGTCGCTTGCAAAAGAATTCCAGCTGGTTAAATTTAGGGGATTGAACAAATTCCAAACCAAGAATATTTTTCTGGCAAGTGCCAGAGCAATTTCATCGGATGGTGAACGGGAGATTTTTTTTCCTCCTGTGTGCCCTCGCCTCTCAATAATCTCTTCTTCTGCGCTGGCTGAGGCCCGAGGGCTCTGCTCTCTCCTGTGCCCCCGCTGTGAGTTCCTTATTTCATCCCAGTTACTGCTGATGGTGGGAGCCCTGTTGTACGGGGCAGTTGGGGCAACTGGGTAAGATGTGTGGGCTTGTTGCACCGTCTTTGTCCCTTCTAGTCTGGTTCCCCCTTCCCAAAGCCCAGACTCCCAGGTTCTCTCTGGGAGCCTGTGTAAGGCTCTAGAAAATTCTTTTGGGCCTTCCTCTTTCAGCTTGGGACTGGTGTAACTGCTCAGTCTTTAGGTTCCTCCCCTTGTTCCCCTTTGGTTCGCTTCCCTCCCAAGCTTCCAGTGTCTGTGTGGCCCTCTCCCCTCTCCTCCTTCCCACCATCTCACGCAGCCCCCCTTGCTTTGGGATAATAACACCACCAACACTGGACACTCACTATGTGCCAGGCCCTGTCCCAAGTATTTTATAGGAATTAACTCACTGAATCTCCAAACCACCCTATGTGATAGGAACTCCCCATTTTACAGAGGAGGGAACGGAGGCTCAGAGAGGTTAAGTGATTTGCCCAAGGTCACACAGCTAGGAAAGTGGAGAAGCTGGGATGTGGCCTGGCTTAACTGCACTGCTATTCTGTCTCATGGTATTTAATGCTAAGAGCAGGAACTTGGGGGCAAAACAGACCCAGGTGCACACCTGGGCCCTGCTCTTGCGAAGGAACCCTAGGCAAGTCAGCTCATCGCTGAGTCTCCTTTTCTTCATCTGTAAAATGGGTATGCATTTATTCCTCATTGGGTAGTTTTCAAGGATGAAATGTGATGGCAGCCAGCAGCGAACCAGCCCCAAGCAAGCCTTCTGATGTGCATGGCAGCCCCCTCTAAGCTGCCATCACTCCTTCCCCAGGTGTGTGAGGAGGGGGACCCTTGGGGAGGGTGGCAGCGACAGTCCCAGGTCTGGGGCTCCTAGACTGACGGTGGCAGCTGAGACACAGTGATCCTGGATCTCAAGCCGGTCCACCCAACCTTCAGAGGGCGTTTTATGTCCTTCCCCGCAAAATGGCCATTTGTGTGCATGCTCTGCTCCAGCTTTGCCAGAGCAAGGACCCTGGACCCCTCACGCCCCAAAGGCAGCCCACCTTAAGGAGAAAAAGTAAATTTTAGAGAAGCAGGGGGCTTAGGCTGTTAAATTGCTACGTCTTCCGCACACGTTCACAACACTCATACATACACTCGCACACACGCCAGCTGCCTCCCCAGATACACATGCTGTAAGGGGACACCCACCAGCGAAGTCACCTCTCCACCCTCAAAGGAACCGAAGTCTGTGCAGAAAACAAACTCCAACACGCAGTCCAAAAGAAAATAACAAAACAAAAAAAAACCCCAAACTTTACTTGCATTTAGCCATTAATAAATAATTTACAGTATGTACACGCAGTGACACCCCACACAGGTCGCAGACACAAGGACACAGTGAGGGGTCCCCACTTCCAAGCAGAATGCGGTCAAACACAACCAAAATAAAGTGCTTCACTTTTTACTTCCAACAGAGGGACCATCTAAAAACCAGCAGGGGCCTTGCCCCACCAGCCCACCCACCGGGGTCTGGCAGAGAGAGGGGACCTCTTGGAGGGGGAGGCGGGGACACGTCCACAGCCTCCTGGGCCAGTGTATGAGAGGTCCCTGGGGAACAGCAGAGGGGTTGCCGCAGGTGCCAACGGGTGGGTGGGGACAGGGCGGGGCTGTGGGGCTTCTGGGACAATCGCCCCCTGGGGCCTCGCCGCACCTTTGGGAGCGGAGCCCAGTCTCGTGTTGGTCCCTGGGTTCTCTGGAACAGCAGCAGAGGCGGGACCGGTCCAGGGCTCCTCCGACAGATGCGTGGCCCAGGCTCCCCGCAGCAAGTGTCTTTTGGCTGTGTGGCCACGGGGCTCAAGGGAAGGGACGGGACGGAGGAGACCCTGCAAGGGATGCTCAGGGCCGAGAGGCCTTCCAGATCTGCTCCTCTTCCCAGAATGCAGACCTGGGCAGATGTGGCAGGCAGCACGTCTTGGGGGGGGGGGGGGGGGGGAGGCAGGGCAGGGGAGGAGAGAACAGAGGATCAGGGCAGGCCAGCTGGCCCTATCCACTGGGTCTCCTGCCCACGCGCTGCGGCCCAAGCTCCCTGGCCAGGGGCTCTTGTCATCTGCTGGAGAGGCAGGAACAGAAATCGAGGGGTAGTTCTCTGTTTAGACATTTAGAAACAAGGACTTGACTTCCTACGCACAGTGGGGAATGGGCACCAGGGGGAGGGGCCAGAAAAGGACATCTGAGCCCACGAGGGGCATAACTAAGAGCACCTGCCAACACGTATGGTCCCCAGCCGCGGGGCTCCGGCGCAGGGGCTGGTGACCGGTCCGGAGCCCGTGCCCACAGCAGCCAGGGCGCACATGGGGGTCTCCCCTCGGCTCACAGGGAGGCCACAGGCAGGAGGGCACCCGGAGGACACCCCCTTGTGGCCAAAGGGGTATATGAATTTGCTAAAGATGCCGAGCATCACCCCGGGGGAGAGGAGCTCTGCCTGGGGGGCCCGCCTTGCGGATGCCTCGGCCCCGCCGGCTTAGTGTGTGCGAGTGTGCTCGTGTGAGAGTGTGTGCGTGCGGCGGGCGCAGGCGGCCCCCGAGTGCGCGTGCAGCAGTCGCCGGGCCTGGTTCAGTGCATTAGGGGCGGGAGGAGCCGACTCTGGCCTCTCCCAGTGTCTCCGGCGGGGCGGGGCGTCGGCCTGAGGGGCTCTGGTGTGCACATTCACACCGCAGGGCGGGCGGAGGGGCGCAGCGCCCCCTCCCACAGCTCTACTATCACAAACATCACAGAACCAGTCACCACAACCGTGTCACGGGCCCTTGAGAGGGCGGGGCGCTGCCCCACGCCCCCAGCCCTTGCCAGCAGACAGCCCGAGGCAGCTCTGAGGTAGCTGTCCCACAGCCCCCGGCTCTGACCCCTGCAGAGACCCGCGGGCCATCGGGCGGCCGCTGGGGACAGGCAGCGCCTCGCTCTGCGCCCTAGGCGGCCATGGCCTCCAGGAGCCCCGGGAGCATGGGGAGGAGCAGGAGGCTGCCCAGGAGGGGCCTGGGGGCCGGGGATAGCCCCGCAGCGGCCGCGCGGTCTGGCGGCTCCTGAGTCCTCTCATAGAGATGCAGTCGGTCCTTGTTAGAGTGGAGCATCTTCACGTCCTCCAAGGCGTAGTAGGCCGCCAGCGTGAAGTTCACGTCCCCCGTGGTGAGCAGGTCGAAGACACAGGCCTGGTAGTAGAGATCCTCCACGGGCAGCTTTTCCTTGCACTTGGCCGCGGCCGTCTCATACGGGAAGGTGTCCGGGGCCGCGGGTGCCGGGCTGGCGGCCGCCTGCCTGCGGGTGCCGGGGCCCTCGGCGTTGGCGCGGAAGGCCTGGAAGTCGATCTGCTGGTTGAGGGGGCAGCCCCGCAGGCAGAGGTAGAGGCCCTGGCTGTCCCGGTCCTCCACGGCGTTGACCACCTCCTCGGGCATGCGCACTGCGAAAGTCAGGTAGCGGCCCACCTGGCGCACCACAATGGTGGTGCCGATGTACTTGGCCTGGATCTCCACGTGCTGGCCCGACACCTTCTCCGTGATCTTCAGGCTATTGGCCCCGTGCTTGTCCCCGCCGTTCTTGGAGCCATCGGCAAAGGCGGCCGGGAGCTCGTCCATCTCGGCCTGGTACACCTTCTGGTCCACACACTCCTGGAAGTTCTTGAAGATGATGGTGAGCTGCGTGTGGGGAAGGCAGCAGAGAGAGGGGGTTAGGCAGTGCTGGCGGCTGCAGGGGGAGAAGGCCAGCCCCATCTTAGGATGCTCTGGACTGAGAGCAGGGGATGGGGGAGCCCCCAGGATGCCCCAGACCACCCCTTCCCCATTTTGATCACCGTTCAGTTCCATCTGCACTATTACTATTAAAGAAAAACTATTAATGTTTTTCTTTAAAACAACTTGCTTTTTTACTTAACAATAAACCGACTTCGTGGAACTGTAGATCACGACCCTAACTAGAAAACCAGCTCATTTACTATATATAGAACCACATATATGAACCATAAAAAGAAAAGCATAGCTCATTAAAAATAAGAGGTCCTTACCCACTGTAGCAGGCTGAATAATGGCCCCAAGATATCAGGCCCTACTCCTTGGAACCCGTGAATGTTACCTTACATGGCAAGAAGGACTCTGCAGGTGTGATTAAGTTAAGGATACTGCGATGGAGAAATTACCCTGGATTATCGGAGTGGGCCCTAAATATAATCACAAGTGTCCTCACAAGATGGAGACAGAGGGAGATCTGATCACAGAAGAGGAGAAGGCCATGGAAACAGAGGCTGGAGGGATGTGGCCACAAGCTGAAGGATGCTGGCAACCACCAGTGGTTGGAGGAGGGGAGGAACAGATTCTCGCCCAGAACCTCCAGAAGGACCGGCCCTCCTGACACCTGAATGTTACGACCTATAAGACTCATTTCAGATTTCTTGTCTCCAGAACTATAAGAGAATAAGTTTCTGTTTGTCTGACGCACTCAGTTTGTGGTATTTGTTTCAGCAGCAACAGGAAACTACTACGGTCCACAAGCATCTAATATCATCTCTCTGCCACCAGTGGACCTGCAGCAGAATTCCTGAAAAAGGACCACAAGCCACTGGCTGCACAGAACAGCAGGCGGAACAGAAGAGACTGATGCTCAAAGAAAGAACGAGCAGGTGAAATCCACACAGGCGGAGGCCACAGCCGCAGGGCTGCCCTGAGGGGTCGCCCAGCCTTGGAGATGAGCAGGAGGAAGAGGGAGAGGAGGAAGGTGCCGATCAGTGAAAGGGAGATGGGGGCTCCGGGCTGAACATGCAGCCCTAGCCGGGCGGAGCAGGGAGGCTCATTTCTGCTGGAGCCTGCAGTCGGGGGCGAGGGGCTGGGCTGAGCAGCCACATTAGTAACTGTCCTCCTGAGAGCCACAGACACAGGCACATTTGCTGCATCTGGTGTGGGGGGACACTGCGTTTATTATTTGCAGTCCCGTATGCCACTGCAGGGGAGGGTGACATTATCGTGGATTTCCAGATGGGGAATTTGGGCTCAGAGAGGTAAAGTGACTTGCCCAAGGTCACACAGCCAGCATGAGGCAGAGCTGGGCTGAGTCTGTTGGTTTCTAGCCCCTAAGCTTTGTCAGCCACAAGCCCACAGGGTGGGAGGCCTGGGAGAAGGACGAGAAACAAACAGCCCGCCGAGTGAATGGGTTTCTCCCTGTCATCCTGGGTGAGGAGTCTGGCTGCTCTCTCCTCTCCTCCAGAATCCTAACTAGGAAGATCATACGGGGTGAAGACGTGAGTGAAATTGGAAGAGAAACAGCCCCTGTTCCTGCTCCCAGGTGCCAGCTGTTCTGCCACTGGTAGCTCTGGATGCCTTTCAGGCCACTGCCCGCCCTGGACCAAGGGCAGCTAGAAGCTGAACTCCCAGCCTGAAGCCAGGGAGGGAGGCAGGGCGATGGCAGCAAGGTGATGCCCAGGCCTTTGAGGACACCCTGCACTGCCCCCCGCCACCATTCCCAGGCCTTGTCCCCTCACCCCTGACACCAAGCTCCAACCTCCTCCCCCCGCAGGAGAGGAAGGGCCTGGCCAGCCGGCTCCCAGGGCCCCTGAGGGCTCCCACAGCTCCTCAGAGGGTCTGTAGGCCGAGGGGCCCCAGCAAGGGGCAGGGGCTGCTGATGACACGTATGGCCTGGCCATGGCTGAGTTCTCTGCCTGGGCGCCCTGCGGGACGTGGCAGTTGGAGGGGTGATGATGGCCTGGGACGGCTCTCGGGGTGGAGGGCAGCGCTGTGAAGCGCCAAGGCCTAACAGTGGGTGTACAACAAGTGGGTGTATGACAAGGACAGGCCCCCAATCTGCTAGAACCAAAGATGAAACCAACAGCAGCTCTGAGGGGAAGGGAGGCAGGGAGAGCCACTAAGGACCTCAGTTCAGACAGGAGGGTCAGAGGGAGGCTGGCCAAGACAGCAAGGGCAGGCTGGGTGGGGGCCACAGGCCCAGGAGTGTGTCCGGCTGCAATTCTGGGTGGCTGGGAGCATGGGGGCTGAGGGGAAGCCGGCAGGGAGCGGCCTTGGCCTGGGGTCAGGAGCAGCTGCTGAGAGGAGAGACCTGAGGACTAGAGAGGGGGCGGCCTAGGGGCCGCAGAAAGTTCTAGGCTGAGCAAGCAACACTGTAGTGCGAGCCTGGCTGGAGGTGTCCCTGGCTGTGTCATCGCTGCTCTGCGGGCCCCCCTTTACGCATGGTGTAAAGCTCAGGGGTCACGGGGGGCAGAGAACGAGGGGCCTGGGACCTTCAGAGAGGATGCCGTGAAGGCCCTGGCCAGGCTCCCTGGACAATCCTTCTCAGAAGGGCGAGGATGAGAGGGACTCGGTGAGCGGCAGGCCACAGGATGACTGCAGGGGACTCAAGGAACTGGGCCTTCGTGGGCCCCTCCCTCCATCAAAAATTGAAAAACTGTATTTTGTGACTGCACTGCCATAAAGACTAACACAGTCTACGCTGGATTATGCTGATGCTCCCCTCTGACTTTAAAAGAAAGGAAAGCCTTTCCATGGGCTACTGGAATTCTCGGGCCTTCGGCGCTGTCCCCGTGGGGCCTGATGGATGACTGGCCCTGGGGGCAGCGGGCACATTCTGCCATCTTCACTGGGCACAGGAGGGGCTGGTGCCTTGAAACCAAAGGGCAGAAGCTGGATTCCACTGGGTGCTACATTGGGAGGTCCTGATGTGCACAGCTCGTTGGGCACAGGACTCAGTTTCCCCATCTCCCTCCCCAAGGTCACAGCCTGCTCATGGGAGGGGGCACACTTCTGGTTTGCTGTGGGATGTCAAAGGAAGCCGCACGAAACTGCCACACGGCACGAAACTGCCACTACCCTACCCTCTCTGACCTGAGAAAATGGTGACTTCAGTCACGCTCCTGCTGCTTCCCAAAGGCTGCCACCCTGATGTGGAGGCTGCCTGCGGGGGGCCGTGAGGTGGGCCAGCCAGGGTGGTCTGGGCAGTGGGTGGTCCTGCCACTGGGGGAGGGGACGCAGGATGAGGGACTCTGGTGTCCCTGCCTGGTGTGCAGGGCCACACAGACGCTGGGAGGGGAGCTGCTTTCCAAGTGCCATCAGTCTCCCTGGAACAGGAAAGGCTGGTTTCGCTCTAACCGCCATCTCTCGTGGAGACAGTCTCCTGGAAGGCTGACAGGCAGCTCGACTCTTCTTGGCAGCGATGCCAGGACTCAACCACAAGTAACAGCATGAAGGGAGCCTGTCGAAAGCCGGGCGGCTCGCTGCCAGCACGGCCACGGGTGCGGCTGCCGCTCCTGCCTTGGCTGCCCCCCTTCCCAGAGGGGCCTGGGGCCCCTCTCCACCGAGGCGGGCACAGGGCAGAGGCCTGGCTACAGCAACAACTATTTATGGAGCCCCAACGGTGTGCCAGGCCTGGGACTAGGGGCTGTGTCCACACGGGGAGCAGCACAGCCAAAGACCCCTGTCTTCATGGAGCTCATGCTCCGAGGGAGTCA
Source organism: Equus quagga (assembly GCF_021613505.1). Classification (NCBI taxonomy): domain Eukaryota; kingdom Metazoa; phylum Chordata; class Mammalia; order Perissodactyla; family Equidae; genus Equus; species Equus quagga. The sequence goes on along the minus strand of NC_060268.1, from coordinate 86,739,613 downwards.
CAGACCAAGTGGGTGAATGGTGCAGTGTGACAGAATGGTAAGTGCTCCGGGAGCCAGCAAGGGGGGAGGCAAGGGGAAGGCAGGAGCTAGAGTGCCTCTCCTCCCTCAGCCTCAGTTTCCTCACCTGTAAAATGGGGTGCTGCCAGCCCAGCTGGAAAGAGGGACAGAGCAGGGAGCTGGGCACAAAAGGCAGTCCCATGGGGGCGAGAAGCTGGCTAAAATGTCAGCCTGGACTGGAAAACACTGGATCTTGATCATCCACAAGGACAGAGGGACGGCCCGGGCTGGGTGACACCAGTATCACGGGAACTGAGTGACAGCCCCTGGGTGAGGCATCACGGCTGAGCGGAGGAGGGGGTGTGGGTTCAAGGGGGCAGAAGAGTCTGGCAGAGGGCTCTTGTGGGGGAGGGGTGGTCATAAAAGCCCCAGACCCTCATCACCTTGTAGATAAAAGCCTCTTGGTCTCTCTTGCCTCCCTCGAGGCTCCAGGCCCCTCTCCCACGCTCTGCCCGGCTCTGCTGCAGCCCGCTCCTGTCCTTCGAGGGCAAGCTCAGTGGGAGGACTCCAGGCGGCCTTCCCCAGCACTCTGGGCAGAGCCGGGCCCCCAAGGCCTGCAACATCCTGCTGTCTGAGCACCCATCCTGAGCACCCCTTTGCAGGTCTTTGTTCTCCATTCCTAGCCTGAGAGCTGTGGGGAGGGAGGGAACGCCGACCACAGAGGCTGCGCGAGAGAGGGGTCTGGGAAAGGTTTGCTGAAGGAATGAGCGAGCAAACCTGCCTGCATAAAGGAGGCCCGAGAAAAGAGGCAGGGGCAGGCCAAGGGCACTGGCACCCAGCCACCGATGTTTCTCACCCGGTACCACAAGGCTCGAGTCTGCCCTGGGTCCTGAGACCGGCCCGGCCACAGACACTGACCCTGACCCTGTCACTCTTGGGCCCCAGGCAGAGCCTCCTGGCTGCTAAGTTCTCAAGGTGGCCCCAGGTCACAGCAGAAAGGGGCTGGGCTGGGCTGGGCTGGTCAGGCTCTGTTGCAGAGCCCCATGCCCTTCTGGAAACCCCACACCAGGATAGGAAGGGAGGTCCTCCCACGCCCGCTTGGGCAGTTCTGCTGGCCACAAGGTCCAGCAGTGGGCCTGGAACAAAGCGGGCATTTGAAAAATGTGGGCCAGCTGAATGAATGGAACACAAGAATGAATGAATGAATGATGAGTCCACCTGGCTTTTGCACAGCACCGCTGGGCTCAGAGGGTGGCATCCAGGGGTCCTAAGCCCAGGCACATCGCCCCAGCCTGCAGGACCCACCCTCCACCCTGTCAACCCCCAGTCACTGGGGACAGCAGGCCAGCCTTGCTGGTCGCTAACCATAATTCCTCCCAGGTCCGTGCTCGGCTCTGTTATCACATTTGGTGCTTATACCACCCTGGGGCAGGAGTGGCAGGCCTCCCGAGGTCCACGTCCTTCTCACACCCCAGACCTCCCCATGCGCCCTGCCAGGATGGAACAGGGAGCCTGCTGCCGGATTTAGAAGCTGCAGCCTCAGGCTCCCGGTGTTCATTTATCTTGGCTCTAGGGAGGGAGGCGGGTAGGTGGAGGGGCCGCAGGGAAGGCAAGGCAGCTGGGTCCTTGATGCGGGCCCCCCTCCTTCTGTGGAGAGCTGGGAGGGGGGACAGGGCAGAGAGAGCCCTGGCCACAATTCTGCTGCCCACTAGGCTTCATGGCCTGTAAGGGCACCCTCAGGGCGCAGACCTGCTTGTTTCCTACCTTGGGCCCAGAAAGAGGCCCCCTGCAGGCATGCAAGGGCCACCAGAGCAGAGGGAAGTGGCAGGAATTTTCCTGGCTGCCAGGTCACCTCACTGTCCTCCTCTGGGGTGTGGAGGGACGGGAAGGAACAGAAACGCCCTTGTGGGACAGCCTGGCACTGCCTGACTCGCTGCCTCGCAACGTGCTCTTCCTAGGAAAACACACCCGCTGCCAACCCGGAAACTCCAGGGGCTCTGGAGGGCCAGGCCCTGAGGAACACAGAGGTGTCCCCACCTCGTGGACTCTCAAGAGTCTGGCTCTGAGGCCAGCTCTCTGGCTGAGTCTGGACATGAGGTCCCAGGAGACCCTCCTGGAAGTAGCTAGGGATGGAGAATCTGGGGTGGATGGAAATGTCCCATTGCTGAGGCCACAGGCCACATCGTGGCTGCCTCTGACTCTGGCCCTGTGAGCAGGACTTGAGTTAGCCACCCAGATGCTAAGGCCTCCTTGGGTCAGAAGGCGACCAGCTCGTGGTGGCCTCTGGGGCTCCCCAGATGGAAACCGCCTCTCCTGGTAGTGAGGATATTTAGACTCCAGAGTCATGGGCCCAGGTCAACTCCTAGCTCCACACTCTGGGCTGACTGCACTTTGGGTGGGAGGCCACTTTCCCTCTTGGAGCCTCAGGTTCCTGTTGCATCAAACAGAGTTGCCCCAGCCAGGCAAGGCCCACCCAAGGGCGGAGGAAAAGGCTGCATGGGTGTCCCTGGGCTGCTCAGTGAGCCGCTTCCTCATGCTCGCTTGTTCCATCTTCCCCCATTCCCACTCACAGAGAGCCGTTTCTGCTTTGGGGCTGCAGCCTTTCCGTGTGGGTGTGGCACTAAAACAAAGGGCAGGACCACAACCCATAGCCCTGGCCTGCAACCGAGCGTCCCCAATGCCTTCCATGCACCAGAATCACTGGGGGCTTTACAAAAGCACATCTGACCCCACCCAGAGATTTGGGGTCAGACCCATTTCTGCTCAGTTTGCAAATATGCAGCTACATGAGAATCCCTGGGTAGGACCGGCACCTCCAGGAGGCTGCCAGGTCCACTCGCCCAGGGGGGGTTATGCTCCCATTACACTGTAAGCTCCCTGGGGGCAGCAAAGGGGCCATCTCTGTAGAGAGGCTCCTCTTTGCCGGGCTTTATCACTGGAGTTTTACCAAGACATAGTTTGGGGGCAAGAAAATAATATTCTGCAAGATTGAAACGGAACTCTCTGGGAAATGTTTCTAAACTTCTTGGACTATAGCCCCAGCGAGAAATCCACTTTACTTCTGGACCCAGTGCATGCACATGTGTGCATGCATACACACCCACGTGCACACACACACAACACTAACTTTCACAAAAAATTTCCCCTAGGCACGTACAATGCATTCACAAACTCCCTTTTGTGTATGCTAGGTGATGCCTGTTCCACTTTGCACAAGTTAAATAAAAGGCTCCACGTGTGCTGGTTTCTGATTCTAGAATGCTGCCTTTGCAAACCTCTAGTGGGCAGTGTCCAGAAGTTGGAGAAATACCACACTCTAGGCAACATGCAGAAGTGGTTCCTAGGTGGTTGACCTCACGACAAAGAATCTCTAGAACATTCTTTTCTAAATAATCTGCCCATTTACTGAAAATAACAACGTGGCAGGTGGGCAGAGAGGGGGGTGCAGGAGGCACCTGGGTCCCATAGGGGCGGGTCTGGGCTCTCCTAACAGCAGGTCCTGGGGGGTGTGACCCGCCGCCCCCGCCTCAGCCGCATCCTCACCTTGCTGGTGGCGGTGGCGGCCGAGCCGGGCAGCACAGGCGTGTTGGTGACTTGCACGTTCAGGTAATTATTGTCGATGAGCGGCCAGGCGCCCTGCACCTTGCAGGTCTGGAAGCGGTCTGTGAAAGTCCTGAGGTGCGGGTCCCCAAAGAGGCCGCAGTGCGTGTAGTTGGGGGTGGCCGCGTGCTTGTGGAAGCTCTTCTCGTAGTGGCAGATCTCAGGGCTGTCGGAGCGCTCCTGGCTGTCCCCCGGCGGCGGGAGCGTGCGCAGGCGAGGCTGCGACGTGGGGCCATCCTTGGAGCAGTTGTGCTGGCTCATGAGGTCCTCGATGCCATGGACCGCCGAGTGGTAGGCCAGGTCGCCGCGGCAGGTGCGCGCCGTGCGCCGCGTGCACAGGGCGTAGGTGCGCAGCGCGGCGCAGAACTCGCGCGCCTCGTCCGCCACCTGGGACTGGCTGCCTGCCGTGGCGCTCCAGAACTCAGAGTTGCACTTGAGGATCTTGCACGGGGAGGTGGCTGTGGGGAAACGAGGGGACACGCATCAGGCAGGGTGCAGCGAGCCCAAGTCGCCTCCAGCGCCGTGCGCCAGGGGGGCCGGCACATGGCACGGGGGCCCTCCTCTCACACGGCGCCACCCGCACGGCACGTTCGCACGCAGACGGCTCAAAAGCTCCCGTAGGTGGTGGCGAAGTGTGGAACCTGCCCGTCCCGCCTTCCAGATTCTTCTGCACAGTCCCTAAGGACCCCAAGTAGCCATCCATGTAGCTGGCACGCTGAAAGGGTTAGCGGGGCCCCTCCCACGTTCCTAGCCCGCGAAGAGGAAGGGTCAGTGTTTCTGGGCCACAGGACTGTGGGAGCTGACAGGCCACCCTTGGGCCTTTGACATCTGTTGACACTTTCACAGCCATCCCTAAGAATTTTGGCAAAAGCAACAGAAATTTGGCAGGGAATTAAGCCCCACTGTTCAACATGTGTCCAGAGCTCTGCCACTGTGTGACCCTGTGCAAGTGACTGAACGTCTCTGTGCCTCATTACACTTGCGTGGAAAATGGGAGAACAACACTATCATGTGAGGTTGCTCAAAGTGTTAAAGGACTTAGGACGGCACTGGCAGATGGCAGACGCTCCATGAATGCTGGCTAGTATGATTATTATATTAGCACTTGTCACAGAAGGCCTGGTTCCCATCGCCTCGTCTGCAGAGTAAGGACAGCTTCCCTCTTGATCCGCGTACCTCCATCCCTCTCTATCCTGCTCAGGAAAGCTAGCTGGGAAGCAACTGAGAGTGGTAACTGTGGATCTGCCCTAAGCAGTGTTGTTTTGTTTTTTTTTTTAAGTCACTCGCAAGCTTTCAGACCTTTGTGATAATTAGCTACAAATGACTCTCCCCAAGAACCATGGCTTTAGCACACCCAGATCTTGTACCTGGACATGTGGAACCTGCCCTTTCCTGGCCTTCCAGATTCTTCTGCACAGCCGTATTGAGCACACGTGGCTGGCATGCAGACAGGCAGCGGGAGAGAAGTTTCTATATAGGATCCAGGAGCAAAGGGGCCAGCCAGCTGGGAGGCCCGGGCTCTGGGGTCGAAGCCCAATGCTGGGTGGTCAACAGAGGGGAAGGGAGCTTTTGCTCCAGCCATTCCTGGCTGGGCCACTAACCTGGCTTGTGACTTTGGAAAAATCTGTATATGTCTCTGGTGCTGGCTTTTACCCATAAAACCAAGTTGTGAATAAAACCAGGGACAGAAATAAGTGAGGGCAGGCTAACGAGAGAACCATCCCAGCAGCTGCCTGTGTGAGCCCATCTGGGCTGCGTGGGTCTGGACCTAGACGCCTCAACCATCCGTCTCACGGAGCTGAAGTGACCTGCCCGAGTCAGCCACCTGGGCATGGCAGAGCTGGCGCACGGCCTCAAATTCAAGCTTTTCCCCACTCGACCTGTGTCTGTCGCCTGCCAGCAAACAAGGTTGTTTCAGGTGGTAGCTGGGTGAACATTTCCTTCTTTCAGTTTGAGAAGGTACGGATTGCCTTAAATGTGTATTAGGATAAGTAAAACAGATTTGATGGAAGACCTACAGATTTTCCATGTTCATAGCTTTATTTTAAGTCAGAGAAGGGTGCTGACTCGAAGCAGCAGATTCGGCAAGGAATAGGTGATAACTGAGGTGAAGGGACGCCGTGGCCAACGGTGGGGAGCACTGGGCATGGTCCACCTCTCAGAGGCATGCTCCAGGGGCAGGTCTCCCTTGAAAGGCAGCTGAAAGATTCTCTGACCCTGTCGTCTTCATGTGCCCCAACCTACAGAAGACATCCAAGGGCCCTACCTACCCCTGGGCTCCAAAGGGCTAACGTGGTCAGCGGGCCCTGGCCGAGGGTGGAGGGTGGAGGGGGAGGGGGTGTGTGGAAGGGGCTGCGTGGAACAAGTGCTTTGGAGGAACGCAGTGCAGAGGGACTGGCTGGGGTGGCCACCAACCCTCCAACTCCAGTCAGTGGCCTCACGCAGTACCCGCTCTGCAGCCTCGCTAATCCAGGAACGGGGTGTGCTCACCTGCCATCTGCCTTCTCAGAATCACGTAGAAACAGAGAAAACCGTCCAAAAGGGACACAGGCCTGGTGCTGAGTTGTGGCCACCTGGGCCCTGCCCACCACCCACCAGCCCACCGGCCCAGGGACCCCTGCCCACGTCCAGGCTTGGGTCGCCCTCTGGCCCTCATGCCCAAAGGAGAGAACGACACCGCCTGTCCGTTTACCAGCAGATGCTGCAACACAAGCAGGAGCTGCGCTGGCCTGCGCTCCCCGCCAGAGATGGCAGAGACTAAAGTCACAGCCAACTCACCCTGTCCCAGGCTTGGTGCTAGGGGCCCTGCAGACCTCCCTCGGCCCCAGGGACTGGCACTGCTGCCATTCCTGCCTCGCAAGGAGCAAAGCCAGGCTCAGCGAGGAAGAAGCCGAGGCAGGATTTGAGTCCAGCCCATCAGACCCGAGAGCACGTGCTCCTGCAGCACCACGGCATCAGACAATCTTAGTGCTCACAGTTCCCTGCACCAGCCACTGCCTGGTTCAAGGGCCCACTCCACCTGGGGGGACCTCAGTCTCCCCCCGCCCCGAGGACCCCTCCTGTGAGGCCGAGAGCCCCCACCAGCCAGGAGGCCTGGGGTCCACACACTGTCTGTGGCTTCGCCTCCAGCAGACTAGTTCCAAGGGGCCGTTTCTCGGCGTGTGGCCCGTGGAATGCGCAGGGACTCAAAGGCCGGGGTTGGGGATGGCACATAGGGCAGGACCAGCCTGCACACAGTGGGGGACATGTGGGATGGCCCACTCCTGACCCGGTTTGTGGCTCTGTCCCCGCAGTGGGCGACTCCCCAGGTTCCTGAACTTCAGGGGCACGTGGTGATAGGGCTCTGCTCTCCTCACAGCCTGAAAGCTGGGCTCAGCGCAGCATCCCAGCCATGGGGCTCTCCGGTGTGTCTGGCACTCAGGACCGAAATCCCACTGAGGCGCCCCGAAAGAGGGTCCCTCACATACTCTGGGGTCACAAGAGGGATCTCTAATCACAGACGTGGCTCTTAATACCTGTTCAGAGCAGGTTCCTCCAGTGTCACTGCACGCCCACCGCCTGGGCTCTGACTCAGTGGTCTCACTGGGCCTCAGCGTGTGCGTTCCTGCCAGGCTCCCTGGGGAGCCCCTGCGGCTGGTCCACGGGCCACACTGCTTTAGAGTTGGGTCATTTCCTTTTCCACAGTCACAAAGGGGCCAAGGGAGAGCCCGGTGGAGCCAGGACAGGCTGGAGGGGGTGAGCGGGGCATCTCCTCTGGGCAGGCGGGGGCTGTGAGGGAGACGGCTTTCCCAAGGAGTGCAGCCCACAGGGACACAGCAGCCCACCCAGCACAGCCCGGGCCCTCAGCCCTTGGAGACGAGGGCTCTCAGCTCTCTACTCAACACTCAGCGCGGTTCCTTCACTTGCACCCACTGCCCACTCCAGCCCTGGCAGGAACAAGACAACCCCAGAGGGGGCCTGGCGGCTCCTCCCACCACCCCCAGGTGGCCACAGAGATCGCTCTCCATCTGCCTGTGCACTCAGGAGCCAGGCAGGGCCTCCACTCCTGGGCAGCTCCACGCAGGAGTGAGCTCCTCCGGCCCCTGCTCCCTTGAGGTCCTGCCGATGCCATTGCTCAGCCGTCTGGAGAACGTTCTCGATGCTATCACCCAGGACACTGGCCATGTAGGGTGATGGGCAGAATGGGCAGTGGAGGGATGGTGTCCGGCTCAAACTCCTGCTCTGTCCCCTATTAGTAGTTGTGGGAACTTGACTCTGCCTCAGTTTCCTTGTCTGTGAAGTAGAGGGCTGCCGAGGATGAAATGGGGAGATGGACATGGCATGCCTGGGATGCAGGGGACATTCCATAAACAGGGTCCCTGACAAATGTCTCAGAGAGGGGCAAATCCAACCCCCTGTGAGATCAGAGGGTAGAAGTCCCAGATGGGGGATGGGAAGGGCATTGGATGGAAGCCAGCCCTCCGCTGCCTCCCCGGGGGGGGGGTCCCTGCTGGTGCCCGGGCCGGCCTTTCCACCTGGATTCTGATTAGCAGACTCTGGGCAGCCCCCTTAATCCGCTCACTGACCACGTGCACGGGCTCACCCCCGCAGCCTACCTGGCTCTGTCCAGGACCATGACTGTCTGGGGGCCACACTTCCCATTGCACCTGGGGTGGCTTCGCCCCTCTGCCTCACTCACCACCTAACTTTCATCAGGGGGGGTGCTAAGGACTGAGTGTATCCCTCCAAAATTTACATGGTGAAGCTGTAACCCACCAGGTGATGGCATTGGTGGGGGGGGGGGGCGCGTTGGGAGGTAATTAGGTTTAGATGAGGTCATGAGGTGGGTCCCCCATGATGGTATTAATGTCCCTGTGAGAAGAGACAGCAGAGCTCTCTCCGCCACGTGAGGACACAGCAAGAAGGCAGGTGCAGGCCAGGAAGGGAGGTCCCCCCAGATACCCGCCATGCTGGCACCCTGCTCTCACACTTTCAGCCTCCAGAACTGTATCCTTGCCCCTCTCTCTCCTCCCCTCCCTGGGCCCTCCCGAGTCCCCTCTGCAGGAGCTGCCAGTGCCATTCAACAGACAGGCAAACCGAGGCCTGGAGGCGCTCAATAGCCCTCTTCTCCCAGGTGCTCTGACACAGGTGAATGCAAACCACAGCCTCCCCCACAGCTGCTTCCTCCTCCTCCTCCTCAGACCTTTTGTCCTTCTACACACACCAGGCAGTGCCCAGGGGCCACAAAGACAAATAGAGATGACAGTTCTGCCCTCAAGGGGGCTGACTGGGGAAAGGGCTGTGTACCCATGAGGGCATCGGGCAGCGGGAGTTGGGGAGCAGAGGGGGTGGGCACACGGGCTGGGCCTCACCCCACAAAACAAAAATAATGACAATGATAATAAGACTGGCACCCCTTGGCCTGTGCGGATTACAAATTGCTTGAATGTTGGATCCTCACAACTCCTCTGAGTCATGGAGCAGGAATTTTTATCTTCATTTTAGAGATGCAAACACCTCTGGGGCTGGAGCCAGCCTGGCCCACCCAGCCAAGCTTTGGGGCTGTTTCTATGCTTTTCAAAGTGTGTTTGCCATACCTTCTTGGGACACAGGCTGAGAATGATCCAGCGCCCCAAATCCCCAAAAGCATGGTGCAGTTTCCCACGCCCAGCTCCTGAGGCACAGCCATAGCGACCCCTCCACTCTCAGGGTGGCGACCACCTGCCAACTGGATCCTGAGCCTCCTGCACAAAGGCCTGTGTGGAGCCCACCAGGAGCAAATGTGCTGTGAACGGATCCATCCCTGACCTCCTGGGTTTCCTCAGCGCTCCAAACCCTGGGGCCTTGCACATCTTCCTAAGTGTTTCAGAGGAACCAGAGCACTCCCATCAGGGATGGAGAAGCTATGGATCAGGACCGCGGAATGCTCGTGAGGCACTGAGCGCGATGAGAGCTGGGACCAGAATTGAGGGCTCCCATTCCCTCTGCTGTGTCTCCGGGTGGTAACGCAGCTCCCCTGGGCCTCTCTGCCTAAAGTGGACGTTCATGGAGCCATCATTTCCTGGGGGGCTCAGAGAAGGGCGTAGGGAATGCCAGGGCTGGACAATCCCCATGGGCGTTGAGCTGAGGGGCCCCTGACCCCCACGGAGTCATCCTGCCACCCCGTGTCCACTCCCGTAAATCACGGGCCGAAGGAATCCCCAGGTCAGGGACCTGAATGTAACCTGGCCCAGCATCAAAAGGAAAGGCTCTGGGCCGTGGCGTCACCTGCCAAGGAGACCCCAGAGGGGCTTGATTTTTATGTGCCGTATCTTTCTAAAACAGCACAGGACCTGAATTCCAGGCCATAAACTTTGGACTGTTCAGATGTGAGCGTCCAAGGAAGCAAGCACGGAGAGGAAAATCTGAAACAGATCTTATTGCAACTCATGCGAGCAGGGGGAGGACACCAGCTTTGCAGAGCAAGCCACTCTTGGTGCTTTCAGGGTGACGGAAGGCCGCCAGCTGCCCCATTCCTGCAGATGGCAAGGTGGCCCCTTCTGGCCTGTCGGCCACCTCTCAATGGATCCAGGACAGCCAAGGGGTGCAGAGTCAGGGGATTAAGGAATCTGATTGGTAGTTAAGGAGTTCTCCTGCGCTTCTATTTCCATCGCAGACACTGTGTCCTCAGGCAGGAGCAGCTCTCAGGGCCTCCGCTAACCCCGAGTACTTGGACACGCAGGAAAATGCAAATGCCGGCCGCGCAGAACTTTCTCCTCCTCAGAAGCGCGCGATGCACGTTTCGTTCTGACCCAGGCCTCTTGAATCTTAGAACTTTTAGGATTAGCCACCAGGGGACAAAGAGAAGAGAATCCAGAGGCTGCAGACAGTGGCCGGCCTGGACTCACCAAGAGGAAACCCCGAACTCCCTCCAGAGGCGGGGAACTTGGCTCAAAGGGTGGGGTGCAGGCCTACAGGCTGGGGTGGGCTCCCAGACTTACAGGGCTGGGGGGGGGGGTGCCTCGGTACTAGGGTTGGGACCCTGGGCAATCACTGGACCCATGTGCTCCTGACTCGTGCAATTAGGGCCAGAGCTCCTGGTTTCTCTGTGCAATCTGCTTTATCAAGATCACTCTGTGACCAGACTCCATGTTGGCTCCACAAGGTGCGCCATGGAATTTCAGAACCTCATGCCTGAGGGACGCCAGAGGTCATGGTTTCCACCTCCAGCCTCCACGGCAGGACATCTCCCTGTAGCGTCCCTGATGGGTGAGCATCAGGCCTCCACTGCCACTGGAACTCTGCAGGGGCTGGGCTAGCCCCTCCTGCTGTGGAGGGCTCCAGCTGTGAACCCACATCTGCCTCCTAGGGACTCCATGGGGCCTCGGTCCTTCTCTAGAGCCACAGAAAAGGCTCAAATATAACTACCTTGCAAATATTGAAAACAGCCCCTTGGCTTCCCTGTGTCACCCTCTTTGGCTTCACCCCCCGGCCGCTCCTCTCTGTGGGCCTCACTGAACTGTCTGTGTCATCCATCAATGCCCCAGCTCGGGTGCCACCTCCTGCCCACGAGTCCCCTGAGAGCATCTTTGTCCTGGAATCCTCTGGCTCCCACACTCCAAACTTAAAGCTTCTGCGCCCCGGGGCCCCACCTAAGTGCACACCCCATGTATGTAACATTTCACTTTTGGGGGAGGTGGGCTCCAGACTGTCCTCCTTGTGGACTGAGCCACGGCCGCACAGCTTGCCTGACAATTCTTTCCCTTTAAATAGCAACCCAGAGCCTCTTGGAAACAGAAAGATGGGGGCAGGGAGCTAGAAGCACCAGCTGTACCAACCCAGGCGGGATGAAAATATTTATGCACCAGTGCAGCATTAGCTGCTTTCAGAGACCTCCTTTGAACTGTTAATCAAGCCCAATCTTTCAGAATAATAGCCTGATTATTACCGCCTTGTTTGCATAACAAAGAAGCCCAATAAAACTTACTTCGCTGTGCACTGAGGGGGTGTGCAGGGTCTGGCCTGAGAAAGGAGTCTTAGGAATGTGGTGAGCTGCTTCACTGCCTGAACCCAGGAATAAAGACAATGCAATTTGCCACCAAGAAAAGCCCAATAGACCAATAAATTACCAGCGTGCAAAGGAATTAGATCAGGTTTCAGTGGCCTTGTAGGAGGGGTGGGGTGAGCCGGGACAGAGAAAAACCTGCCTCCCTTAAAGGCGTACAGCTCATTCTGAACACAAGCCCCACCGTCAAGTTGGTTGTGTCCAACTCTGTGGTCTGCGTAGAAACTGCCTGAATCCATTACTTGCTGAAAGTTCTGGACCCTACCTCGTGCTCGGGACTGTGCTCCATGCTGTTCCTGGAACAAGCCCCAGTGAGTTTCTGTGCCCAGGTAGAGTCAGCCAGACAAACTTCTGGAATGCAGAGCAAACACGTGTCATCTAACCTACTAACCCACAACAAAGATGTAAGAACCGAGGTGTGAGAGGTGTCAGGGAAGAAGCATTTCAACCAGGTCTTGAAGGGTGAGTGGGATTTGACAGGTGATGGCGGCAAAGCTCCAGAAGCACAAGGGGCCTCCAGAAGGGCTGAGACTGGCTGGAGGTGAAATGCTGGTTGATAAGAGCGTAGCCAGGAGTTTGAGTCAGACACAAAGCCTTGAGTGCCAGCTGTGCCCATTATGAAGCAAATATCACTCAGCTTCAAGCCACTTTCCTCTGCTCTGTGTGGGGCTGGGACTCTGCAAGCCCTGTTTCTCTTGTCACTCAGCTCCCTGCTGGATTCCACCACAAGGGGGCACTAGATGGAGGGGGAAGACTGGAAGCCCAGAAGTACCGAGAACAGCCAGGCAGCAGCCCCACAGACCCTGGGCCCCAGGGCGGCTCTTCCCTTTGTCCCTGCAGCCGGAGGGGTAAAAGCCACTTCCTACAACTGTGTGTACCTTAGTGGTCCCCCGGGGCCTTTCAGTCCTCCCACACCCATCTAACAATATCCATACAGGAGAGTTCCCTCTGTGGAAATACCCCGCGTGGTTTCTATTTTCCTGACTGGACCTTGATGTGCTCCCCAGCCTCAGGATTTCAGATTAGATCCAGCTGAATGTGGGGAGCCCTGGATAATTTTCAGTAAGTCCACAGCATGAGCAGAACACTACGTAGGAAGTGGTGTAACTTCAGAGGTGACGGCTTCAGCTGGGATAGCAGGCAGAGCAGCTTAAAAGAGAAATCATTGCACAGCCTCAGTAGAAAGGCCAGCACTGCAGCCTGAGACCTCTGTGTCCCTCGTCCTCACTGCCCGCCCGCCCTAGACAGCAGTGACGCTGAGGCTCCCCTCTCAGCAACATGTTGGGGTGTAGGTCCTGAAGGAGGGGGAAAGGGAGCACCAAGCTAGGAGGGTCAGCCTGCTCGTGCCCGGCATGAAACCCACGCTGCAGCATCAGCAGAACGAGCAACCGGCCACTGTCCTCCTCCTGTCCCTTAGCACTGAATCCAGGAGGTGAGAGCGAATGGATCTAGTGCCAATATTTGGCAAACTTTGGCTTGGGCCGTATTCCGGAGTCTCTTTGCTTGAGAGATGCCTGAGGCTGCCTGTTTGTGTCACTCCTGTAGGAATTTCACTTGACTGTCCCCGATGTAAACATCCAGGTGTTTGGCATCAGATGCCCAAAGGAACACACCCAGGTGACAGGCTGGAGTTTTCATCCAGTGCAGCGACCCCAGCTTACTTAACCCACGAGCAGCCAGAATCACCTTTCCTAAAAGGCATTCTTCCCCCAGTCTAGCCTAGGACTGTCCCAGGGAACCGACCGAGCCGGAGACTCCAATGTGTCTCCCACCCTCGAATGCACGAGGACTTTGCTCGGGGGCTTTCTCCAGGAACTGGACTACAGGAGAAAGAGCAAGGCAAGAGGAAGTTTCTCGGAGAATCTCAATCGACTTAGAAAGGAAGGGGCGGAGGGTAGGTTGGGGAGCTGGGGGTTAACTCACTGCCAAGTGTGGGCAGAGGTGGCCCCACTCACCGAGCTGAGGCAGGAGGCACTGCCCCCGTCACACCCAGCCAGGGCCACTCTGCCCCAGCCTCCACTCATGCCAAGTTGCAGCAAGAAACCACGCTGAGTGCCAAGGAAAAGGACACATCTCAGCTTTCCAAGCTGGACACCCTCCCCCAGCTCCCACTGGGGCCATGTGGAACGTTCGGAAGCACGTGTGTTGACCCTCAGGCCCAAGGCCACCAGCAGGCCTGTCATTCAGGTGGCGGAGGGCCTCTCTGGGTAAGACGGACCCACGGTGGGCAAGGGCCAGCACAGGATCCATGCCAATACCATCCTGTTCTAGGGCAGAGAACGAAGCTGCCCTGGGTTCCACAAGGAGGGTGATCCATGGCAGAGACATCACTTTTCAGATATGCAAGCAGCTCGCACGTGAGCATTTTGCTCCTCCAGCTGTGAGGCTGAACCCCTTTTCCTGAGTCTCAGGCTGGCTCTGGAAACGACCATTTTCCCTCCTGGCTCTACCTCCAGCAACCCTGGCTCATCTGCTTGGCCGCTCCAGGTCCAAATGCATTTGAAGTGGCTTCTCTCCCTCACTGCCATCCGTGGCAGTCCCTTCTCCTCCACCTTCCTCGTGCAGTGGGAGGGCAAAGGCACGCCAGCTGGGCACATGCCCGGCGGGCGCGCACATGTGTGTGAGCCTGTGTTCATGGGACATTCCTCAGCGTGGGGAGCAATAATGGGCTCCTTTCTGCAGGGCCCTGGGTGTAGAGGGATCTCTGTAATAGGCGTCTCGGTATTCTGCCTGCTCGGGTGAAATGGTGCATGAAATGAATAAATAAGCAAAACCCAGAAGACATAAATCTGACTTGGGAAAATTTGCACAATGACAGCCCTGCCAATTTGCTTTCCCTGACCTGTCGCTGGGTGGCATCTTCTTCTTTGCGATGCTAAGCCAGGGATGGATCGGGGAGCAGAGAGGGCCCCTGGGAGAAGGCAAAAACGCGAGATCCATGGAAAATTGGGTCCCTCTTCATTCTGCTGTCTAAACATATCTCCAAAGTCTGTTTCTTACTTTTTCCCCGCCTTAAAGCCTCATGTGCTACACAGCACAAAGTCTAATATGCTACATGGCAAATTTAATAAGTGTGTTTATCCAGAATCTGGTATATGGAAAAGCGCAGAGTTTGGGGTTTTTCTCCTGGCTCTGCTGCCAAATGGCTGTGTAATGTCAGGCCACCTCTCTGACCCTCTGATTCCTCATCGGTACAGTGGGAATGATGATGCTCATGGGGAAGGTGTGAACATCTCATGAGGTGACATATTTAAAGCATTTGGCAGAGTGCCTGGTACACTGCAGCCACCCAATAAATGGAAGTGCACTAAAAATTATTATTTTCCTTCAAATGATTGTCCTTTTGGATAGAACAATATAAAGGTATTATAACTTGAAGGTTGTTCATGAGTGTTAATTAGTGATGGTTGCCTATGGGAGGCTGGAATTTGGGTTATTTTCATTTTCATATTTATCCTTTTTGGCCTTTAGATTTAAAAATGAGTACTGTTTTTATAACCAGAAAAAATTATTTTGGAAAAAAGATTGAGGTATCTCGGAAAAAAAAAACCTTGCGGTCTCTGTTTATTGAGCAAAAAACAAACAGAAATGCAAAAAACCCCTAGGGCCCTGTAGTTCCTAGGACTGTCCTGGTGTGTTTGGGGTGGGGAGCAAGGAGAAGGGTATAAAGGAATAGCAAATGGGGTTTCTACTCTTACAGACACAGCTGCTGGTTTGGAAGAGGACAAAAACCCAAGACTCAAGAAGCAACGAGGCCAGGAGGAAGTGCAGGTGTCAGCAGCCGAAGCGACAGGTATCTAGGGCATTGGAGAGATGGCATGGCTGTTGGTTGAGGGTCTGCACTGGACCCCAACAGATGGCAGTGAACTTGGGCCTCGATCAAACGGATAGGCATTCCATTCCAAACTGGGTAGTGGCACGAACAAGGCCCAGGGGCTGCCGATGGGTAAGGTGGGGTGATAGTGGAGTACGGGGAAGCCAAGTGTCACCTGGAGCCTGGGCATGTGCTGGAAGCCATGGAAATGAGGCCCAGGTGGAGTGTGGGGCCAGAAGTCAGAGGATGCTCCCTGACTTCTGGATGCTCAAAAGCGTCACAAGGAGCCACAAGTTCCTGATGCTCAAAAGAGTCACGAGGAGCCACAAGTTCCTGAACGGGAATTTTAGAGCAATTCATTTGGCATCTTGGTGTGTGTCTGTCAGGGGTGGGCAGGAGGCAGGTCCTAGAGCTGGTCAGCTGCTTGTAGCAAGGTGATAATGGGAAGAGGCAGAAAAGGGTGGAAGAAGGACCCCCCAGGCTCAGGTGACCGGACTGAATGGCGAGGTCCACCTCACCCCCAGGACTTGAGGGTTCCAGGCAGTGTGGTCTCGAACAGACACAGGCCAGGCACTAGTCCAGCGAGCTGGAGGGGAAGAATCTAGGGTGAGCAACTATCCTGATGGGCCCAGGACTGAGAGGGCTTCTCAAGACGTGGGGCTTTCTGTTTCAAAATTAGGAAAGTCCTGGGTGAACTAGGATGAGTCGTCCTAGAAGAAACAGGGCCTTCAATTTTAGGCAGGTTGAATTTAGCCAAGCATGAAAACAGCGTGGCGCCTAACCACTTAGCCAAAACATAAAGTCGGGTTCTCTGCCCAGTTCTGTCGAAGGCCTTGCACATTTCACCAGAGAGGACTGTTAGCAGGAACCACATGCCCCCCCAAGATGTAAACTGGTCTCCGTCGCATCCTCTTCCCTCCACAGGGTCCCAGGACTCCCTCTTCCCCATCTCACTGAGTGTCCCTAACTGGGCCCATGGATCACCTCTCCCCAGTTCTCCTTTGTGCTCCGGGTGAATGCTAGCAATTTCTCCAACCCTGCCGAGAGGTTTTCCGTCTTAATCCAGAAGGAACACCAGCGATGCTCTCCTTGCTCCCCAATCCATCCTCGGGGCCTAAGGGGCCAACTGCCCATAGATTATCCATCGGCCCTCCTGGGGAGCCAAGGCTCTGCCCTGCAGACCCCTTGGTGTGTCACACACCGGCCTGCTAGCTGGCTCTGCTGCCATCTGGCTCTTGCAACTTGACATCATTTCATTCTCTCCCTTGGGACACACAGTCCTGCTGGGAGGGCAACAACGTGGTAAGCAGGTTGACTTGCTTGCACGTTTCTGAACAGTAGCTCTGGGAGAAATACTCTCATCTCTACAATGACAGATGCACAGAGGGCCTGGGTCTCCACTAAGGACTCAAAGTAAAAGGAGAGAAACAAGGGAAAAAGAAAGGCTGCAGGGCAATAATTCTTAGAACAGCGCTCCTTACACTAGTGTGTGCATCGGAAGTCCCTGGAAGCTGCGTGCAAGTACAGACTGCAGGGTTCCACCCCAGAGGATCTGCTTCAGTCGGTCTGGGATGGGTCCAGAACTTGTCTTTCTAACAAGTTCCCAGGGGAGGCTGGTGCTGCTGGTCCGGGGACCACACTTTGAGAACCACCGTGTTAGAGTATAGCATCCATATGCAGTTAACGTGAAGCATGCCAACGCGTCTAAAACAGATGCCTCTGATGGAGTTCTCTTAGAAATCTGTCTTATTAAGTCACAACGGTTTCAAAGTTTAAAAAATATCTATTGATTGCGTTTTGAAAAGGCTGCTATTTGTGGAACACTCTTCTAAGAAGCCCTTTTTGGCCTCAACACTCCCCTCTCCTGACCCCCACCAGCAAGACACGGCCACTCTGTCCATCCCCTGTAGGCACAGCATCATCCAAGCAGACACCCTGACGGCCCATGGGACAGTGCAGAGCCCTTGTCCCTTCACGGGGCTGGGGTCTGCCTGAAGGCAGATGTGGCCTTGCTCAGTCAAGGGCCCCAAATGCTGTCAGAGTCAGGAACACAGTAGGTGCACCAGACACATTGAGTGAGTCCGTGTAAACACTCTCAAAAGACACAAGCCCTCTCAGTCTAGAAGAGGTTAAGGCATCTTTCTCCACATAACTATGTCCAATTTAATTTGTCCTCCTATGGGTTTACTCCTGGCAGCCATTCAAGCTGACTAGCACTGAACAAACCTACGCTTTCACGGGGCTGCTCCAGCCAGATTCCACCTGTCTTCAGGGGGCGAGGCTGCTGCCCAGGGGGCCTAAGTGTCTCCTGCCTCAAAATGGCCAGCGTTTCATTTTTCTCTCGATCGCCCACCCTGCCCTCCTGCAGACCTGCAGGTTCTCTGACTTTATCCCAGAGCGGCCTCTCTGGCGACACCTCAAAGATGACAGTCCATCTCTTTGTTGTGGAAATTTCCCATTTCCTCTCTTACTCCTGAAACCATCTTTTGACCCAGGTTTCTTGGGCACACAAGTTCTCAGAGCCGCCGGTGCATTTCGTTTGGGGATACTGGAGGCTCACTTTTCAGTAAGGTGGGCAATTTCACTAAATGCGGCTGTCAAGGCCTCAAATTAGGAGCAACATTAGCCGGTGGGCATGATAGTGCCGCAAGCTATCTGTTTTATCTGCAGCTTTTAGTTACCAGCCTCGAAGCCAAAAAGAAATGAGCTGCTTGGAAACAAAAGTGATGGAATTCAGGCTGTGAATGACATAACCCACCAGCTTCGCTCACACTATAGGGAATACTTTAAGATAAAGTTTTAAGATGGAGAAATGACCTGAAAAGCAACAAAAACACCACCAGCAGCCCTGGCAGCTCCCTCCGACCTCTGAGTCCCTCGCCAGCCCTTCCTTCCTCTCTCTCCAGCCCAAGAAGTTAGCAAGTGCTGCCACTTTAAGAGCGGGAAGGTGTCGTTTTAAGGGCCTCTAAGCCCCCCTTCTCAATTTCAGCTTCGAGCTGAGATCACATCCCCCATGGCAGCCAAGGGACAAAAGCCATTTATCAACCCATCTGATAAAACTTCCAGCGGGCTGGATCTTTATCTAGACCAAACCAAGATGCACACAAATTGCAAACTCCTGTTTCCCCAAAAGGGGGGATTTCTTTTTAAAGAAAGGGGTTCACTTTTTATTTGATGTTTTTAGCTCTTGGGAGGGAACCAAATCAGCCTTTCCCCCAGACCCTTCTGTCGTTGGGGAAACTGCCTTCTAAGAGAAGAGGAGAACACCCCGCTGCTTGACCCACTATAGAGATTTTAATAATCCTGGGCGAGGAGGACGGGGACGGAGGGCTCCGTGGGGCACTCACCGCGCCCTCCCATCTTGCCCTTGCCCGGGGCCTCCCCCACGGAATGCAGGGCTGGGAGCAGGTTCCGGATCTCCTGGACGCCCTTGGGGCGCACAGCTGCTGAGTGAGACGGGCGCGCCAGGGGTCCCAGAGCAGGGGAGGGGCGAGAAGGTAAATTGAGGCCTCGCCCCTTACCGCTGCCTGCATACCGCCGGCCGGGAGCCCCAGCTTGCAGCCAGACCGAGGCCAGACTGCCCAGTTCTGCCAGTTCCTAAAACCCAGTTGGCTGAGCAGCAAAACGAAACAACCCAACCTCGGTCTAACTCAAGTCCTTTCTTGCAAAGCTGGGTTGTGCACGGGGGCTACCGGATCTGAGTCCGGCTGCGGAGCGAAACAAGCTCGCATCTTTGCAAAAAGACACCTTGGAAACCCGCAACGCAATGACACCGGCCGGAAGATCTCGCCTTGCGACGCGGACCATTTGGTCTGTGACACTGGGTTTATTTGTATTTTTAGCAAGAGAAAAATGGGTATAATGGGCTTAACTGACGTTTCCAAGGCTGTGAGTAGCATATGGCAAAAATGACATAAAGTTTTATGAAACATTATAAAGAAAACAGACCGGGGATTTAAGTTTCGTGCCTTCCCCCTCCCCCTGAAAGGGGGGAAAAAAAAAAAGTAAAGAAACTGGAGCGTTTGGGAAGGAACAAACGCTTCTCTGTGGAGTTGGTCTCCCTTCCCCCAACAAAAACAAGAGGTCCGGGCTCGGAGGAATTTGAAAGCAGCGATCTGCCAAAAACATTGTGAAAAACTATGGGGGATTCATTGGAAACAGATGGGCTTTTTCAGCTTTAATTCTGAAATTCTCTCCCTTTCTGACACAATAAAAACAAACAGGGGACGACGCGGAATGTTATCAAACAGGAATACGGGCTCGGTGGAGCCGGGTCCGTGGGCATCCTCGCGTGGGAGCGCGCGTGGGGCGGGACGGGTCCCGGAGGAGGGGGCGGGCGGGGACTGGTGTGGGACCTCAGGGGCTCCACCCCCGGGTACCCGGCAGGTTTGCAAACTGGTGGGCGAGAAGCCGGAAAAAGTGCCCCCCGCACCGTGTCCAAGCCTCCCCTTCTCTCCCTCCTCCCCGGCCCCTAAGGGGCGCCTTCCCGGTACCCCCCCTTCGCGGAAGGAGGGAGGCGCCGGCGGCCCCTGTGACCTCCCCGCGCGGCTCCTTTTCCTTGCAGCCCTGGCGGGGGTCCCCCCGGGCATCCATCGCGCCCTCGCCGGGGCGCGCGAGAAACAAAGACCCGTGGATATGGGAGGCGGGGGCCCGAGGGGAGCCGGGAACTTCAGCCCCGACTCGCTCGCACACATGTGGCCCAGTGCTGCGACGAGGCGCGAGGAGCGGGTGCGGCGGCCCGGCCAGCTGTGCCCTGGCCAGGGGCAGTGCCTTACCTGCGGGGAAGCTGCAGAGAAGGAAGGCGAGGGTCGGCCAGAATCCCAGGGCTGAACGTGCTGCCCCTCTCCCCATACCCATCCATCCAGCTCGGCCTGTTACCACTAGCCTCTCCCTGGAAGAAGAGTTTAGAAGAAAAGAAAAGAATAAATCACGCTGCGGAGAAACGGCAGCCTCGCTCCGCCGGCGGGAGCAGCGAGCCGGGAGGCTCGGTCCACCTCGGCCGCGGGCGCCCGGCGCGCCCCCCTCCCCGCGCGCCCCTCCCTCGCCATCCATCACTCCGGCCCCCGCCAATGTCGGCGCGGCCCCGCCGCCCCCGCCGCCGCGCGACCCGCCCCCTCGAGCTCGGGTTTCAGCGCGGCCCGCGGCGGGTGGAACGACGAGGAGCTGGGCGGGGATCGAGGCGGCCGGGCTGCCGCGCTTTGCTGCGGGGACATGGGGAACCGGGGGCCGGGGGGCGCGCTCCGGGTCCGCGACCCCCGCGACTGTCGCGCAGAAAAGGCGCAGTCCCCCGGACGGCCTAGCCCTGCAGGGGGCGAGGGCGGCAGCGCGGCCCCGCAATCTTCCCCATAAATATCCAACCCAAGTAGAAACTGCGCTTCGAGACAAACCCCAGCTCCCCTTTCCAACTAGACTGCCGTCCTGAAGCCGCCACCGACACCCCCTGGCTCATTTCTCTCACTCAGATGTGTCCCCAGTGCAGGAGGCTGAAAAATCCGCTTCTGAGTTGGCCGGGGTTGGCCGGGATGGCCCGCTGGCTCTCAGCTACTAACGCACCTCGAGGCTCCCGCCCGCCGTCGCCCCGGGGCCACCCACCCTGCCTGGCCTCGGCCGCCTCCAGCATCCCCTCCAAGCACCTCGCCGCTTCCCGAGGACTTGCCCTGGCTGCGCTTCTGAGTTGGGGGCCTTCGAGCCTGACGGAGGTGGCTGGAGGACAGCTGCCACCTCGGGGGAGGTGCGGGTACAGTGGTCCCCGCGGTGCGCAGAGCCCGGCAGCCCCGAGGCCACCAAGGCTGCTTTTGGGAGGACATTAGGTTGGTGACTTCCCTTAAGTTGGTCGCTTATTTTTCCAGGAGAAAAAGGTCTCCTCCCCAAGGTTCCCTGGGCCCCGCAGCTCTTCTGCCGCTGTTGGGGTATTTAAGAGACTGGCAACTTCCCCGGAGAAGCATCTTTTGGATGGAACACAAGTAGGCCAGAGCAAGTGTCTTTAGTCAAATTAATTCCTCCCTGGGCCCCCCTCACCTCACTTCCAAGCCTACTCATCTGGTGCTTTGGAAAAAAATTCTGAGTTTTGATCCAATTGAGATGTTTCTCTTAAGTGCTATCACAGTCCTCACTCGCTGAAGGCCACACAGGCTGCGGGCCGCGTCTGGGTTAAGGCTCTGCGTGCCAGGAGGGGAGTGCAGCTCCAGAGCAGCAGGCTTTGGGCAAGAGGAAGAAAGCTCCCTGTCTGTGAAGACAGCCCAAAGCACTGATGCTTGTGATTCTGACTTCCACAGATCAGTCAAAGGGGGAAAGATGCCCCAGCCAGCTGTGCCCCGGGGCAAAGGGAAGCTGTTGTTTCCTTAGGGCAAAAGGCCACGGTGGCACTGCTCGCCTTCACAGTTGGGGTGCCACCGTATTTTCCTCAAATATTTAGGCCTCAGTCCAGCATGCTCTAATTATCATTCCCCTCAAACGGGAATTTGAAGCCCCGGTTTGCAAAGTGTGACAGATTTGTCCAGTGAAAGCCACCACCTCAACATCCAGGTCTCGAATGCCGTTCTCCTCAAGCTCGGCCCCTCCTTGGGCCAGACCCAACACTTTATTCTACGGAATCACACGACGGCCCTGGCACACTGAGGCAGGCACACAGCCAGATGGCACAGATGCACCTCTGAGGTCCACCAATGAACACCATGTGCTGGACTCCGCCTTGCACAAGTTAGTCCTAAAGCTTCTGGCTAATGAGAGAGAAGGGGTCCATTAGCATTCCCAACAGCCCCAGCAGTAAATCATCCAACACCGTTGCAGCAGCATCTTCAGGTCGGAGAACATGGCCCAGGACCCAGCAGAGGCCGGGCAGGCTTCAGACAGTCCGAGTGCGGGCCCTTCCAGCACTGTCCTTGCCCAAGAGTGGATCGTTGGCAGCAGGACTTTAAGCCTCTATGCCTCAGTTTCTTCATCTGTAAGGGGCAGGCTGATAATATCGTCAGCCCCAGATGGCAAGTGAATACAATTCGGGAGGGGCACCAGGCCATGGGAGCTCCCCAGCCTTCCTGCTATGGGATAGACCACCATTTTGGAAGGAGATCCAATTCTTATGACATAAGCAAATAATTTGGGAAAGGGATGCAAAGGGCTTTTTCTCTCACAAGGAGGAACATGTGAGGCTGAAGTTGGACATCACAAAAGTGCAGATTTGGCCTTTACACAGTTTGGACTCTCAAGACAAATCCAGTCCCAATACAGCAGTATGGGGTCGTGTTGACCTCGAGGAATCTGTCTATACCGGCCAAAACAACCAGCTTATTGACAACTCCCAAACTCTTTGCCAGAGTAAGAAATTCTTGAAATGTTGGGTTTTGGAACTAGCACTCCACTCGCCATAGAAACTTGCTTAACTCAAAGCGCAGTGGACTTGAGACAGTCGGCTCCCATTGTGGAGTGTGATCCATCACTTGGTCTCCCCTGGGAGGCAGCCTGGCCTCGGGGTAGAGACCTCTCTTGCCTGGCTCTTGCTCCCTTCTCCCAGCCCTGGCTGTGGAGGCCCCACCGTGGAACCCTCGCCCCCACCTCTCCCTCTTCACCTTCAGGGGCTAGGGTTGTGTGGTGGAGGGGTAGGGGGCATCTGAAAGGCCAGCTTCTGCATAATGCATAAGGCTGAAGCCCTCCCGGGGTCAGGAGTGGGTGGGGCCACAGCTTTCCCTGCCACAGGGCATGAACAGGGGTTCCCAAATCCAGGGCCCGAGGCATCAGTCAATAAATCTCTATCGAGGATGCTGCCTGCTAAGCCCTGGGGGATAAAGAAATAAAGAAGACAGCCCCTGTCTTTGAACTATTGGGAGAAACAGATATTAGAGGAAGGTGAGGGGTCAAGAAGAGGTGACTCGTGGACGACTAAGTGCCCGGAGAAGGCTGTGTTACCAAAAAGGCGGCCGTGTTGCAAGGTGTCTTGAAGGATTCATTTTTAGTGAGAATGATGGTAATAATGGCTAATGTTTCAAGGTGCCCTTACCTTATGCAGGGGCTGGCTAAGTACTGTACATTTCTAGACACTTCAAGCTGAGTGGGTTCTCTTATCATCCCCATTTTGCAGATCAGATAACTGAGGCCGAGTGAGCTTATGTGCTCACCCCATTCCCGGCTAATAAGCTGCAGAGCGGAGCACACCGAACCCCACGCATGACTGACGGAATGTGCCATTCATTCCAATGATTCAAGTCTGCCCTGGGCTTAACATCAAGGCGAGACACATAACTTAACAATCACTCTCAATAAAGCATAACAGACTAACGGGGGAGACACAGAACACAGGCGCCAGGGGCCTCCGGTGGGAGAGTGTGCCAGGGGAAGATGGTGGGCGAGGGAGTGGGGAGCAGGGCGAGGAGTCCAGGTAGAAGGAGCACTGAGTATTCCACATACCAAGGTGTGGCTTGCCCGAGGAGCTGGAAAAGCTCAAGGATGGTGAGGCTGCAGGAAGAGAGAGCAGGAGCTTGAGAAAGCCCGTGAAGGGCCAGCACCCGGGAGCCCCACCCAGGGCCTCGAGAAAGGGAGGGATTTATTCTTTCAGGAGACCACCGTGGGGTGGTTAACAGTAACATGGATGCCCAGGCCCCCCTCCGGAGCAGCTGAATCTGAATCCCTGGAGGGAGGGCCTGGGCATCAGCATTTTTAATGAGCACTCCCAGGTGACTCATGTGTAGGGCCTCGCTAGGTTTCTGAGTTCAATCACCCTCCGTCAAGCCTGGGTGCACAGAAGACCCAGGTTGAGTCCACCAGTTTATCCTCCCGGACTTAAAGTCAAGGCAAGACAGAAAACTGAATAATCACTTTCTATAAAGCAGTGAGTGGCACATGAGCAAGCTGACCAGTCAGAGTCTCTCCTGAGACTGTTGCTATGGGGGACGCCCCAGTTCTGGTCTCTGATTCCTACACAGGATGGGTCTGGGGGTAGCAATATGATGATAAGAGGAGTGTTTATGAGTGTTGTGGGTGCAAGGTGTGTTTACAGAGTTGTTATACTGTTTTTACTAAAGTTGCATTTTATCGGATGAGCTTTCTGGGGACTGATGGAGATTCTCAGGGCTAAATTCCCATGCCCCTCTTCAGCATGAGATTCTCCCCGTAGCTCCTCCTTAGCTCCACTAGGACCTGCTCCAGCCATGAGAGCCAAGAAAGATCCTTATTTTGCTGAAACTGGTTTAATTTGAGATTCTCCCCCTTGTACGCACAGACTCCTGACTAATAAGGAGCCAATACTGGTCCCAAGAAGCATTTTTGCCAACGTCAGAAGTGCAGGGGTATGCTGTCAATGGCTTTTAATCCATCATTCATTTACTAGCGAAATTTCTTGAGCCTGATTCCCTCCTCTCCCCCCCACCTTTGAAAAAACTTTTACCATGTCTTGAGGATCTCAGTTGCTCCAATTTACAACTCAGAGCAGGACCCAATTCTTCTTTTTAATTGATCCCTCCAACTCCTCTTTCAAACTCCTCTTTCAAACTTCAAGGGCTACCTGGGGCTGCTCGTCTCAGATTTGATGAACCAGACCTTGTTCACTCTCTCCATAACCTTCAAGGTTTTATAGACTTTGATCACATCACCTTTCTGGCTTCCTATTTCTACACTAAAGTCTTTAAAGAACAAAGAGGCACAGCTTCTCGGCAAAGCCTTCTGTCTGGGTGATTACTCACCTTTCTACAGTTCTGAGATATTTTTCTGGAGAAGGTCGTAAGACTGCCAGGTTTGGCGATGGCCCAGGGAGAATCCCTTTTTGGCTTGGTTACCATTTCTGAGAGCATTTTCTGAGTACTTGGTCCTGCACCGCCTTTAGGAACAAACATTTTGCAAAGACCCCCAAGATCCCTTTTTGTGGCTATAAACAGACTGCACAGTCCGTTTTCTTGTAATTTGGATTATGTTCTCCTAAACGCATTAACCGAGGCTTGCCCCTGCAAAAGCTTAATATGCACGTTCTTGCGAACTCGTAAGCTCGTCCTGCAGTTACTCACCATTTGTTTGCCATGTCTCTGCAGAGCCTTCATTTCATCCACAGGCCCGGAACCATCTGAGCATCCCTCCTTTGGATGATTGATGGACATTTAAATGAAGTCTAGGAGTACCAGTGATCCTTGGGGATCCCCACTGTTTATAATTCTTCATCCAGAAAAGTACCCGTTTCTCCTATTTTTTGTTTCCTGTCTCTAAAGACAATTCCGATCCGTGGGAATCCCCCCCACCCTCTCGCTCTGGAGCAACTTGCTACTGTAAATGACCCTTGGGTGCAGCTTTGTCAGAAAGAATTCCGAGAGTCTAAACATAATCCATCCCTCGGTTTCTCCCTCGTCTCCAGGCCTGTTTCTAGCTCCTCGAATAAGGCTAACAGATGGGTCTGGCTTCACGTTCTCTTTTCAGAAAGTGTGCTGCCCTCTTTGTCCAGTTACTTGGGACTTTAGTAGGTGCTTGGTGATGTTACTTTTTAGTATACATTCCACCAAAGTGGCTATTCAAAGTGACCTTTCCTGGATAGGTGGGCTCCCTCTGTGGGCAGGGGACCCAGCGTGCACGCCCTTGGGTGCAGGCCCGGTGTGGAAGGACAGTCGCACATTCTGGCCACCAGGATATCACTGCCATCTTTAATTACCACTGCTCCCTTCCCTCCGGATGGTCCGGGATGGAGCGCCACAGAATTTCCTTGACCTGTTTGTTTCCATGACAATTTAGGAGGCGGCCTCTCTTCTTCCAAACCATTTGTGAGTCTCACTGTCCTGACTCTGGCGTTCAGACCCTTCCCTGCTGATTTCAGAAAGTCTTACAGGGTGCCCCTCCTATGTCCTGTCTCGTTTTCTTAGCTTTTGTCGGAGGCTTCCTTTCTGTCTGTGTGTGCACTATTTCATTTGCTTATATTCTCCCTCCCTCGCCATGAGAGACGCTTATGTTTAGTAATTAAAACATACAGATTTTATTCCAATATTGTAATGGTGTTTTGAAACACGCTTTTCTTGACATTCCAATAGCTCTCTTTAGAAACCGAAGAAGCAGCTTACTCTCTCTTTGAATTCTTTTATATGGATTTAAAACACAGTAGCAGATTTTATTTGCTCTTGGACGTGTCTTTAGATGTGTGTGATCAGATTAATGACATTTTTTTCCCCACATAAGGCAGATTCTTTTTATTGACCGTTTTTCTGTTTTACTCATTCAACAAGTAATCGGCTCTGAGCAGGGGTCTGGGATTCTCAGAAGAGCATCAGACAGTCCAGGGCCCCTCCAGGCAGCCCAGGGGGCATTGAGATGCGGAGACAAATCATTTCAGCAGCGTGCGCTGAGTACTTGGAGAGGGGTGTTTATGTGATGTGTCGGGAGCCCCACATTTATGCCCCATCAGCATTACTGCAAATCCACTCGGGACTTTACAAAGTTGGTGAGTCTTTAGGAGCTGGGGGTCAATGATGCTAACTTCTTTCCCAAAAAGGACCACTGACTGCAAAGCATGATGTCACTAGTACCAGATTTGGTGATATCTACATTAACATCAGCCTTACACTGTCTAGAACACCCTCCATTAAAATTTCACCTCTTGGACAATTCACATCAGACTGCCCCATGGCTTAGCATTCATGCTCATGAGTCCACTTTCAGGAACAGAGTCTGGGAACATTCAGGGCGTGGCGGACCACCTCAGCATGTGACAACTGTATGGAGTGCCCCCTCCCCCAAGAAGCACACCCCTGCTGGTAGGCACGGACACATCCATTGTTCTGGAAAGATAGAAAAGAGATCTTTTTAAAAAAGAAAGTGCTGGAAGAATAAATTTTCTGGGCTTTCTGTTTCCTTCAACCTAGCATCACATTCATTTTAAAGAAGTGAAACAGTAATATATGCACACGTTAAAAAAAATCAATTTCCTGTTAAACGAAATTAGGTCACTCTCTCTGGAGGCAATAACTCAACAGCTTCATGTGCATCTTTCTAGATATTTCCATGTGCATACAAGCACATATAAAATCAATCAATCTAGCTATCATTTTACCAAAAACTATTAGCAACTTCCCAACTGCCCCCTCCCCAGTGGGTATTTCCTATTTTATTTTCTCTCTCAGTTAAATAGTCCTATGAACCCCTCCATCACGGCAGGAGTTAAGCAGTCAGAGAAGAACTGAGTGCACAGGGGATTTACAGATGTATGCACAGGTAGACTTACATATAAAATAGCCCATGTGAGGGACGCCACGTGCCTCTACACAGCTACATCCTCTTCTCTTCCTGGACTCTGAGCTCTGTTTCAAGATGCTTATTCTGTCCCTTCTCATTTGGAAGTCAGACAACTCACATTTACCCCCACTTACACTGCAGAAGATAAGTAACCTGCCTGAGGTCACCCAGCTGGCTTGGTGGCAGAGTGGGGTTTGGGCAAGTCTGGGTGACTCCTGGCTGTCACGCCACCTCTGTGGAGCTCACCAGCACGTTCCCAGGCACGGAGATGTCTGGTCTCCCTCTGCCTCTGGGAACCCTACTCTATGTTACGTGCTCATCCTCTTGCCTGGAATAGAAGCAATGATCCCTCTGTGTTCCCCCAGCCTCAGCCCAGGCTTCGGAGCCCTTCTGATGACCCGCTAATTTCTGGGTTCACATTTTCATGGTATTTGGAAGCCCCTCCTTCTGTCTTTTCTCATCTCTCCTTTTTTTAAATTTTTTTAGGAAGATTAGCCCTGAATTAACATCTGCTGCCAATCCTCTTCTTTTTTGCTGAGGAAGACTGGCCCTGAGCTAACATCCATGCCCATCTTCCTCTACTTTATATGTGGGACGCCTACCACAGCATGGCTTCCCAAGCGATGCCATGTCTGCACCCGGGATCCGAACTGACAAACCCTGGGCTGCCGAAGCGGAACGTGCAAACTTAACCGCTGCGCCACAGAGCCAGCCCCTCTCACCTCTCCTTCTTGACCTCTAAGTTTCTCAGAAAGCTCTTGGAGCAGCCACATTTTTTCTTTTGATACTTCTCCCACTTCTCCCTACTTGAGAAACAAACTAGTGTACAACTGGAGTTTCAGATATGAAAGCCTCCCTCACTCTCCTCTTGAGCCTCTGGTCTGCGACTCTGGAGCACACCTACTATGTGGTCTACAGCTTGCAAATTCCTCTGCCTCCAAAGCCCAGAATGAAAGTGATAGCATCTTTGAATTGCTTAATCGACAGTGTTGAGACTGAGATTTTCTAGACCTTGCAGTAGATACGGGGAAAGAGAGAGACCTGGGATTTGCGGTGGCTCTACCCCAGCTAGGTGGCCCCTGCACATCCTGTCCTATCCATGGACCCTCACCTTTGCAACCTGCAGAATCATGGCCTGGCTGCCCCAGAGAAGTCACCCAGCTCCATAGTCTGGTGTCTCTATGGATCCAGTGAACTGATGTTGGCTCTGTAATTAACTGGCCTTGCCGACACTTGAGTCCAAGGAGCCATGCTGGGGCCTCATCTGTAACATTTCTGGGTTCCCCAAGCAAAAATGTTGCCGAGGGAGTGGGAGATGTTATTTGATGAGTGACATTTTTATATTTTAGTGTCAGCGTGAAATTCTTCAGCAATAATCCTCAGCAATAGTACTGTGTACCTGAAACCACACCTTAAAAACATTTAGTAACCTCTTGTTTTAAAGCAACTTTCGGATACTCATACCGAGATGCACCAGGTTCCGGTAATGGAGAACAGACCACCCAGCGTTTACCTCTCCCCATTCCAATAAGTTTTTGGGAGAAGAATCAGCTTGGAACCATTTATCCACCAAATGGCAACTGTTTGAACTGACAGTGAGTCTGTGTCTCTCTCTCAACCAGCAGAAGGCTGGAATATTTGGATTAATGAACAATTTGGTGCCAAGCGCAAATACCATAGACATTTAGCAATAGGAACAGATAACCAAGTTATTCATCAAGTTCAAAATTGTTTAGAATGGCTAATGCAAAGCTGAAATAAAGAAGATCCCTAGTTGACGGGAGGTGGGGAAGAGAGCCAATCCAGAGAGAAGAACAAATGCATCGCTTTGTGTGACATTCTCTCTACCACCATGGTTTTCCTTTTAAAATTTACTGGAGGCTCAGGGAATTTCTTCACTTTAACATTAGAGAGGCAATACAGCACACTGGCTAAGAACAAGCAGCCTGAACCCAGACTCTTAGACCTCACTTATCCCATCTGTACAATGGGGATATACTTTAGCTCCCTCAGAGTCATTGTGAGGATTAAATGAGTGAACACAGTAACAGACCACTCAGAACAGATGCTTGGCATGAGTAAGTCTTGATACGTACTTGCCAATATTAGTTTTATAGCATGGATAAAACCATTGTTTGGATTATAACAGAATGTCTACTATGTGCCTGATTCTGCTGGAGCCTTTCTATGTATGGGAACTGAGGGGAAATGTGCAGAATTCTCCAAGGACTCTGGGATAACCTTGACTTCTGGGGGGGTTCTAAGCGCATTATCAGCCATGCTCAAGTTCTTTTGAGCAACCACCATAAGACAGAGCCTCCCGCATAACTGGAAAGTCATCTCAACTACGTGATGGCTACAGCCGTCTCCATTTCGTAAGTGAGGTGGCTGAGACTCTGGGAGATGAAGCGACTTGTCCAAGGTCACCAAGAATACAAATAGCAGGGAGCAGCTCAAACTCAGGCCTTGTGATGCCAAGTTCAGTGTTCTTCCCACCAATTACAGCTGCTTCTTATATTCACCTGGGGTTTACTATTTTCTGTTAGTCAAATAATATGCTCCGT
The DNA here is from genome assembly GCF_021613505.1 of Equus quagga. Classification (NCBI taxonomy): domain Eukaryota; kingdom Metazoa; phylum Chordata; class Mammalia; order Perissodactyla; family Equidae; genus Equus; species Equus quagga. The sequence continues at coordinate 86,709,423 of NC_060268.1, read as the reverse complement.
ATGTATAATGACGGGTCATGCCTTAGAAGTAGGCATATGTTCAGACACACAGTTTTCCAGAAACATATAAAAATGTGTTAAGAAAAGAAAAATTTCCTTGAACGATCTTCTCCACCCCACTAAAATCTTACAAAGTCAAAATAGTTATATAGAATTCTTTTTCTTTCTTTTGGATGCTAAACGGTATTTTTTAGGTCAAGTTTTCATAGCGTACTTACCCAGACTTAATAGCCTCTGAATGACAGTTAACTATTACACAACAAGAAGATGTTAAGGTAAACCTACCTATATTATCATTTACTGTAGTCCCTTCAGACCACAAGCTGTTCAGGTCATGTCTCAAATTCAAAGCCAGATGGACTTCGGCCCCTAGATATTGCTCATTGAACCAGAGAGGGAGGGCTTGGGCACCATCTTGGCTTGCTTTGCCTTGCCCTCACTGACTCTTGGCCCAGGCTCAGGGTGGGCAATATGTTCCCTACCAGGCCCGAAGTCCACAGACTCTGCCGAGAGCATCCATTTACTCATGAAGAAAGCAGACAGCTTGGAGTGTAAGGCTCTTTCTTCTCAAAATGCTCTCGGCAGAGAAAAATAAAAGCAATGGAAAACGCTCCCAGCACGAAGAGGGTGGCATCTGGCTTTTCCTTACCATGTGACCTTGAGACACCCAAAGACACAAAATCAAGCGTGCTTCTAGACAGTAAGGGAAGCATTTTAAATTCAGTATTCTGAAATCTGAGTACCAAACTACTTTAGCTGCACTGACTGATGTAAAACAACATAAATTAAACTCCCATGAATCTCCTGTTCTGGGGCAAATGACCTGCCAAACTTAGCAGTGAGGGGTTATTAGCAAGTCTGGACCCACGAGGGGGTGCTATTAGGAGTCTCCTAATGTCTCAGGGGAGCTTGGCCTCTAAGCTCTGTGTTTCTTTTTACTTTGCCTCTCTTGGATAAATGGAAGCCCATCTGAGAAAATGCAATTGCATTAAAAAATCTACTTCTTATTTATACTTTACCTCTTTCCATAAAGGATATTAAATTAAATGTAAATGAGAGTATATTATCTGCCAAAACTTCCAAACAAACATTAATTCTCATTCTTTTCAAGGCATCAATTGTTTTGAAGAAATTCTGTCCTTTTTAGTATTCTGTGAATGAAATCTGCATTTCTGTGTGTTCTTCTGTTATGAATCTGTCAAATTAACACTTGTTAAGTGAAGCATAGGGCTCCAGATGGTGAGCCATGGTTCAACAACAGACCACAGGAGAAACTGAAATAGAGAAGTTTATTATTCACAGGTCCTGGAGGAAGTATCCAGCATGCCTTGAGGGGCCTCCTGGGGAGGTCAGAGGGCAGAGACAGGAGAGAGAACCAGGACCTGGGGCACATGCATTTTATTAGGATCCAGGGGTAGAGTGCTTTGGGGTTCCCAAGCTAAGGCTGGACTGGCCACTTTAAACCAAAGAGGGGGATTTTGGTGAGCCCCACAGGGATCTTGGGCAGGTCCCGAGAGGCAGGGGACACTGCTGATCACAAAGGCTGTTGGGGGTTCACACTAGCAACTTACATTTGCTTGTGATTCTGCAGGCTGTTATCCAGGGCATGCGCTTGCACAAGGGGCTAGGGTCCGCTGAAGGCCCCTGAGGTCTGCTTGGCCAAACAAAAGGATGCAGAGACAGGCATACCATGGAGAAGCTTAGCTAAACTCTCACAGCCCAGTGGACATGTTCTTGTAAGAGCAGTCTATTCTTCAGAACGCCAGTGCCAGGAGCTGAAAATGCACTCTGGCAGCAAATTGCTAAGACACCGAGATGGCCCCACCTTTGCCCACCTGAGGTTTTCTGAGCAAGGCCTCTTTGCAAGCCTTCATTTGAACAGGTGAAAGGGCATCCTTGCAAGGGGTAACCAGCAAGGTCTTCTAGTCTCATTAGACTTTGATAGAGAGGATAAAACTTTGTGAAAGTGCCTTGAACAACTAAATATCATGGTTTTTAATAGATAATCTGGAGGGAAGAGACATGGCATGGTACAGATCAACTGGGAAATGTACAAAAGACGAACAGGAGAGTGAATTCTAAAGTAGAGTGTCTGCACTATGCTGACAATGCTAATACCACAACAGAAGTTTCGGAGGTCATCAGGGGTGAATCTCTGCGTGTTTGTATGTTTCTCCCTAATCTTGCTTAAAGAGGTCAAGGAGAAAATTCCTCAAAACTCCTAAGGAGGAGGAAAAAAAGTTTGCATCCACATTCAAGAAGAAAAGTGTGCTAAGAGTAAAGTAACAGTACTGACACTCTTACTGAGGATTTACACAGAAAACCTCTGTTCACAAGGGCAGGAGGAAAGTATTATCAGGGAAGAGGACAAATTGTTGCTCTCAGCCAGGGGCAAAGATGTTGAGATCTGGGAGTCCCGGAAGATGAAACAATGAGACATAAGGAGAAGCTAGGATGGTAAGTCCTAAACCATGCCCTAGTGAGAAAGAAATCAACAAGGTTTAGGGCATTTTTACTAGAATCTACAGGCAGCGGCCTTGTTTTACCAGATAGATGACAGAATCTTTTGTTTTCAAGTTTTTGCCAGATTTTCAGGCTCTGGCCAACCCAGTATCTTGATTCCTGAAAGCTCTCCATCTCTCAGTGTTGCTTTAAACAAACAATTGAAAAAACGAGAAGTAAACTCAACCAGCAACTTTGTAATTACTCTCCCTATAAAGTTTTTGCTACACGTTAATTCTTTACTCTAGCAACATATATAATAGATACAATAGATATAATAATTTTATAAGTTGAGTAGGTACATAGTGCATTTTTATACTTGTCGAGTAGCAGTGCTTTTCACTTTTTAAAGGGGGCTATAAAAGATGTTTGCATTTGTTTTTCCAATTTCTGCCCAAATTTCCAAATTTCTTTTTCCTCTTGTCCTTAGAATTGTAAAGTTTCACATCTCAGCAGGCATTCTCGCCTCCTGACCCCTAGGCTCTAATATGATACAGCACGTTCTACTCTTAGGTCAGACCTGGCTAAGAAACTGGGCATCCTTTTAAAAGATGTTCATTTATCACCAAGGAAACTGACTTCTGCCTGACTCTGTACGTGCAATTGGCTGAGGCACTTCTTAATTTTTTCCACTGCGCTGTTCATTGCATAGCTCTGTCGTTAAGGAAAGGGAGGGTGAAATTGAGCTGTTGTTCAGTCAAAATAAGAAAAAGAGGAGCCTGTCGTTTGAAGAGGGCTGTATACCAGACACCTGGGAAAGTCTGAAGCCTCTCTTCTTCAGGTTAAATTTATGCCGAGTTAAGTTTGTTGAATGAATAAACAATGAATGCTGTTTGAAAAGCAAAGCCATTCTCAGAACTAAAGCGCCACAGGAACGCTGCAGACACTTAAAAGTTACTTAAATTTACCTTTGGGATATTATAAGTCAAGTTCTAGAACAATGATCTGTAAGGAGTAGTGTCTTTGCATTTCACAGAACTAACAGATTCCAATGAGTCTGTCACTGGTTTCCAACAGTTTCTGTTTATGCTCCGTTTCACGTGGGTATATCCCGTCTCTTTCCCTGGATGGCAGACCTCGAGAGACTGGTGATCATACATGCTAAAGCATGACGAGATTTTGGGACCATACTTGGTAAAAGGAAGTCCTTGAGTTTAATTCATTTGGTAGCAAGGTTGTAGGGAAAAAAGCACCTTAAACCCACAGAACCCTGGCTATGCCCCTTCACTTCTCTGGGCATCAGTTTCTTCTGAGAAAGGGAAATGAAAACACCTGTTCCTGCCTGCTTCTAGGAGCCAGCGAGCATCACTGTGAGAGGGGCTTGGAAAACTGCCTGTCCCAATGTTAGGGATGCTCAGTACCTATTCATTTTATTTTACATCTCCTCATCTAAGAATTCTTCTATTTGGCCCCACACGAGGCAGCTGGAGAGCCGAGTCAAGGGGCATGTTAAATAGGAGCTTCTCATGCCTCCTTTCTGTATTATTATACACACTGGGGAGATGCAAGTCATGCCTTGGAAAGGCTCGTAAGGAGAGAAAGCAGATAGAGGCTTCTTAGCAAAAGTCAGAGAAGTTCTCCTTGAATAAGATGCCAGGTTACTGCCAGATCTTTTTTGCCACAAATCTGATTATTAAATAAACACCTGCAAACGAAGAGTGACTTTGAGACAGCACAGGGGTGGGGAGATAGGCCACCCACCATTCCACATGCCTGTTTGGAGTATAAGCACCTGTCTGTCACCTGGGACGGACATGATGGGAGCAAGCCTATTGAAACAAGGAGGCTGGGACCTCCCTCACCACCACCACAGCTCAGAGGGTCTCAAGGGGCAAGAGTCTGCACCACAAGCAGAACACCACGCTGCTCTACAAGGAACCCACGTACCCTTCAGATGAGGGAGAACCCAGCTCATTGCTAATATCATCTGGCCTGGAAGGTGGCAGCAAAAACCAGCCACAGAGAATGTGGAGCCCGCCTGGATGTGTGGGTGCCCCACCCAGAGCCTTTGTCCGTCTGTATACCATCCAGCAAAGTCAGCCCCAGTTGTTAACTGGAGATCACGACCCTTATAAAGGGGGCTGGCTTGTCACCTGCTGTGGTAGTGGAACAGCAGGAAACCTCTTCTTTGTATGTGCAAAACTGCTATTTTTGGTACACTACACCGTTCCTGTACAGAGTGGCACAGACCCTTTCCCAATTCTCCTTCAGCTGCCCTTCAGAGCACAGCCAACCTCTTTTCTGAGGGTCGCGCGGCTCAAGATTTGCCTGCAAAGTCACTTGTCTGGGCTGCACGGGAGACGAGCAATGTCTGTGAGTACGTTTTTCAGATTTCTGCGATAGACGCCTGAGGAAGGGGCATCCTCTTACCAGCAGGTGACATTATATGTTATGTTTTTGCTGGAGGATCCTAAAGCCTGGTGGAGATGCTGGCAGATCTCCTTGAGGTGAGAGCCGGCCACTCAGTACGACCTGCAATTCTGTCCCTTGAGTTCGGCATGCTGAGCTCGGGTCGCGGGGCGCCCCCGATCCACTCCCGGGGACTGTAGATTCACCGAGAGCTACTCTTCCCAAGGACGCCAGGGCTAGTTCCCTCCTCACCACCTCGCGAGGGAGTCTCCTACTTTGAGAACACCCAACTTCGCTGCCTAAAGGGAACACGCAGCTCGCCATTTCCGCTAGATGGCGCGGTTTCCCCTAATCCGCCCGCAAGACTCCCGATTTATAAAATAAATACAGTCCAACGCCTTCTGAAACCACAGCATAGCATAGCAGCTCGCAGGCTCCCATTAAAATCGCAACTTGGGGGAACTGACTTTACCTCCGGGCAAACCAGTGTAATTACTTACATTAACAGGATGCAACCAAGAACCGCATCCTTGCGTGCCCCGCATCGGCCCTCCTCCTAAATACACCTGTCCCCTTGCCCCAGCTTGTTCCCTGGGATGAGCCACGGCGCGAGCGGGGTGCGGACTCGTCCACTCAGGAACACCGAGGCTCTCGGGAGTCCTATCCCTTAGCACTCATCCCAAGCCCCGCACCTTCCCGCGCAGTGGCGCTCCCAGGCGAAGGACTGCCCCGACCCGAGCCCAGACGGAGCGCAGCGCCGACGCCCCCCCGGGCAGGCCTATGCAGCCAGGCGCGGAGCAGGAGGAGGCGTCCCGGGCGAGTCGGGCCAATGGGGGTTCATGGCAGAACAGCCCGGTGGCCGGCTCCGTCCCAGACTGTCCCAGGCTCCAGGGGCCGGGCAGCGCGGCCGCCCCAGGAGGAGGTGGCCTCGCCGGAAGAAGGGAGCTCCCAGCCCGCACACAGTGGAAGAGCCGTTCGCTGGATCTGCCCAACCACGCGCGCTGCCGGCTGCCGGGGGAGAGCATTTGAGGAAAAAAGAGCAAATACCAAACCACAAAAACTTTACTGCTGCCAAGAACGAAAGCCATCGAGGCGCAGCAAAGCTCCAAATCTGGGCAAGACGGGAGCAGGATGAGACGCGGCGCTGGGGAGCACCAAAGCAGGGCCGGGGCCCCGGCAAGTGTCGGCGGCGCTTGGGGATGTCAGAGCTGGGTCCGCCCCGCGCCCGGCCCGCGCTTACCTTGGCGGCTGCATGAGCCCCTGCGGCCCGCGGGGGGTGGCGCTGGCGGAGCTGCGGGCGAAGAGGGGGTGCCGGGGCGCCTCCGGTCGGCCCCGGGGTGAGGAGGGAGGGGCTCAACTAGTGCGCGTCCCCGCCGCCCCGGCCGGCTCAGCAGCGGCCCGGGGCACGCCGCCTGCTCCCGGGCTGCATGCCTGCGAGCGCCTGGAGGAGCCGGCCCGGGAGCGAACGGCTGGTGCCTCTCCACCCAGCGGCTCGGGCGGCGCAGCCCGCGCTCGGGAGACAACTGCAGAGTCGGGCGGCTCGGGCCACCCCTCCCTCTCCCGGCCCCCGCCCGCCACCGCCGAGCGCGGCGTCGTGAGGTTCCTTTGAGCGCCGAGGGGAGGGGGCGGGCCGAGCGCCCGGGGCGCGGGCGGGGGGCGAGCGCGGGCGGGGTTGGCGGGAGGGGGCGGGGGAGACGGTGGGGGTGCGGGCTCGGCTGGCCCCGCCCCGCCGCGACCGCACCCTCCCGCATCAGCACCAGTTTGGAGGCTGGGGAGCGCGCACGCTGGCAAGTCAAGACTTCCCCAAACGCGCGGGTTACACGGGCGCGGGCGGCAAGTGCGGCGACCCTCGAGGCGCCTACAACTTTCCTAATCTCTGCCTGAGATGCCGGAGATAGTCCACGACGGTCAAGGGGGAGATACCCTGAGGTTCCTGGAATGGACGTTCACATCCAGGAGAAACGCCGCTGCTTTCTGCGGAGAGGCACCTTTGTTCTATTGACGTGTTATTTTTGTTTAAGAATCTTCTTTTTAAAAAGTCATCCATATGTGTTTAGTCTGTAATACACCAATACGGTCTTGCGTACGATTTTACGCAACTCAGGCATCTCTAGAGTGAAAAGGAGACGGTACCACGTCCCCTCCCCGTTGCAGCCGCTCCCCGGGGGTAACCTCGAGTCTGCTGCGCTGCTTTCCAGCCCCTGCTCTGCGCTCTTAGGTGCACAAGGGCGGACTGCAAGTGGATTCTCACGGGCTTTTCAAAAGAATGTTTCACCATGCAGCGCATGTACACACTGGCGAGAACACGGCCGCTCCGGCAGCGGTAGCTCCCCCGAGGCTCCCGGAGTCCAGGGAAAGACTCTTACAGGGAACAGCAGAGAGCCACCCAATCGCCGTGTGCAAATCTGAAACCCCCGCTGGGGGCTGAAGTCAGCCTAAGCACACAGCTCACGCCCACATTAGCATTGCACGGTTAGAGAGACTGGCCGGTGCGTTTTAGACAGGGTGACGACCTTCCTGTTCTTACGGAAAACAAACTGTCTTGCATTTTGATATGATGAGAACTCTACGGATTTGCGAAATGAAAAGGTAACATCCACATTAAAACACGATCGTTATTTATGTTTGTGGTCTTGAGGGATGTGGTTTTAACTCAATATTCGGCATTTTCTTGGCCAAGTGTATTGAGAGAATCTATAGCTGGGATATAAATAAAATCCATGTGAGTGAGCGGGAAGGGCGTGGGTATGGAGATGCTGGTTTCTATATTAGCTCTGACCTTGGGCAAGACGTTTAGCTCTGCTGGGCCTCAGTTTCCCCATCTATAAATAGAGGAGTTATACTAGATGGTGTGTGTATGTGTGTGTGTGTGTTCCAGCTGGAATATTCCATGAATAACTGATTTCTGTCCTTATTCGTCTTTCAGCTCAGCTCCAACATCTTAGGGAATGGCTCCCCAGCACCCCAGCTTTTCCTTCCTAATGCTGATCTCACATTGCCATTATGCACCAATTAGGGTTACCCTTCCATAAGTGTGGGCCTCTCGCATCAGCCGGTAAGTGCCACCAAGGCAGGAACTAGGGCCTGGGTCATCATCGCATCCCCAGCACTTGACGCAGCATCTGGCACGTAACAGGCATGCTAGGAGCATCTCTGAAAGACGATCACCCAGATAATACGTTTCCCACTGCTCTTCCAAATTGCCTGGCATTTTCAAAAGATCTCTAAGTGGAAACATCTCATTCTAAAATGAAGCCTTTGGAAAGTGCCCAGCAGGGTTTTCCCATCTTGGGGGACAAACAGTCCACTGTGTAGATGAGGACAGACAATTCTTAGCTCAACGGCAGGCTGTGGAGGCGGCCAGGCGCTATTCACCTTGATGAGCGTGGTCTCCCGTGGAGAAGACAAGGAATATTAATGCTACTCATTAAGTACTTGATTAAGTTGGAACCATGCACAGGCAGTTGCAATACACACATGAGCGCTCAGAGTTAAATGAGGCCGTGGGGTGTGTTTAGGGTGCAAATTAACAAATATACATGCTTTCAACCAACAATCCAGAAACATCCCTAATGTGAAGTTCCGGGGTATGCTTGTCTGTCTTTGCTGCAGACGGCCTGAATTCCTTAAAAATATGAATAGGAAATAAGCTAGCCTGGGTTCAAGAGTTAAAAACAAAACAAACTAAGGCCATTAAGTGACAAGGGGTGGGGGCGTGAATGCCTAATGCAGCACAAGGCTAGTATCTGTAGTAGTTTCTCGTCCGAGGCGGAGTTGCTGAGGGAGAGGTAAAACCTGGCCTCGAATTTATAGAGGAAAACAGAAGAGCTGGGGTTTCCACCTCCTTGGCCGCTCTTTCCTTTTCTCTTTTTTGTGAGGGCTACGTGCCGTTGCCGGGTCCCCCTCCATGTCCCTTGCCAAGGCTTTCAGTTTATGGGGAGAGGGCGCTGTGTTGGTGGGGCTCACGGGGCTCCGGCTGGTGGAAGGAGGCATCCCAGGCAGCACGGAAACCAGGGTACAGGGTTGTGGAGCAATTTGCTGTCTCTGTCTGTTTCGGATGAGGGGTGGCTCCTGTTGGCCGGAGGGGTGGCACCCTCAGAAAGTATATTCCTGCTGAAATCGATGAAGGGTTTCTTCCCAGCTGACAAAACAATGTGAAATGAACTGCATGACTCTTCCATCAGGTCCAGATGAGAAGCTGTCCCTTTGGCTTGGGTGCCACCCCATTACGTTTTTCTGGGGATCTTGGGTTCAAAAGTAAAAGGACAGCCTAAAGGAGAAGCAGGTCAGGTGTTCCCATAGGAACCTATCTCACCCTTGGCTTCGGCGAGACACAGGTGGGAACGTGTGCTGGGCAGTGACTTGTTCTGCACGGATGGGAAGAGGCTGTGCAGGCTGGATGCCTCCCAGAGGCACTGCCTACTCTAATAAACTCAGCGCATTTCGTGTCAAGCACTTACTCCACAGCTGGCATCGCGCAGCCCTGCAGCAGGCGTTGACTCAAGGAACACAGCCTCTACCCTTAAGACGCTCGCAGTTCAGTGGGGGAAAGAAAAGAGAGCAAATAGGGCTCAGTGGCTGGTGTAGGGGGAAGGGACCTCAGCAGCTCCATTTTCCAGCTCATCAGCCCCTCCCCTCATACAATCATAGTGAAACACGGTGCTCGTGCAAAGGCAGCTTGAAGGCCATTCTCTGGCCTTCCCTTCCAACCAGGCTGCTGCTCCGAAGCTCCGATAGATACTTCGGGGTTGACACTGCAAGTTAGAGGGGAACAAGGGACAGAAGGACAGCGCAAATACAATGCCATCAAACTGGGAAAGTCTTTATGGGAGAGTTGTCACTTGAGAAGGTGTCTGATAGACACATTTGGTTTCAATGTGTGGATGATGGGGAAGGAGGAACAGTATTCCAGGTCAAGGAATCACACGAATAAAGGCCTGGAAATGGCAAAAAGTGCACAAGTTCAATAAGGAGTGATTAAGCCTAGTTGGACTGGGTCTACTGGAGAAGAGACGTGAAGGAGAAGGGAGGTTAGGGCCTTATGGTGGAGAATCTTGGTTGCAGAATGAGCAATAGGGAGCCATTGAAGGTTATGGAGCAGAGGAACGATGTAAGTGAAGCTGTGCTTTAGGTAGGTCAATGGAAGATGGTTTGGAGAGATAGGAGGTGGAAGACCAGCTAGAAGATTCTATTAATCTTGGCACAGTGTTATCGAGAGCATGACTGGAGTGCTAAGAGAGTACTGGCAAGCCCAGGACTGATGGGAGTTCCAAGTGCTTAGCAGGAATGGGAGATGGAGGAGTACCCAAATGTGGGAGGTGGCGAGTACTCATTACAGAGGCTGGGAAGTCGTGAGGAGGAGCTTGGACGGGGAGCCAGCGGATGGCTATTGGACCCAGCATCATGGTCTCAGCGTGGGAGGGAACCCCAAAACCATACTGAGAAAAATCACCTGCTTTTCCACATTTGATAGTATGTACATGTGTTTAAGCTAAAAACCCACTGCCTGTGCCCATCCTCAAGAAGCGAGGCCTTATTAACTCATTGTTTCTCTTTCATGTTCTTTCCCACAGGCCGCCAGAAACACACCCGCCACTCTGGGGAGCGAGCTCGTGCTCCGCCTTCTGCAGCAATGCTGAAGCTTGTGCAGGAGGAATGCAGGGCTGTCACCTCTGGTGAAAGGCACCAACGTCCGTCCGCAGAGCATGCTCTCCTGGCACACCATTTTCCTGGTGGGCTTCGGAGTGCTTCGTCAGCCTTGTGAACGTGGGGAAGCTGGTCTCCAAGTCTGGACCCTTTGGAAGGAGCTCACTGGCTGATATAAATAAATTCTCATTGATCAACTAGGGTTTCCCCTTGCTGACTAACTCACCAACATCTTTGGAAAGTAAGATGATTCATTAACACATGAAAGCCAGATTCCATGACTCCTCCAAGCTCGCCTCTCTGGAATACACCCAATTCGATGAAAAAAAAAATCAATTCCTTTTCTAGCAGAGTTAACATTAGATGGCATGATCTTTTTTATTTTGATTTCTCAATTGTTAAGCATTTGTTGAGAACAAGGAATACGGTACTTAATTCAAATATTTTTATAAATGAACAATAGTATGTTAAAATAAAATTCCCATACCTCCTGCGTGGAGGGCTTGTTGATTTTGGTTTCCAACCCAAATTGGGTTTTAAAGGTACACCAAGCATTGAATCTAGTCCACAGAGGAGACAAGTTCAGCCATGGACAGGAGTGGAGAGACCCAAAGATCTACCCTTGTCTGGAGGTACTGTTTGAGGGGTTCAATTATTTTTTAACAAAAAGAGTCCACTGGTATTTAAAAATATATAGATCGTGTTGAGGTGGTATATCAGTTAGGGCAAGGTGGACTGCTGTATCAAAGAGATCCAACAATTCTATGACTTAAAGAATAAGTTTCCATTTTTTCTCTCCTGCATAACAATCCAGGTGGGCTTTCTAGGCTGGTGGGAGACTCAGCTCCAGGTGGTCCTTCAGGGACTCAGGTTCCTTCCAGCTCGTCGTTCCACCGTCCCCCAAAGTCTCATTGTAATCTGCATCATTGAAGATGGTTTGCTGTCAAGCCTGGTTTGCAGCCTGTGGCAAGGGGAAAGAGTGTGGAGGAACGATGGTTTCTGCTTGCATCATCCTTTCTTCTAATAGTGCACTGGAGAAAGTCACATGTCCACATCTGGCTGCAAGGGAGGCTGGGAAATTAATGTAGTCAGGCAGCCGTTGTTCTGTTTCTATGCATCAAAGGAGCTTAGATTTTGGTGGACAGCTAGCAGCTGGGTGCATCTTGTCGAGGATATAGCTGAACCTCAGTAGGGAAGGACTGGAATTAGAGCTGGAAGCAACTGAGGGGAACAGGCTGAAAGAGGGCAAAATCCTAGAGTCATCCATCTCTTAGCAAATACCATTGGTACCAACTCCCAAATAAATCCAGACTGCCCCCATTTCTCTCCATCTCACCTCCTACCCTAGTCCAAGCAGCCCTCAAGCCTTGCCTGGACCACTGTAGCAGCCCCACAGACTGGTCTTTCTGCCTTCATCCTTGTGCTCTCAAATCCATTTTTTCACACAACAGCCAGAGTGAAGTCTAGAAGCATCAATGAGATCATGGATCCTGTTGGAGAACTGCAATGTCTTCCCATAGCACCTAGAATAAAATCCCAGCTCCTTACCTGGTTTACCAACCCTCACATGATCCAGTCCCTGCCCCTCTCTGAACTTATCCAACACTCTGCCCCTCTTTCACTTTAGCTACATGGCCCAACTGTATCTAAACATGCCATCTAAAGCTGGCTCCTGCCTCAGGGCCTTTGCACTAACTGTTTCCTATGCCTGGAATGCTCTCATTACTTTCTCCTTCTTATTCAGATCTTAGTTAAAATTGTCAGAAAGATTTCTATCATGTCACTTACTTTAATTCTCTGTATAGCAGTTATCACAATATGCTAATTTTCAACTAATTTATTGTTATCCAATCCCCAGACCCCATTACCTTAAGAAATGTATTCTTTGTAAGAGCAAAGAACTGTCTATCTTGATCTTTGATGTATTCCTATCGCTTAGTAATATTTGGTGAATGAAATGGGTAAACCAGAAAGAAAGTGTGCTTACTGTTTGTAACCCTTCTAAAACTTAGCAATATATTTTGAATGCCTTTCCAACAATTACACAGCTATCATATTATATTATATTATCATATTATATTCCTCTGTTCCATTACTTAGATATACCGTAAGTGATTTAAACAATTTCCTACTGTTGGATATTTAGTGAACATCCTCATATAGAGACATCTTTGCACATTCTTCATTATTTCCTAGAATACCTTTGCACATGTGAAATGATGGAGTCAAAGGATATGCATGTTTTTGAGGTTTGATATATAAAGCAAAACTGACTTCCAGAAAAATTGCAATCGTTTCTACTCCCTCCTAAGGGGTGTCAATTTCCCCAGACCCCAGGAAACCAGGACTATTACAACTTTTTATTTTGCCAATTAGTTGCACTAAAAATGGTATCTCATTGGATCGGTTCACATTTTTAAAAAGTTACCAGTGATGTTGAACATTTTAATTCTATTTGTTGGCCCTTTGTATTTACTTCTTTTGTCTTTTTCTAACCACCTATTCATCTCTTTGGCCCTTTTCAAAATGAGGCTTCATCTCCAAGCATTATTTCTGGTTGTCAGTTTCCTCTTTCATCCTCAGAGGCCCACATTCAGGTGCGAGAACATTTTCAGGATGAAGGAAATTGATTCTTGCTTTGCACTCCAAGTTCCCCAGAAGCCGCCCCCGCTTCCTCACCATTAGAACACAAATTGGACCGTGGGATGCTTGGGAATGTGCCTTTGTGAAGAAAAGGAAAAGTTGACTGTGAGAAGGAGGTGGGGATGATGGTCACAGGTGCTTCCCCTTTTAGAGGTTTCCAATTCCTTACAAGTTGCTTTAGAGTGACAAGGGGGGGTCTCTCTTCTGGCACAAAAAAGTGGCCTCAGCATCTTTATCAGGATAAAAGTCTCCATTTCTCCATCCTGCAGGCCTGTTCAGAGCCAACTCAACCGCAATTAGAAGGGCATCCTTGGAGCACCAAAGCAGTGCAGACCAGTTGGGTCTGGAGATGTCTTCCCCGGTCTTTGTGGGGCATTTGGAGTGACTTGGGCCTTGTGGTGAGTTGTAAGCAGACAGAATCCCTTCCATAGCTGACACCGGAGCAGGCCACATCCCTGTGCTGGCCCAGCTTTGGGCCAGGCCTCTATCACCACTGAGATGGAATCAGAAGTTTCAGACTGAAACTGACCTTGGAAACTCACATTTAGGAGGTGGTGAACAATGGTTAAAGAATGGAAACAATAGTTGTGTGTTAGTTTGTATTTTTCTGCTCTTTCTCCAGGGAGGGGATGGCTTCCAGAGAGTCAACTCATTCTCATGTACATTTACCCGAGAAGTTCACAGTGGAAAACTGGGGCTCTCACACCCACTAATCTTTCTGAGAACTGATGTAGGTGTGGCCAGGGTCCCCACGCACAGCCAAGGGAGGGGACTGATACCCCAAACCAGGGCTTCTCCAGGCTTTCCAGAAAGCTCCACGTTGTCGACTAATGGGCTGTCCGTTAGTCTAGGCATTTATCTTTCAGTGTGTGCAGGCGTCCACGTATGTGCATGAGTTAAGCACCCTTTCTTAGAAGAAATGATGGTAATTGGAGAAAATAATTGTTTAAAAAATATCCGTTCTTGGCAAAACAAAAAGCTAGCTAATGCATATTTGTTTCTTGCTTTTTTTCTTATTTGTGAACTCCCCTAATCATTGGATCTACTACGTCGTCCACTGACAAGTTCCCCATGTGGCCATGACGTTGTTCTAATGGGAACCTTTTGCAGTGAGTCCCAAAAGAAGGACGCCAACTTTCAAAGCTGGGAAGGCCTTTCCTTCCCCACAGTGGGAACCAGGGCCCCTCTGGCATCACCCCAGGCCGAGGCAGTGCTGCCAAATTCAGGTGGGCCTCCCCCAAGCCAAGGGGCTGCCTCCACTGTGGAGGGGTGGGCCTGGCTCAGCCCATGGGTGAAGCTGCCTTGGTGCAGAAGAGCGTTCTCTGATCATGGGCCCGAGAAGATTCTGGAAGGAAAACCCAGGAGGCAAAGTGAGAGCCATACCTCCTCCATCGCTAGTTCTCCCTCTCTTCCTTCCTGACTCCCCGCTTCCTGCGATTGGATTCATCCTAGGAATCTCAGGATCTCCAGGGGAAACCATTCAAGCGGCCAGTTCATGCAGCGCAAGTTAACTTGCTTGTTTTAAAATAACCAGGGTCTGCACATTGGATTTTTAATTTTAGAAAACTCCAAAAATAAGGCAAAAAGACAAATATAAGTAAAAAGAAGCTTCACTATTTTCCCCGTTGGAAAAATGCAGGGCGGAGCTTTTGGGCGTCCAGCGCTGACCACCACACAGAACCAATGAACCGGACGCAGAGCGGGGGCGGCAGCGGTCCCTACGGCCTCCTGCGCCACCGTCCTCGCTGATTCTCAGCGCAGGAGACTTCAGAGGCGTTACCGGGAGATAAGAGAGCAGTCTCAGATCCCCGGGAGAGGAATCCCCCCCGATGTGCAGTAAGACCTTGGGTCCGCCCTGCGACTTCTTTGTCACAGTCACAACGCATCAGAGATTGCCATTCGGGGAACAGAGCAGGCCAAGGCCGCTTCTTCCCTCCCTCTCCTTCCCAAGGAGAATCGCAATTTCTTTGGAATTGTATTTAAGCAGCAACCTTATGCAATACCATTGCCAAAGCTGGAATCCACACGCCCCACCTTTTGGACCGACTCCCCGGCCCGCCTCGTGCATATTCACGGCGCAGCCGCGGGCCTGGCCGCCTGCGCCCACACAGAGCCTCCGGGTTTGCGTCTCTGGGCATCTCGAGGCTGCGCTGGTTCACTTACTGCATACCTGCGGGTGGGACCGGGGGTCAGGGTGCGGGTTCAGGGCTGGACAGGGCTTGGGTAATGTAATATAAGAATCTCAAAGGTTGCAAAGGAGACCCCACGGCTGCGCTGGAAGCGCTAGGATGCGAGGCGCTGGCGGCTCCAGCTGGCCCTGTTTCCCCCGGGGGGCGGGGCACCAGGAGGGACTCCCCGCGGAGGGGGTCCAGGGCCAACTCGGAGGGGATCGGCCCTCGGGCCTGTGCTTTCTGCGAGGAGTAGGCTGGGGAGGGAGATTCTCGAGTTCTAAAGGATGGCTGCCGCCACCTGCTACGCGCCGAGGAAAGGGTGGGGAGGCGGAGGGGGGTGGGGAGGCAGGGGGTCTCCGGGAAGGAGAGCGGATATACCCGGAGGGAATAGCCGGAGGACCTGAGAGCCGGCCCCTCGGAGCAGCGCAGACCCCCGGCCCTGGAAAGACCAACTAGCTGAAGCCACTGCCCATTCTAAATGATTCAACATTTTGCAAACTTTCATACCAGTTTTAGCACTTTTATTATTTTATTGAAAAATAATCATAAAGGAAAGAATCTATAATTAAAAATTTTAAAAGAGATTTGTGAAATCAGAACCGAATCTACATACAAGCGAAAAATAGCCCGTAGGTGTAGGAGGCGTGTCACGTGCTGTGGAAGATGCTTGGTCTGGGTGTGCATTGCTGGGTGCTCTGCCGCAGTCCCCAGACGCCCTGGGCGTACGGCCTACACCCCTACACCGGGAACCAGCGGACTAGAGCTTTCAAAAGTCAGGCCCCTCCCATTGCTGATTTTAGCCGTGGAAACCCCTGAGCTTTGGAGTCCATGACTTCAGTCCAGCTTCCACTCTGATTTGGAACGCTCAGATCCAACTTCCACTCTGATTTGGAATGCTCAGATCCAAATGCTCTGGGCTACGTGGATGTGTTGTAGGCAAAACTCAACATTTCTAGACTGAATTAGAAACCTAGATGTTATTCTGGATTCCTCTCTTTTCTTCACTGGTGCCTCTCCCTGTCTCACTGGTCACCACATTTAGCCAACTTTATTTCTGGAAGCATTTCTGGAATCCTCCAGCCCCCCCCCCCCCCCCAACTTCACCCTCAGGACCTGGGTCAGGCCCCCAGTAGCTGTTATCAGGGACTATTGCATTGAAACCACTTCCACATAGTGACCTTTCTGAAGTGCCCATTTGTCACACCACTCTTGTGCTTAACACCTTGCTCCACATCAGTAGTCATTAGGGAAATGCAAATTAAAATCACAATGAGATACCACTACATACCTATTGGGATGGCTAAAACAAAAATAGTGACACCAAATGCTGGCGAGGATGTGGATGAGCTGAACCACTCATACGTTACCGGTGGGAATGTAAAATGGTCCAGCTACCCTGGAAAACAGTTTGACAGTTTCTTAAAAAACCTGCACTGCCAGAGAACCCGGCCGCTGCCCTCCTGAGCATTCAATCTAGAAAAATAAAAACTTATGTTCACACAAAAACCCATATAACCGCTTTATTCATAATAGCCAAAAACTGTCCTTCGACAGTCCAGATGTCCTTTGACAGGTGAACAGTTAAGCAAACTGTGATACATCTATACCATGGAATACTACGCAGCCCCAAGGAGCCAGCTTATGAAACTATTGTAAATGGATTGCATGAATCTCCAGGAGATTACACTGAGCATAAAAAGCCAATCCAAGAAGGCATATATGAATGATATGCCATTTATATAACATTCTTGAAATAATGACATTTTGTAAATGGAGGACAGGTTAGTGGTTGTCAGGGGTTTGGGATGGAGAGTAGGGTGGGAGGGAGGTGGGTGAGGTTATAAAAAGGCAGCATGAAGGATCCCTGTGGTGTCGGGACTGTGGAGGAGTTTGTGGTGGTGGATACACGAACCCGCAGAGGTGATAAAACTCAATAGACTTACACACACACACACACACACGTAGAAGTAAAACTGAGGAATCTGAATAAGATGGGGGTGGATTGTACTAGTGTTAGTGTCCTGGTTGTGTTGTTGCACCAGAGTTTTGCAAAGTGAGGGAATTGTGTAGAGTGTACAAGAGATGTCTGTGTATTATATCTTACAACTGCTTGTGAGTCTACAGTTATCTCAAATTAAAACAAAATTTTGTTAATTTATTTCTCCTAAAATTTTTTTTATTGTGGTAAAATATACATAATATAAAATATATCATCTTAACTTTTTTTTTTTTGGTGAGGAAGATTGGCAACAGATGTTAGATTGGCCCCGAGCTAACATCTGTTACCAATCTTCTTCTTCTTTTTTTTTTTCTCTCCAAAGCCCCAGTTACATAGTTGTAGATCCTAGTTGTAGATCGTTCTAGTTCTTCTTTGTGGGACGCCACCACAGCATGGCTTGATGAGTGGTGTGTAGGTCCACACCCAGGATCTGAACCCATGAACCCCAGGCTGCTGAAGTGGAGGGCACGACCTTAACCACTACGCCACAGGTCTAGCCCTATCATCTTAACCATTTTTAAGTGTACAGTTCTGTGGCATTAAGTACATTCCCATTGTTCTGCAAACATCGAATCACCACTGTCCATCTCCAGAACTTTTTCATCTTCCCCAACTCAAACTCTGCACTCCTTCAACACTGACTTCCCATTCTCCCTTCTCCCTTTGTTTTTTTTTAAACATAGTATTTCATTTATTTATTTTTATTTTTTTTTTAGGAAGATTAGCCCTGAGCTAACATCTGCTGCCAAGCCTCCTCTTTTTGCTGAGGAAGACTGGCCCTGAGCTAACATCCGTGCCCATCTTCCTCTACTTTACATGTGGGATGCCTACCACAGCATGGCTTACTAAGTGATGCCATGTCCGCACCCGAGATCTGAACTGGCGAACCCCGGGCCGCAGAAGTGGAACGTGCGAACTTAACCACTGCGCCACCAGGCCAGCCCCCCCTCCTCCTTTTAAAAATTGTTTTTAACCTGAAAAAAGCAAACCGTCCTGAACATCTCCTCTCCCACAGGGCAAGCTCCCTTAGTGCCTTGGGCTGTCCTTGCTCTGGCATCACTCACCTGTGACACGCCCGTGACCCTGTCTCGCCTTATCAAGTCCTTGGGGCCTTTGTTGATATCATCACCTTGTGGTGACACTCAGGTTCTCTCCACGTTACAGAGTCAATTTCGGGGCCCCTTCCAAGGCCCTGGGGGGTGGGTTCTTATTGATGTGTTCATATGGTCATAAGTTTTTGTCAATCAGCAAAAAGAAAAATATTCTACCGGCACTCAGGAGTCACCCAGGCGTTTTCTCCCCTGGTCGCCTGGTGCCTCCACTACGCCCACAGTTGTCGACTGCTTCAATAGTTTGCATCTCTTATATGGTTTCTTTTCAGGTTTGCCCCGCTGGGAATTTTCTTTAAGAATTTACGAGCTATGGGGATGTCTGCCCTTTATGAAGCTGTTGGAGCTTTGCAACATGGAAAGTGTCGAGGACTTGAACAGATATTTTTGAAGACTTGGAAGAGAAGCCTGAACATACATGAAGGGCATAAAGCTTATTCGAAAACTTAATAAACCTTCAATATGCATTTTTCTTGGAATGTGGAAATGTTCTGGAACATTTCAATAAAAGAAGTGAAAAATTACAGACCCCTAATTTGGATGTAGATAAAAGCGAACCTATTTTGTCATCTTTAAATTTGTTCATTAGAGAATCAAGAGCAAATTCAGTTAAACTTAATAGACTATGAACGAAATGTGATCAAAATTCATGACAAAATCAATAGAAATCATTCCGACATTTAAAAATTGTCAAAAATTATTTTTAGTTATGTCAAAGGCAGAAATTCATTAAGAGAAAGTTATTCTTTTTTTGATAGAAATGATGACTAAGCCATTGGACTTTTTGATATGAACACATTGGAAAAAGATTTACATTTCTTGCTAATTTTCCTCGAAATACTTACATTAACAAGATAATTTAAACTTATAATATCCCCCTAATGAGAAATCAACAGCAACATGGTTAGTGAATTGCATCAGTTCAAAGAATTTGAAAATTATCAGGTTGGTCTCTACAGGAGAAAACTTGAAATGCCTGAAATCTCACAGCTCGTGTATAAACCTTGAGAGGTTTTCTCAGTTTTGGGAACAATCTTAAAAATTTACATGATCAAATGAGAAATTCGTTGGGAAGGAGAAAGAATTCTTTCTAAACCGTTAAGAATAAAAATAAAATTTCTGTCAACCACGTCGGAGGAAGGATTGCATTGTCTGTTTGCTCTGTAGGAGATATTCCATCGTCAAAGGAAGGGGCAATCAGAGGATGCGTGGGACAACGTAGGGATAAAAGCATTGTAGAGGTGGAACAGGCGGTTAATTAAGAAAAAGATTATGTTATTTTTCCGGAAAGTGTAACTGTTTGTGATAGATGATCAGCTTTTTACAATTTGCAATTTGTTGAGTTTTTTCTTGTTCTAGGTAAATATTCATTTTTTGCACCTAATTTTGTATGCATAACTTTGCAATTTAAAGGAAGGCCTCCAAATTACATTCGTTTCTAGTCCCACAAAATCTGGATCTTCTCATGCTCCAATTTGGCACTCACCTCTCCTAGCTACGTCACTCCCAGGCATGTTCTAAGACTCCTGGCTAATATCACCCCTCCCAGTGCATTAAAAAAATACAAGCAGAAGCACTTTGCTTATATTTTTGTCTTCCCTCCCAGACACAGCATCAGGCAATGGACAAGAACTCATACTCAGGAGTCTGGCTGCCTGGGTCTGAATTCCAGCAACCCGGCCTGGAATCTTTGTGACCTCAGGCAAGTCACTTATGCCCTCTACGCCTCAATGATTTCTCTGTAAAACAGAGATAAGAACAGTACATCCCTTCGAGTATCCTTGGGAAGATTAAATGACTTTGTATGCATAAAGTGCTTAAAAATGCCCAGCATGTGTCTCTACCACCCAGCAAGGTGTCTGGAAGAAAGCCTAGCATACAGTAGGTACTCAATAAAGGTTGGGTTAATTTGACTGTGTGGCCTAGTTGCAAAGAGTGGGGCACGTGGCTTAATCCGATACGATCTTCAGTAAATGAATTTATCTCTGGTCCTGGTTTTTTGTTTTATTTTACATAGAATAGTGAACTTTGAATTGAGATCGTTCATAATTCTAAAATCTTATGACTTAGTAGCTATAAAATAATGTGTAATTTTATCACTTATTAGAGTGGCTATTCAGTAAAGCGCAATAATTTTAGTTCTCTGGACAATTTCTGGAGTTTTGCTCTCGACTCTGATTCTTCAAATATTTTCTGTAAGCAAGCAGAATATAAATAGTAACAACATCCCGACTCTAGTCTTGGTGATCACAAGTTCATAGTAATTTTATTATTAACGTTAGTCAGTCTTTAATATCCTTATTTTCCTCCCCTTTACAAGTATCCATAGTAACTTGTATTTTTACACATCTCTAGATTTGAGAGGCATGCACATGTGACGGTTTTTCATCTTTTAAAGATTGGCACCTGAGCTAACAACTGTTGCCAATCTTTTTTGGTTTTTTCTGCTTTTCCTCCCCAAATCCCCCCAGTAAATAGTTGTATTTTCAGTTGTTGGTCCTTCTAGTTGTGGCATGTGGGATGCGACCTCAACATGGCCTAACAAGTGGTGCCATGTCTGCGCCCAGGATCTGAACTAGCGAAAACCCTGGCTGCCGATGTGGAGAGTGAGAAATTAACCACTCAGCCACGGGGCCAGCCCCATGATGGTTAATTTTATGTGTCAACTTGGCTAGCTTATGGTGCCCAGTTTGTTCAAACTCTAGATGTTTCTGTGAAGGCATTTTTTTAGATATGGTTGACATTTCCAAACAGCTGACTTTAAGTAAAGTAGTTACCTTCCTTAACGTGGGTGGGCCTCGGTCAATCAGTTGAAGGTCTTAAGGGGAGAGATAGGTTTCCTGAAGAAGAAGGAATTCTACGTCAAGCCTGAAACATAGAAACCCTGTCTGTTTCCAGCCTGATACCCTGCCCAACACATTTTGTACTGGCCAACCCCCACAGTCATGTGAGGCAATTTCTTAAAATAAATCTGTCTCTATTCTGTCTCTCTGGAGAACTCTGACTAATACAGCACTCAAACAGGTCCACTCAAGACATACGAGAAATACACATTCATTCATTCCTTTCTTCATCCAGTCGGTAACCACTCATTGAGATAAACATGTGTATAGCACTGTGAATGGCATTAGACATGATCTGTAAAACATCACAGGAAGCGTGATGGACTTATGGTGTGGTTCCCTGAAGATGGCCAGCAGAATCTTGCTAAGCAACAAGGTAGTAAGTCTTAGAGGAGTTCAGAGACACACTGCAGGTTTGGGTAGACAAACACCTGTTTTCTGGGAACTCCAGAGTCTAAACTCAAATCATGAGAAGATGAGAAGTTTATCAGAATGTTCCAAAAGTGAGAAACTTCTTTTTCTCCTGGATACTTGATGGCCCCAATCTTCAAGTCCTGTGGTTTTAAACCTTTTTAGTCTGAAGTGCTTTGATGGGGCAAGAAAACCTTGGGACTGCTTGGAGACAGAAGAGGGGGAGGAGGTGTGGGAGCGTGAAGAGTCAGGAGGTGGAGCTGGCCTGGTGGTATAATGGTTATGTTCTCATGCTCCACTTTGGTGGCCTGGGGTTTGCGGGTTCAGATCCTGGCCATGGACCTTGGCCGTGGACACATGTCTCATCAAGCCATGCTGTGGCGGCATCCCACATACAAAATAGAGGAAGATTGGCACAGGTGTTAGCTCAGGGACAATCTTCCTCACCAAAAAAAAAAAAAGAAGAGTCAGGAGAGAACATGTTTACAGGTCAGAAAGACCTGCTTTTTAGTCTTGGCTCTGGCATTCACTAGGTGACCATGAGCAAATCATACAACTTCTCTGAGCTCTCATCTTTGTATTTGTAAAGTGGAGAGAATCGTTCCTTGAAGGGTTGGCGTGAGGACTCAATAAGATCACGCATAGAAAACACCATGAACGGGGCCTTGGGTCACGTGGTGGAAGGGCAGCGGATGTCACTGAGCATTTCTGTGTCTTCCTTCATCCTCTTCACTTCTGTCCTTAACTGAAAGACTGTAAGAAGCTGACCCACCATTTTTTTTTTAAAGATTTTATTTTTTCTTTTTCTCCCCAAAGCCCCCCAGTACATAGTTGTATATTCTTTGTTGTGTGTCCTTCTAGTTGTGGCATGTGGGATGCTGCCTCAGCGTGGTTTAATGAGCAGTGCCATGTCCGCGGCCAGGATTTGAACCAACGAAACTCTGGGCTGCCTGCAGCGGAGCGCGCGAACTTAACCACTCGGCCACGGGGCCAGCCCTGACCCACCATTTTTAAACCAAAACACAAGCCACACTCCCTGTTTCCAAGCTGTGGATGACACCTTTCCAGAAATGGGAAACAGCCACCTCTCGCATACTCTGCACCTCACATTTTGGGAGCTCATTCCTACAGCAGCCCCTGTGTGGTGCAGCTTTTTTCTCTCCTTTTACCTCGTATCCCTTGGAGATGGATGTTCCCCCGAGTCACCCAGGAGAGCTCCCAGCTGCTTAGTGGAGTTGGAGCTGTATGGTCCACGGGCCAAAGAGCAAGGTCTTTGGAATCAGAGGGATGCACTTGAATCCTGGTGTTTGAGCTGTGTCTCTGTTTCAGTTTCCCTACTGTAAATCAGACCTACCTTGTCCGAACTGTTGGAGTTGATGTTTACCAGATGGAAGCCGTTTTTACCCTCATCCTCAGGGCGGGATTACAGGGGAGCCACAAAGAGGATGCACTGCTGGGACCAGCATAACTTGTTCAGAGATCTAGTTCCTTGTTTCCCAAACCCCATCTGGCATTAGAGTCGGGTGTGTGGGGGGTCTTGTTAAAAATACAGGGTCCCAGAACTCACACCAGAGCTACTGAAACATCATCTCGCAAAGTAAGATTTGGGGAATGTGGGTTTTTTCCCTCCCCAAAGCTCCAGTACATAGTTGTGTATCCTAGCTGTAGGTCCCTCTAGTTCTTCCGTGTGAGCCGCTGCCACAGCATGGCTACTGACAGACGAGTGATGTGGTTCCGTGCCTGGGAAGTGAACCTGGGCCGCTGAAGTGGAGCGTGTTCAACTTTAACCACTAGGCCGTCTGGGCTGGACTGGGGATATGTGATTTTAAAAAACCTACACAGCTCAAACAGATATTTGTACACCCATGCCCTTAGCACCATTATTCACAATAGCCAAAAGGTGGAAGCAACCCAAGTGTTCATGGATGGATGAACGGATAAACAAAATGTGGCACTGTATTGTAAACTTAAAAATGGTTAAAATGGATATAGACAACAATATCATATTATAATCACCAAACTTGCTAAGGGACTAGAATTTAATTATTCCAACCATTAAAAAGAAAGGTTAACTATGAAGCATGACTGAGGTGCTAATTATTGGCACAAAGGCAATCATGTTAATATATATAAATGTTTCAAGTTAACATGTTGTACAGCGTATTTTTACACAATATCATATGTCAAATATATTTCAATAAAAAGTGGTTAAAGTGATAAATTTTGTGTTTGTGAATTTTATTCCAATTAAAAAAAAAGCTGCACAGGGTTTTCTGGCACAATGAGTCTGGGAACTCCACACGGAGACTGCTCCTCCGTCACAAATGCTTCTCTTCTCTTCTTCTACCCCCAGCTCGTCCTGCACCTTCCCTCCCTCCACTCACCATCTCAAGGCATCCATGCGGACAGAGATGTGGCTAGAACCGGGAAGGACCCAGCGTTGCCTGGAGGACCATACAGTAGCAGCGCTGAGATTTTCTCCCAAACACCCTCCCTCTCTGGTCAGTGTGACCTTGGAGCGTAAGGACAGCCATGCTTGGGGGCGTGAACCTCAGATCTGCTTAGTTTTCTGACATCACACTCTCCCGTCAGCCTTCTCTGGTCACTAAGCTGCCACCTGCGACATCGAGCAGCCAGGACAACCGGCTCTGGGGCATCTTACTCGCACCTCCCTGGAGGGCTGGGGGAAACGAGCCTGCAGCCTTCCTCCTGGGAGACACAGGAAGGCAGCTGTGGGAGTTGAAAGGTCAAGAAGGAAGAGAAGGCCGATTCCCAGGGACTTGCTGCTCTCCCCTCGGCCATCAGCCGCTGGCTGGGCTCAGAGCCACACTTTCCCGGAGGCTCCCCGCTTCTCCCAACTAGTAATGTTGCCCTTGCATCAAGATAGTGGTTAAATACCTCTAAATAATTAATCATTCTCTTGAATTCGTGTTCCCTGCCTGCTTGTGCTTTCCTGGTTGCTTTTGCTAGTCTTTTTCTCTTTTTAATTCAAAAGTGATGTTAATAGTTTATGAGCATATACGTGACCACATATCCTCGTGCTCGCACGCCCAGGGAGGTGGCCCCACTTCGCTCTGCAAGTCAGAATCAGGATCAGGGATGTCAGAGCCTCCAACATCGGCTGTCTCTTTCCTGCTCTTTTTGGAACAGAGATGAGGGTCGAGGTTATGTATAGAGGTTTGGCCTGGATCAAGCTCAAGAGCTTTTTATTCTGTTCAACAGCTTTGACAGGCTCTGGGTCCCAACAGACTTTAAATAGGGCAATAATACATTCTGTGACAAAGAGCACCGAGGGAGAGAAATTAGGAAATGGAAAATGGAATGGTACTCTTTATTCAGCCAGGGCTTTAAAAGAGGGGGAGCAGGGGAGTGGAATGAGTTGGCTCCAGGAGGCAGAATTGCTGGAGGAGAAGGCTCTGGAACATTTGGAGACCTCGTTACGGAAGTAGGAAGCCCCAGGAAGCAGAGCAGGGCTGGACCAGGTGTGGGGGATGTCTGGTGAATACCTTAGGCAGGCTGATAAAGAACATCCTAAAGAAAATAGGAGAGGAACCCTAATATAGAATGTCCCCATGGGGGGACAGATGAGAAAATGATGAATGGGACTGCTCTGAGGAGGGCAACAGGGAAGGGGGACCGAGTAGGCGGGATGTTCACTTATAGTGAGGATGTTTCGCAATCTTAAAAATTTGTGCCATTTGCATGTATTACTTTTCTAGGAAATTCAGGAAACAGATAAAGCCATGAGTACACAGACTGGGGGCAGCCTAAAGGAGGCCTATTTGTGCCGAACAAAGAGAAACCAGAAACAAGTAGATGGAGAGAGGACTTTTTTCCTGGTTTGTAAGTATTTTTATAAGTCTTATAAAGATGTAAAACATAGTTAAATTAGGCTGCACCATGTAAAATGACTATATTTTTAGGTCAAAATGGTAGAATATTGGCAATTTCACGTGGTTTCTCAACTTTGGCTCTACTGACCTCTTGATAATTCTCTGTTGTGCTATGGGCCGCTGTCCTGTGTGCTGTAAGGTGTTAAGCAGCATCCTTGGCCTCTGCCAACTATATGGGAGGAGCTCCTCCCCAGTGGTGACAATCTTTGATGTTGTCTATGTCTCCAGAAGGACTGGCAACATAATTTGCGGGACTCAGTGCAAAATAAAAATGTAGGGCCTTTTGTACAAAAATTATTAAGAAATTCAGGACAATGACAGCAGAGCATTAAATCAAATTTGGGGCTGAGCCGCTTCTAAGTGAGGTACCTCTTTTGATCATGCAACTTACACACCCATGGAGCTGACCCTGGTCTCTGGACATTGCCAAACGTGAGGACCACTGGTTTAATGTAATACATGTAGGTCTGCCTATACACACGCTCCGAGTCATAGAGAGAGTCCATCATTTTTTGAAAGAAAAATCGCACGAAGTCTTGAGAAATGCTATAGCAGAACAGCAAGTACCGGAAGATCTGGATGGCAGCCAAATCTGGCCCACCACCTGTTTTTGTAAATAAAGCTTTATTGGAACACGGCCATGCTCATTTGTTTACATATTTTCTGTGTCTGCTTTCCCAATACAACAGCAGAGTTGGGAAGTTGCAACAGAGACCATATGGCCCATGAAGCCTGAAATATTTATTGTTTGGCCTTTGACACGAAAAGTTTGTTGACCCTGTTCTAGATGATTTCAACCTGTGGTAGAACAAGTGGAATTAGCTAGAAGTCCTTGGGGTGGTGATTAGTTAGCTCATATTATCCACACAGACCAGAGTGGTTAGGTTCTTGTTGGGGAGGCAACAGAAAATTACTCTGGCTTATTTAAGCAAAGGAAAACTTATAGGACAGATGCTGGGGGTACTCAGAATCAATGAGTGACTTAAGTAATGCATTAAGTAGTGCTTGGAGTACACAAGAAGTAATGTATTAGTTTCTTCTGGTGTTCAGCTTCCTAACTCAGCTGGTAATCAGAGTGCACATGAAAGAAAATTCTGGAAGGAATTTTTGATGGGAGCTATTTGAGTGGTAAAGAGAGTTGTAGGCTGAGCAAAGGTAAGGTCTAGGTTAGTTTTTTTTGGGAGGAGGAAGATTGTCGCTGAGCCAACATCAGTGCCAATCTTCCTCTATTTTATGTGGGTTGCCGCCACAGCATGGCTTGACGAGCGTGCTAGGTCCACACTTGGGATCTGAACCTGTGAACCCCGGACCGCTGAAGCGGAGCATGTGAACCTAAGCACTATGCCACCAGGCAAGCCCCTCTAGGTTAGTTTTTATTCCATCCAAACAGGTTCGTTTCATTCCTAATATTCTCGTGCATTTCAGTTACTTTTTTTTCATTAAAAAAATATATTACATTTCTTCAGAGAAGTGTTTGCTGAAAGCAGTTGAAAGGAAGGAGGTCTGATGGAAACTCAAGTAGTTTTGCATGAGTAATAATAATTATTATGATGAGAGGTTTCCCGCCTGAGCCTTCTCGGTGGGTTGTATTTGCAAATTAAACATACGATAAAATATTCAGCCCCTTGCCATATCTCAGTGGATTTGCATAATCCCCCTGCACGGGCTCTGGGGTGAGCTATTCCCTAATTAATTATTAAATTCCCATCTGTACAGTGTGCACAGGATAATGAAATTCCAGCAGGCCCCAAGAAAAGCCGCGCACCGCCTCCTGGAGAAGGCTCCTGGCTTTCCCGGGCTTGCATCCTTCTTCCAGCCAAGGGTCCCTTCCCGAGTCTATCCTCCAAGGATTAATTGTAGATTTGGCCGTTGACCGAAGCAGTTCCGACCTTCCTATAACCCAGGATTCCATGGTTCTGGTCTCAGTCCCATACCACCCACAGCTTGGCCACCGAGGAGTCGCCATATGGCTTTATAAGGACATTCTCAAACCCATCCTGGGCTTGCTTGATGGACAGCCCCTAAGGTTCATTGCTATTCCCTTATTACTTCATTTTTGGGTGCATTTTTGTGGCAAAAGGTCAGTTTTAGTCTCTAGTCGTTCAGCAAGGAGTTTGAAAGCAGTGACACCCTCCCTGGAGCTCTGTGAATAACCGGCCCAGAGAACATGTAGAAGGGTGGATGGGCGGGCGTCTTTTTGAAGAGGCACAGTCGCCATGGCAGACGACGCTGATGGCTGGGTGTAGCAGGCACCCCAAAGTGGGCTCGCTCACCTGCAAACTGAGATTCCGAGATACTTCATCGTGGCCCCTCAAGCTGCTCTTGTTTGCAAGCTGTGTCTCTGAGCAGAGTTGTTGCCTCTAAAAAGTAGCATCACTAGTTAATCCTGTCTTTCGATGCACTGAAGAGAATTGTTCATAAAGTGATTGATATTTGAGATTTCTTGGTGTCATGGGGTCCAGTGCTTCTCGAACTTTCCTGTGCATACAAATCGCCTGGCGATTTTGTTAACATGCTGATTCTGATTTAGTGAGTCTGGGGTGAGGCCTGAGATCCCATATTCCTGGGAAACTCCCAGAGGATGCTGATGCCACTGGTCCACGGACCACACATTGAGTAACGAGAGGCTGGAAGACAAGACCATACTTGTAAATAGAGAAAAAATCAGACTCACAAATGAAGGGAAGATCCAACATGCTAAGCTCATGTGTACCTTTTTTAGCTTCTTAATTAAAGGCATGATTAGCAGGGATTGGAGCAAAGCCAGCATTAAACTTTGTTCTTCTTCTTAGGATCATTTTTTCATTTCCTCTAAGCCTGTGTTAAAATTTAGAAGTGGATCTAGAATTGCTCCTTGGGTCTGAGCCTATTGTTGACTAGATGTAATCGTGAACTCTGCTTTTTTACCAGTGGGGTGTGACTTCTAGGAAGTTTTGTAATCTCTCTGGCCTCTTTCTCTATCTGTAAAATGGGGATAAATGATAGTATGCACGAAGCATGTACTGGGTGTGGAGTCTGTAATCGCTTTGACTTGGGTTCAAATCCTAGCTTTGCTGCTTGAGTGTTCTTTTCCTTCTCTGGAACTTGTTCTCCTCATCTGTAGCACAGGACCAAGCTAGGATCTGTCTTGTTGGAGGATTGTTGCCAGGCTTCCGTGAGGAATAGGGCCAGGCGCACAGCAGGCGCTCAGTAATCGTAAGAGTAGCAGAGATCTATCAGCCTGCGGAAACCCAGCCTTTCAGCTGGTCTGAGATGGAGATGCCTGCAAAGGGGCAGGAAGGAGAGAGAGTGTTGAAAGTTTGGGATGCCATTTCTCCTTCCATTTCACAGTTGTGAAATGTTCGATATTGTGCAAATGCTGGGTGAGGCTCTGTAGAACAATCTGAAAGGCATCCTGGAAGAAAGTAGTAGAAAGACTGATGGAAGCAAAATAAATACCAAATTAGACACAAATTAAAAAATAGTCTCTTCTAGGAGGCTGACTGATCTGAATGGCTCATTGGTTGATCAAAATCATGAGGTTATTCTACTGTGAGTTGTGAGGACAAAGGCGTTATGGGTCCCGGCCCCCACCCGGCCTGCTTCAGCAGTTGTCAGTTCCTGGCTGGCCTCTCTAGGCATTTTAATTTGTGACTGTGTTGTATGTTTTACACATAATTTATAATTCAGTCATCTGTTCAGGGGCAGGAAAGCTATGATGTGGATTTTTGCCCTCCCAATGTCTTCATTTCCTTAAAGCCTTGTTACCCACAGACGCCAAACAGTGAAAGGGACACTGGACTCAGAATCAGAAGGGGTACGACTAACTGTTGACATTTACCAGCACTGGAACTTTGGGCAAACACTTAATCTTTCCAGGCCAGCTTCTTTATTTGTAAAATGGCAGCTGATAATCATATGCATTAAGTGGGCAGTAAATGAAAGGACTTTGTGAGCTCTAAAGGGTGGTAGAGATATAGAGAACCACAGGAGGGAAGGGTGGCAATGTGAGGTCTCCAGACTGGTGGGGAAGATGGAATTGATGGAGACAATTGCGTAAAACCATAAGTGCTATTATATGGAGATGAGCAGGGAGGCAGACGCTTGGTTCAGCCTCCAGGTGGGAGGCAGTCAGACAGGGCTTCATGGAGGAGGTGTTCAGCTAAACCTTGAGGGAACGTTTGGCTTTGCCAAATATTTTGCCAATGTATTGCTTCTCCTCACTGCACTGCATTTGCCAAGAGGATCAGATAATAAATTATTTTAATAATTAGAATGCAGAGGCTTCTAAGAGGGTCCGTTAGGAAGTGCTTCTAGAGCCATAGATTGCTCACTGGCTGTGAGGGAACAGACTCTGGCCAGACTTCTGAACACTATCAAGTGTCCTGGTGGAAGCTGACCAGCTGAAGCTGGCCTGGGAAATCAAAAGTGACAGACTTGACGTTTTCCCCACCAAACCTCCTTTGTTGTTGGTGAGAGAGGAAAATGAGCATGCGGGAAAGAGGACTTTTAGAAGCAACTTTGGGTAATCGGTCCGTGTGGGAGTCAAGACAGAGTTAAAACAGGATCCTGGCCCTTTCCATCTGGAACCATCGCTGTGCATTGATGACTGGAGAAAATAATGTAATCTGATTGTTCCATTGGGTCATTTCTGGGAATATGAAGACATTTTTCCAAAACTGGAAGTCTGTGTGCATTGGGAGAGTATCTCAATGCTTGGTCCTGCATCCTCCCTTCCTTGACCTCCCTCTCTGTGGCCCCCTGTTCTGTCCATAGCAGATACTAGTTCCCCCCGAAACTCGACTTAATTAGATGTGACCCAGTTTCTCCGGCATTGAACTCTGTTAGAGTTGAAGATGCATTTGGCTGCTCAAGAAAACCTCAGCCTGCTTCTTCTCACTGCATTGCATTTGGCAAATGTCTTCTGCAGAAGGAATGCTGAGAATTTCCCTTTTCATCATGTCAGATCATCTGGCTTGGTCTGGCCCTTCCCCAAGAGCCCAGTGGACACAGCTGGAGCGGGGCGGGGCCCAGGCGGGTTGCTGAGCTGGGAGCAGTGGCCTTCCCTTGGCTTGAAGGCTGCAGCGGAGCAGGGCTGACCAAGGCCAGCGCATCCCACGGGGTGGGGGAAGGTGCCCAGCCTGACGCACAAGTGGAAGGAGACGGCACAGGAAGATCTCGGCCTGTGCCTCTGAGCTAAGCTTTAATCCCGAGATTGTGACCGGTGAACTCCCCCTCAGCACCTCAGTACGTACTTGACTAGGAGATCTCCAAGATAAAGAAGTCGTTTCTGCAAAGATGGATCTCAGCTTTGGGTGGCCTGAAGTTCACATGGTTTTCGGAGTCCTTTTTGAGAAATCCAAACTACAAATACAGAATTAAGTACAGGGCTTGAGAAGGGGTCCTTGCAAGGGAGGGGCCTTGATGCCTAAGCTGTGTTGGTGTTATGGTGAAACTGCTATTTCAGGTTCCATTCTAAGAGGCAGAAAATGCAGACATAAAGGCTGGGAAGGCATTTTGGATTGTCTTTGGTTATAATTTATGAACCTGCCATCGCTGGACCATCCAATGGCCAGGGGAGCCCTGAGAGGTGGGAGGGGGTGGGCATGAGGACAGGTGTGCCTGGTGCTTGTAGGGACATCCAGGGAGGTAGGACACAGTGGGGAAACTCAGGGGGACCCGTCCAAAGTCAGCAGACAAGGTTAATGAGAATGTCAAGCGTAGAGTAGCAGGAAGTAATTCAAAGAGGCTGGATTTTTGTTTGCTAGATTTTTCACAATAGTTTAGAGATTGAGAGTTATCATTTTGGAGTTTCACAAAGCTGGGTTTAAACATAGGCTGAATTGCCTCTATTTGCCCCAGTGGCTGGATCATTTCTTCAGTTGCAGATATTGACTTCTACAAGACCAACTGCCTTTGGAAGCAGATGGGGTCCAGCCCGGAGTCTGTCACTTCCCAGCCTTGAGCCTCACGTTTCTTCATCTGTCAGACTTGTTATCATACATATTTTTGAAAAGTTGTGATGACCAAAATAATTGATACGGGTAAAGTCCTGTTACTATAATTTTAAACACTGTTCTTTAGAAACCAATTTAAGTAGACACAAATTAAGTATATACCACTTGCCTGGCTTGATCAAATTGACATGGACAGAACCCCATAAACAAAGACAGTGCAAATTTCGTAGGCCCACGTGGAGCATTTCCAGAAACTGGTCACATTCTAGGTCTCAAAGTCTTGAGTCCTAAGGGCATATATCATACAGACTCTGTTCCTTGCAACTGCCCTTGTCGTCACAGGAGAAATCTGGTGACGTCGCCAGTTCACTTGTTGATCTAGGCCATCAATGCCCACAGTTCTTGAAAACTTAGTGTCAAGTGAAAACATGAAGCTGCAGAATATAAATACAATGTGATGCCAATCATGTAAAATTTAAAACACACAATATTATTTGTTTTTATGGATAAATACTTAGATTGGTAAAAACAGAAGCATAGAAGGAAGGATTTACCCAACTATAGAGAGTGTTTCAGAAGTTACTTAAATTATGTCAGAAATGTTGTGTTTAAAAAATGCAAAGTTCTGGGGCCAGCCCCTTGGCGAAGTGGTTACGTTCCTGCACTCTGCTGCAGGCGGCCCAGTGTTTCGTTGGTTCAAATCCTGGGTGTGGACATGGCACCGCTCATCGAGCCACGCTGAGGCAGCGTCCCACATGCCACAGCTAGAAGGACCCACAACTAAGAATATACAACTATGTACCGGGGAGCTTTGGAGAGAAAAAGGAAAAATGTAAAAAAATCTTAAGAAAAAAAATGAAAAGTTCTGAAATAAACATGGCAAATCTGTATATAAGTCCAGCCTGTGTTTACCTAGAGGGTCGTCATATCCCTTACTTCCTATGTCTTTACGCTCGAGATTATGAGAATTAAAGAGAAAAGGGCTTAGTGTTGGCCGCATAACTGATGTTCAGCAAATGTTAAGTTTTGTCCGGACCAGGCTTTAAGAGAGTGTTCAATGAGCGAACGTGAGTGAAAGTTCCCAGGGCACGTGCCCAGGATGCGTTTGCACCCTCCCTCCCTGTCTTCGTGTTCTGGTCCAGTCTCTTACCTGGGGGGTGCATACCACAGGGCCAGGCTGACTTCCGGGTTTGGGACAGCACAGGACAGTGTGCTCCCGCTGTCTGCTCCCCTACAATCTGGGAGGCTCCATGCATACTGCAAACATCAGAGGGCAGCAGCAACCTCAGGGGCTGGGGAAACTGGGCATGAGTCCACGGCTGATGCTCGTATCCCTGCATCCAGCAGCGCAGCCAGACTCTTTACGCCCCGGCCCTGCGTATCACCCCTGCCTGGCAGGTCAGGGAGAGATGGACACTCCCAGCTACCTCCTTGCTCCACTCTCTCGCTATATTGCTCATTAATACCCATCCTGATCTCCCCTTAGACAGGGGACTTTCTTACCTTTTTAGGATAATTAGCAAACCTACTATACAATAAAAACATGGCTCGGTTTCCATGGTGATTTGCATGTTCTGTCTCGTGATGCTTTCTAAGGAGCCTATCTTAATCTTCATCAGCCTACCACGGCTAGTCTCTACCGTATCTCGTTACAGGGAAAGTTTCCTTGAGAAAACATTGTATTTCTTAATGCGTCTTTCACCCGGGCAAAAATTCCAATGTCCAGCATGGTGACTACAGTTAATGATATTGTATTGTATACTTCCAATTTGCTAAGAGAGTAGATCTTAAATGTTCTAACCACACACACACACACACACACACACACACACTGGTAACTATATGAGGTGATGGATGTGTTAACCGACTTTATTGTGGTGATCATTTCACAATACGTACGTATATCAAATCTTCACATTGTACGCTTTAAATTTATAACATTTTGTTTGTCAATTATGTCTCCATAAAGCTGGGGAAAAAATTTGCATTTTGGAAACAAAGACTTCTTGGGTTCAAATTCATTAATTTGCCTTTAATGCAACCTGTAATTGAGAGTAACTTGTTTCTAATCATGAGTTCATTATCATCAAGAGATATTAAACACATTAAACATATCATCAGGAGATATTAGCATACATGCTGTTGAGCAGCTTAAAGACACTTAGGATGTGGATCTGTGAGGCTACTCCATGGCTCTCTGCGGCCAAACCTCGAAGATTATGTTTGGAGACCTGTACGAAACGCATGAGGAATTTCAGTCTCCTCAAATGGAGAGTTTGTAGACGGGAAAACACTGAGAAATATCAGGTTGGTGGGAACAAATCATTTGGAGTCAGACAAAGTGGGAGACATGCAGTGTGGGCAACCTCTTAATGAATATAGACTTTTACCGTCCTGTGCATTATTTACCCAGCCGTGCCTTTTGCACTTTCAATAATTTAAGGCAATTTGTTACAGGGGTAACTTGACTGATTGCAAACAATAAGCAAGAAGCCTAGAATCCAATCTAAACTGCCTGAGGGCCCTGGGCCCATCTTCCCAGGGCAGAACAATACCTCTCCCTTAATCCTTTCTGCCCCTGGAACATCTCAAGAGTGGTCTTAAGACATTTCTGTTGAAGAGTCCTCATTGTGATCTCATCCAGCACTGAATTGCATTTGGCAGGGTCCCTTCACTGTTGCTACCCAACATGCAGTCCATGGGTTGGCTGCTTCAGTTTCAGCATCAGCATTAACATCAGCATCAGCATCAGCATCATCTGGACCTTGTTAGAAATCTAAATTCTCAGGCTCCACCCCAGACCTACTGAATCAGAATCTCTGGGGCAGGTCCAATAAGCTGTGTTCTAACCAGCCCTCCAGATGATTCTGATGCATACTGGAGTTTGAGAACTAGTGGATAGGGCAAGACCAAGTGTGAAGATAATAATGGAAAGCGTAAGTAGGGTCCAGTTTGATATCCATCGAGTCTGCTTCATTGTGGGCCACAAGATTATGAGTTGCAAAGTATGCATTTTCTCAATCCCTGTACCCAGCACCTGCTCCCCATGTGTCGTTCCAGCATCGTCTCCTCTGTAGCATGCTGCATCCCTCTGGCTTGGCTCCACAACTCCTCCAAGCACAGCTCTCACTTTCACACCCTACAGGGAGAGCTCTGTTTTTGCACATATTGCAACTGCCAGCATTGACAGAAGTGACATTTATTGTGAAACATGTATTTCACTTTATCACGTCTCCCTCACCACCAACTATGGCATTCCTTCCAAACCCCAAACAAATCTAGAAATAGAATGAGTCCAGCAGGTAGTTTTTGAGAGCAACATTTCTTGATTAGTCTCTGCTCTTTTGTGACGCAGGAGTGGCTCTCACTTTAATAACTGAATTGAATTAATAGTCAGTGTTTCATCTATTGTCATTTAGTATCTACAAGCCCCTCCCCCCATATAACAAGAACAGCCTCAGTGCACTTAAAAAAGAAAATGTATGTATATATAAAACAGCTTTAGTGGGATATACCACATACCATATAACTTACCCATTTAAAGTATACAATGAAGTGATTTTTAGTATATTCCTCAAATAGCGCAACCATCACCACAATCAACTTTAGAACATTTTCATCACCCCCAAAGCAAACCCTGGACCCCTTAGTCATCAGTCCTTAATACCCCTCCCCCAGAACCTTAGGTCACAGCCCTAGGTAATGATGAATTCACTTTCTGTCTCTTGTGGATTTATCTATTCTAGACATTTCAATTATTTCACGTCAATGGACTTACACAATATATGGTCTTCTGTAACTGGCTTGTTTCACTTAGCATAATGTTCACCCAGGTTGTAGCATAAATTAGTGCTTCATTCCTTTTTGTGGCCAAATCTTAGCGCAGTTTTACCTCCTTACTCCCTCATCATCACCTTGTCACTTCTTAAGTTGGATTTTAGTTCCAGACTGTGCATGTGCATATATATATTTTGTTTTTTTAAACAATCAATAGTTATTTACAATTTGTTCAGCAGCAGCATCTTCTCTCTTTCTTCCTTCCTCCCCTTCTCCCCCACCCGCTCCCCAATGGTGGGAACCAGACTCTTTACACTGAGTGGTTGTTGAGCAGTTTTGAATGTGATTGCCAGGCTCTGAGTTAAGGAACTAGGACTCATCAGGTAATTTTCTTAAACTCTCTCCCTTAGACACCATGGTGGCCTTGCCTACAACACAGATTGTAGCACACAAAGCAGTGATCAGTGGCTCTCAGCTGCCGCCATCATAAAGAGCTATTTTCCTTTCCTCCCAAGGAGAGAAGAGTTTGCATGTCATCAGAACAATGGAGGTCTACAGCTCTCCTAGCCAGCGATGGAGAAGGGGCTAGTACTCTAGAAGATGCGCCCTTGGAGACATCCGCCATGCACTTTCCTAGCATCCCTCACTTGTGAGTGGCTTCTCCAATCTTACGGAAGAGTTTCCTGAAGTAGGGACCTTTTCTATACTCCTGCACACTGCCCCAGACCAGGCACTGGGCTGGCCCAAGGGTGTAAGCACAAGAAGGATTTGGGCTCTGAGGCGAGGCACTGAAGGGACCACAGCAATATCATCGAGTTGAACTCTCTCATTTCATGGATGGGGATGCTGAGGCTTGAAGAGGTGCAGTTACTGTCTGTGACCACTGGGAGAGTTGGCAGGACTGGGGTTGGGCGCAGGTTCTATTGATGGATGGTTCGCCCCCTCCCCAGTGCAGAGGAAATCTGGAACTTATTCCAGAGAGGGATTCTTTCCCTTCAAAACCCTTTCTTATTCTTACTCGGAAACAAGCCTGTTTTCCTAGATGGAAACTGTGGGCTATTTCATTGTTTGCGTTCCCTTCTGGAATATAAGATGTCATTGTATTTCTGTTCTGCAGTCTCCAAGGTTCTTTCTGTTTCCACCTCAGACTCCTTCCACCCCGAGCTTCAGACTCACGTCCAACTGTTTCCTTGACATTGTTACACAGATATTTCAACCTTAAAATGTCCAGCACGAGACTCTGATTGTCCCCTCCTCGAAATCGGATCGTCCCTGCTCTCAGCTCTTCCATCTTATAAATGGCATCCTCCTTGCCCCGCTGCTCAAGTGAGAAATCGCAGAGCCATCCCCAGTGCTTTTCTTTCTCTCATGTTCCACATTGCATTTATTGGCGCGCCCCAGAGGTACACCTGAAATCCGTTCCCACACCGCCATCTCCAGTGCCACCCCGGTCTCACTCTCTTCCTTGGTTGTTGGACCTACTGTAATAACTCTTAACTGAGCTTCCTGCTTCTACTATTGTCCTGCAACAATCTGTTCTTTCCCCAACTGCCAGATGGCCCGTTCCAAATATAAACCAGAGAATGTCACTTTCTAGCTCAAAAGCCCTTGATGACTTCCAGAATGAAATTTAGAAGTTCTGGGCTGTCCCCAGAATGAAATGTGGACTCCTCCTGGCTTTCAGGCACTTCCCAGTCTCTCCCACTTCTGCCACCTCTCAGGAGAATAAGAGCTCTTGGGCGGGGACTCCTCTGTCCTCTCCGCCACTGAGCTCATGTGCCTGGCCCATAGTAGGAGCTTAGTAACTGTTGATTGACTATTTGACTGGTTCTACTCCTGCCTCAGCCTCCACGCTGCTCTGTCTCACCACTTGACTCCAGACCTGTTGCTGCCCTTGGGACTCCAGTGCTTTGAGCAAAAGCAGACAGCAGTGCAGCGGTTTTTGTGTTGAATGTGCTCATTTGAAAATATCAGTTCAAAGGATGTGTGTTATGATATCTTGGGAGAAAATATCACACGGTAGTGGAATTTTTTGAAAAGGGTATGTGCTTCCCCTTCACCCCTTCTCTCATTTTCATCGAGAAGCTAAGCCGTCTTCCAAGCTGGCCCTCTGGGGTTTGAGGACCACATCCTGTGGTTTTTTCCAGAGGCCAGGCTGAGAATCTTGAAGACGCCCTCCCACAGATGACTTCCAGGTGAAACGACCTTCTGGGAATGAAGAGTAGTCTTCACAGCAAGGAGCCACTAACATTTCTGCATTTGAGAAGAAGAGCGAGCATTAAACCATAGAACATTCCTGGCTGATGGGACAGAAGGAAAAGGCCTGGTGGCAGACTTCCCAACGCTCGTAAATACCTAGCAGTGTGCCTAGGTGACCTGAGAAAACGCGTGGGGACAGGAGGGGTTTTCTGTGGGCATACTGGGCTCTCTGGGGGGTCAGGAAGGCGCTTGCATCATTTTCTCTTCCCCTTAAAGGGCAGGCTGCCCTGCTGCAAGCTTTCAGGGCACTGTCCTCCTGCCCAGCAATGTGAACTGCCTCGCAGGTTCTTGTCCATAGCGGTTTGTGGGTGCACAGGACCAGCTGGATTCCGAGGTCAGACTGAGGGCCATGTTAGCAGTGAGGAAAGCATTATTGATGAGGCCGAAACTCTCCCGATCCTGAGTCAGAAGGATATTCTGAATGCCGCTTAGATCCTGGGATGCTGCAGGGGTACAACAAAGAGCTCACAATCCTAATAAGCAAGACGGACCCAGAAGAGAAGGCCTACAATGAGTGCCCCGTAGAAGGAAGGTTTGAGTTACAGCATACACAGAAGACGGACTGATCAACACTGAGGGCTTGGAAGGGAGGCAAGGCGGCCCAGAGGAGGGCCTGGCGGTGTGGAACATCTTGGGGCACTGTGGCCGACCTAGATGTCTGGAACATTGGGGCTGGAGGCACAGTTTACCCTGGAAGGTCAGGTTGGGTTTGCACTTTAGAGAAGATCACTCTGCCCATCGGGTGAAAGCAGCTTTGAGGGGAAGTGGGGGATGGAGTGGAAAGCTCTTGTTCTAGCGCAGCCAGGCTGCTGGGGGACGGCGGGCG
The DNA here is from genome assembly GCF_021613505.1 of Equus quagga. Lineage (NCBI taxonomy): Eukaryota > Metazoa > Chordata > Mammalia > Perissodactyla > Equidae > Equus > Equus quagga. Next base: position 86,671,059 of record NC_060268.1, on the reverse strand, counting down.
GGTGTAGGAAGAGAGCAAGCATTTAGCATCAACTGGCTCTGGCGGTGGCAGCCATTTAGAGAAGGAGGCGAGAATCATTCTCATGGACACAGCTAGAGCGGAGGGATGGGTCACCAGACTGAGGCAGGAGATGTGGCTAGATGGTCAGGTTTTGGGGGGAAGATGCTGAGCTGAATTTTGTACATAGTGAGTTTGAGGTGTCTGCGGGTCATCTGAGAATGCCCTGAAGGTAGGGAGCTCCAGTTTGGGCTAGAAGTCATGGTCCCATCAGAGGTAGGTTCAGACCTGGGGAACGCCAGCTTCAGAGCGGAAGTGGCTTCCACAGTGGATGAGATGGCCCGGGGAGACTACAGATGAATGAACACTGAGCCCCATTAGTTCACAGCATTTCTCACATCAGTACCCTGATGACACTGAGAGAGGCAGCTGAATCTGTAACGAGGCGTAAGGAGGTGAGAAACTGTTTCCCTACAGGGTCGGCCCCTGGACCTGCGTGGAAACCTTGCTGTGATGCTTCAGGCCTATTGGGGCATCTCGGTGGAGGGAGGGGGTTTGAATTCAGTGGATGGAGGATCATGGCGGGTGTTGGTGAGGTGAATTCTTATCTAAGCCGGCAGATCACAGTGGCTCAATCTCGGGCCTGTGGGATTCAGATCTTTTGAAACAAATCATTTGAAACAGAGAAAATCTTCTCCACGTGCCCCGTAACGGGCTCTCCTTTCTCCCCCAAGGTCGGGGCTGCTCTCGTTTGGTCTGGAGTGGAGAAGGAGGCACGTTGGTAAACACTGAGAGGGAGGCATCGATGAGCTATTGATGCCTGAACCTGAGGAGCCAGCAGCATGTCAACAATCAATAGCTTTTCTCACCAGTTTAAACATCCCATCAACCCTGCCTCCGACGCTTTTGCACTTTAATGAGCCGTGTAGCCAGCAGACAGGGCTGTGCGTACAGCACAGAAAAGAAACACGTTGAAAGGATGCCAGTATTCGCTTTGGAGTGAATTGTTCCATTTTCCTTTCAGTCATCAAAGTAATCAAAATAACACTGAGGAAAGGGCTGGAAGAGGTGGTATTGTGGATTACAAGAGGAGAGTGGGCAGAGGCTGGCCTCAGCTACCATGTGACAATGGCCTCAGAGGGTGAAAGAGCAGAGGATGTCCCAACAGGCAGTGGCCGAGGAGGCAGGGTGCTGGGGACACCAAGCTGCTGAAGCTGCCTGTGCAAGGATGGACAGTTGTCCAGCATATAGTCTAAGGGGCAAAGCAAGGTGAGGGATAGGTCAGCTGCTAAGACGATTGTGTTTAGCTCCAACTCCAACTGGTTTAAGTAAAGGAAAGTATTGTCATTGGTTCATATTAGCGAGGAGCCCAGGGGTAGGCCAGCGTCAGGCATGATGCTCAAATGTACCAGGATCTGTCTCTCTCCATCTCTTTCCTCTTTTCTTTGTGTGATTCCATTGTTGGACAGGCTTTCCTCACACAATGGCCACCAGCAGCAGTGACTTCTTCATATAGCTTTCTTTCAGTTTATATTGAAAGAAAGCTCTGGCAAAAGTCCCAGAACTGAATCTCATTGGTTGGTTGGACCACTTATCCGTCCCTGAGCCACTCACCGTGGCTACAGGGACGTGTGCTTCGACTGATTCGGCTTGGGTCTGGTGTCTGCTTGTTGAGATGGGGAAAGATGGAGTCAGCCTCATCCAAATGATATGGAATGGGTATAAGAATGGAGGGGGGTGTTCCCCCAAAGAATATCAGGGTTCTGGATGAGTTGAATCAGTAAAAGCAAAACAACGAGGTCTTGCAATGAGATGGGGAAGGGCTTGGCCGCAGAAGGCTTCAAGTTGGGTTGTAATTCTGGGCCATCTCTCCTTTCACAGTAGGGCCTAGTGTCATGAGGTGAGGAGCTTGCTGGGGGTGGGTGGGGCCTCTGGGGCCCAGCTACGTTATTGGAGTTCAGTGTAGGACTGAAGGGGTCTGGGACAGCAGGAAGGATGCCTGAACAGTTTCAGTGGGTGGGTGCAGGTCAAGGCCCAAGGCCAGACTGAGGATGAAGCCAGTGGACTTTAGACCATATGCCATAAAGCCATGTGGCCTGGTGAAGATGTCTCAGGGCGAGAGTGGCTGCTGAGCAGGACGGATCTGGGCAACCCAACCCAGCTTCAACCAGAGTCACACCTTGTAAAGATCTGACATAATAGGCTCCTATTTGAAGAAAGAATTTAATTGTCCAAAAAGCTTAAAAAAATCCACCGGACAAGAGTGGTGGGAAGTCTGCATCTCAGACACCAGACCTGGATCTGCTCAGCTGGCCAATATGATTCACCTCCAGGGTGAGTGGTGGCACCTAGGACACCACCTCCATGTCTTACTGCTGTTGTCATGACAGACTCAGGCCCTGGAGTAGCTCCTGCAGGGATGACCATCTGAAGAAGCGAAGGGCCAGGAGACAGGCAGGGACTGCTGGGGACAGTCCTAGAGGCAGGGAGGAGGCGTGGCGAGCGGGTTGTGTCCATGGGCTGGTGTCCGCAGTGCTATTGGGGACAGATATTGGAGAGCAGACTCCCACAGGTGACCTCTGCCAGTTGCAGGGGGTTTGACAAGAACTGTGGTTTTCATGGAGTGGGGACTCCCCACCCCACTGCATAGAGGATGCTTGTCCAGGAGCTGGTTTATCATCTTTATTGTTGAATTGTCATCATCTTTTCTTTATTTGTGTCTTCTAAAAAGATTGCAGGTGACTATGAGAAATGATCCCTCCAGTCATATATCTGTTCATCCATCAAGCTACCCTTCCAAATAAAATGTATTTGCCACCAGGCACTGGGCTAGATCTTGGGCATGTAGAGATGATGCAGTGTGGGCCTCCAAGCCTGGACTTTCCACAGCCCAGAGGGGGAGATTGACGTGTTTAACAAACAGTTGCCTTACGGTGAGATAAAGACGATGCTAGAGGGATGTAAAAATTGTCCTGGGAGTCCACCAAGACAACCTACCTTACAACTTGGAGATTTTCAAGGAGCATGCCATTCAAGTTGGGGCTGACTAGAAGGGATGGACTTTGGGTGAGGCCTTCTGGGTTTACAGAACAGCGGTGCAAAGTTACTGAGGTCCGAGAGGCACACTTCAGTCAGGGAGGGTGAGTTCTTGTGCCTGGGACATAAAGGACTGTGGAGGGAAGAGGCTGAGGCTAGCCCATGAAGTGCTTAGAAGCTTGGACTTCATTTCTTAGACAGTGGGGAGCCACTGAAGGTCTTGAAACCAAGGAGAAGAATTGGCTGGTGGCAGGAGGCGGGACTTGGGGTGGGGAATCAGACCCGGAAGCAGAGACAAGTTTTGGGTTGAGAGATAATGAAGCCTAAACTTTCAATAGGTGGGAAGGAATGGTTTCCTGGATCCCAGAGATGGTCAGGAGGGAGGTGCGATAGAAATAAATGTCTTCAAAACAAAAAGAGTAGAGGACAAAGGGAGAGGACATCATTACTAACGTCACCCAAGGCTCCTGGATGCGGTGTGAACAACAGGGTGTTACAATTGATGTCTCTACAGAGACTCCAGCTGCCAGGGACGCTCCATGACAAAGGGAGGTGCTCAGTTGTATCACCGATTGTCAAAGCAGGTATTCGGGAATGATTTCAGTCTCCTGAGCCCCTCAGTGACCATGCTGAGGAGGTAGGAGGGTGGCGAGTCCCATGTGGAGGACTGCGGGGAGGGGCCTAGAAGGGCTTTGGGAGCATGGCGTTCGCCTGCCTCAAGCCTCGCCCAGAGACAGCAGACCTTAGAGTGACCCTTGGAAATCCCATTGTCTCCTAGGTTTGAGGACACTGAGGACTGAGGTCTGAGTCCTATCCTGGGAGTTGTAGAGGGCAGGCGTGATGGCAATTGGGCAACACGACTAGGAAAATGGGTCTAGGCCGTTGTCTGCTAGTAGACTTTGCCTAGGAAGGTGATTAACCAGCGATGACCCTGAGGAAAGACAGAAACACTGGACAAGAGGACAAAAAGAAGGGTCATGTGCCCCCTTTCTCCCTCCGCAGCAGCCAGGCCAGTGTGGGGAGGAGAGAAGGGTTGATATGAAAACAAATTTGGAGTTATCATTATTATTGGGCCTGGACATTCAAATTCAGAAACAAAGCTATGACTGTAATTTTAAGCATGAGAGCAAAGGAGCTCATTTAAAGCCTCTGCTCATGCTGTGTCTGCTGACATGCCGTCGGCTGAAGCAGGTCGCATGGCCTGGCTCAATCAGGGGGCGCGAGCTCTCTGGAGGGAGGTTCTGCTGAGTCAGATGGCAAAGGGAGACACTGGGAAGGAGGGAATAATGGTCCAATCTACCACAACGGCAGAGGAGGAGAGAGCAAAAGAGAGTTAAGGACTTGGTGTCAACTTCTTCACCATCAGCACACTCCACCCTCACAGGACTAGACAAAAATTAACCTGGCCTGCTACTCGCTTTAGTGTGTATTACATCTAGAGTAAAAATTATGAACCTATGATGTGTAACGTCAAACTCTTACAATTTGGTTATTAAATGTTTAATAGTAAAAAGGTAATTGTAAGTTAATTTTCGTAGACTTGGAGATTTATTTTTGGATCCCAGAAGTCCATTCTACATTATGCTACTTGGGTTTGACTTCTTTCTCAGCTAAATATTGTTTTCTTCACTTTTGGCCATTCAGCACGTGGCTAAATGTGCGCTGGTGCGCCTCTCCTTTTTCTGTCTGTCTCTGTTAGACGTTTGGGTCATACCTATGTATTATGTATATTTGCCCTGCAGTTTGTCCTTTCACTTCATGCGTCTTTGAGCTCTTTCCCCATCAGCACATATAGACCTACTTCACTGATTTCAACTTCTGCCAGTTGTTCCACTGATTTACAAATACCTCCAAGTGTAATTTATTACCGCGTCCCCGACGGACATGCACCTATGTTCCTGGTTTTCCGCATCCCAGTGCTGCTGTTACGACCAGCCCCACTTTAACCCACTGCAGTCCGGCCCGCCGGAGGCAACAGGCTCCTGAGCGCTGCGTGGAATGTTCACCGTGCTCTGACCCTCTTCAGGCCACGGTCCTTGCAGGAGCCTGTGATGCTCTTCCCTCCCCTCCTTTGGCTTTTTGTGCTCCCTCTAGCCTCTGACCATTCTGCTCAATACCTTTTGGCAACTCCTTTCCCTCCAGCCTACACTCTCCCTAGATGACCTGCTCCACTTCCTAGTCACCTACGCCAGTGCCCTGGTGCCTCCAGGAAGGGCTTCCAGCCCAGACCTCTGCCCAGCTCACTCAGCTCTGTGCCAGTGACCTTGGTAATTAGTGCTGCCATCCGCCAAGCCATCACCGAGGGCCCCCTCCCTCACTGCCTCATGTAATTGACACATCCTGGGGGGTCGGTTCTGCCTCCCTGTCCCCTCGAATCTCTCCGCTAATCCAACCTCCACAGGCATTGCTCCGCTCAACTTTCACCAGCAGCTGCTCTGCCCACCCCATGCCTGAAGCACATCCAAGCCATCACATGGTGGCTGGGGCCATGGACACACGAGCAAGTCCAGTGGGGTCAGGCCTTGCTCTAGCCCTGCGATGCCTCCTCCTCCCTGTGCCAGTGTACTCAAAGGACTGCCTGCATCCCTGGGCGCTTGTTTAGCATGCACATTATGGGACCCCACTCCACGCCCACAGAATCAGAATTCCTGGCCCAGGGCCCAGGGCCCAGGAATCTGAATTTTCAATGCTCCTCAGATGATTCTTAGGTTCATTATTTGGAGATCCAGTCCTGGGGAACAAAGTCAAGATTCCCTCCTGGGGCATACACAGCCCTCTCTGCAGCTTCAGTCTCTATCTGCAAATTAGATCTCAATTCTTGCTTAGCAATCTTGGGATTACAAAATGAGATAAAATACGTGAGATGCAGTGCACGGCCCGACGTGGAAGGTACTGGATGTCAGCACCTCTGTCCTGGTTACGGTGCCTGCAGTTTGCATGCTTCCGTGAGCACCAGGTCCTCAGAACCGTGAACGAGAGCCTCTGATACCGTTTGCGTTCTGGGCTCACAGGTAAACCCAGCCTGCGTGTTGCTTCTCCATGCTGGCGGTTCACAGTGATTTTGTATTCTTCTCTACCCAGGCTCTCACACCCGGGTGTCCCCTCTCCCAGGACACCACCTGGCTCCTGTGGTGGACGCAGTTCACTCTGCCACAGCTCTAACTTTCCACGGTCAGGCTGGGTTCTGAGCACGCGATCCACTCCTCTGAGCTCCACATTCAACATCCAGCACCAACTCAGGATTCACCGTGTGTTGGTTACTCTTCCTTTGCCCCTCGCCCAAGCCCCCATCTGTGCTCTGCCCTCCTCTGCTCTGCTCTGGGATCCTGGAGGCTGACCCCTAAGGACCACCTGGCCACATCGTTTCGCCTGCTGGATCCCATTTGGGGAGCTGTGTTAACTTGCTCGGGCTGCTGTAACAAGTAACACAGATTGGGTGGCTCAGACAGCAGAAGGTTATTTTCGCTCACAGTGCTGGAGGCTGGAAATCTGAGATCAACGTGTTGGCAGGGTCGGGATCTCCTGAGGCCTCCCTCCTTGGCTAGCTGACGTTGCCTTCTCCTCCTGTGTCTTCCCATGGTCCATTGCCCCTGCCCCGCCCGCGTATCTGTGTCGAAATTCCCTCTTCTTGTAAGAACCCCAGTGATATTGGATTAGGGGCCACTGGAATGACCGTGTTTTACCTTAACTACCTTTTTTGGCCCCATCTCCAGATACAGTCACACTCTGAAGAGCTGGGGTTGGGATTTCAACATATGAGTTTGAGGGGCACCACTCAGCCCATAGCAGGAGCCAGCAGGAGCCACAGGCTGGAGAGGAGAGTGGAGGAGAGGAGACCAGCATGTCCCCCATCCCCTGCCTGCTCTAGCACCTCAAATGGGCAAAGGCAGCCTCTGTTCCCAGCCTGCTCCCTTCCTGTAAGTAACATCACTTCCCTCCCCGCCCCCCAGGCTGGTAACGGCTTCCCCTGGTATTGTCTCAGCCTCAGTACCCCTTGTTTGTTCCCTCTACCCTACCCACACTCTGAGACTCTCCCTTATTGACAGGCCCTCCATTGGAGCCACCGAGTTGGAGTCTGTTTCCTGCCGTGGTGCTGTCAGGCACAGTTTGTTCATTCACGGTTTTTCAGTCCCTGTCTTCTGCCTGCTTGTCCCAGGCACCCAGGCACATCGCTCCTAAGTAACAGGGAGTCAATGGTTACGGAATGCTGTGACAACACGACAGGAAAGGAGAGGGGGACTGCTTCCCCTCTAATGGTAAGGAAGGCTGCCTGGAGGAGGAAACACTGCGGCTATAAGGGGGAGCAAGTTTGGTGAGTGAAGAAGGGACTGAGGTGGGACCAAGGTTACAGCAAAAGCCAGAGCCAGAAGCTCTCAAAGGAAGTGTGACTCTCCCCCAGCTGTCGTCCACAGTGTCACCATCCACACGGTCACCGGGCTAGAAGCCTTGGCTCCACCGTCAACCCTTCCGTTACCCTCCCCTCCCATGCGTGGCTGGTCCCTGAAGCCAGTTGGGTCTCCTGATTCTGACATACTCCTCCCCTGTCTGTCTCCTTTTCTCCACCTTTTCTGCCACTTCGACATGGTAGCTTGGGACGGGGTTGGGGGTTGGGGTCCTATCTGGCCAGTGAATAATCCAAAGACATGCAAAGAGGTGAGTGTCCTTTGGACATCTACTACATACTTTGTACTATGCTAGGTAGTTTAAATGTATTATTTTTAATTTTCATGACCTTCCTGGGACGTGAGGCAGTATTGCCCCTGTTTGCAGGTGAAGAAATTGGGCTCAAGAGATTAACTAACCTTGTTGTTCCCTCTGCTTTGAAAGTGCCTGTGAATTTTGACACAGGGAGAGAGGGGGCTTGGGGGTCGTCTGTGCTGCCCCCAGGCGCTGGGCTCCTGGGGTGGTGGGATGGCAGCATGCCCCAGAGCTCAGCTCCTTAGAGACAGAGCTTGTGCGCAGAATTTAGCGAGCAAGTTTCTCCAGAGCCAGCTGGAGACACAAGCTTCCTGGAGATCTGGCAGGTCCATGAAGGGACGTTTTATTTCTCTGGGCAACTCTAGGCGCATTTTCACCCAGTGGGCCCCAGAGGGGAGACTAGAGCAAACTGTTTTTTTGTCCTGACTGCTTGTGAAATTGAGAATATTTTTAGCAGATCTGAAAGCTTTGGAGACAAATCCCATTACTCATTGCCCTGCTCAGAGCAGGCACTCAATAAACCTGTGTCGAATGTTGCTGAATGCTACTCATTGGCACAAACGATCCTTCAGTGAATGTGCACATTAGGGCATCGGATGAAGATGTCAGCCAGCCTGACTGTAAAAAGTCGTCTTTATGATGCCATAAAAAGGAACATGGACAATAGCTAGAATGTCATTCGAGAGCACAATAAATATTTCCCTGAAGTTCCGTGGCCCATCAGGAAACCACATCACACGCACTTTCAAAACCAGTGGCCCATTTCAACTTTATGGAAAATGCCAGTTTTTTATGGGAACTGATTGGGTTTGCAATTAACTAAAGTGCACAATAATCCTGTCCACCCTGATTGATTTATGGGGCAGAGAGCGTGCTTGTGAGAGTTAGGAAAGGGATAGTGCGCAATCAGGGTTTTAAGCACTGCCAAACGCAGTCACTTGGCTTCAGAACACGGTCCACTGCATGTATTAAAGAAAGCGAACGCAGCTACGACGGTGTGGTGGCTCTGTTCCACCAGTCAGCCAGCGCTGGCTGAGCTGCGGCGTGCCAGGCGTGGTGCCGGAGGTGCAGGGCTCAGAAGACAGAGGACTGATCCCAAGGGCTCACAGTGTACGGGCAGGCAGGCAATGACAAGCAAGTGTCATCAGGGCTGGGAGAGAGGCATGCCCAGGTCACTAGGAGAGGACAGGGATGGAGCAGCAAAATGTGGGCAAGGAGACGTGCAGGAAAATCGAAGGGATTATTGAGGGGTGATGCAGAGCAGGGTGGGGGGGACACACAAAGGCACGGGCTTGTGGGAGGGCTGGAGGAAGGGTTGGAGGAGCTGAGAATGGGCGTGTCGCCGGGGGCTGGTGAAGGGCTTCCGCGACTGTCAAGGAGCCTGCAGGTTAGCCTAACCTCCTCCTTTTGGGGAAGTCGCCCTGTAACGCTCCAACTTGGAGCCTCCAGTGGCTCGATTCCTCCTAATGCTGCACACCACACTTTAGGGAAGTCAGCGCCGCTGAAAACTCACAGGGTCAACGTCAGCCGGCGCGGTGCAGTGTTCCTGTAGAGCCAGACTCTATTTTGCTAACCAAACCCATCCCTTTACAGCAGACGTGGAGCCCGGCTTCCTCCCAGCTGCCTCGGCTCCCTGAACGATCTCACCGTCTATTGCAAAGAACAGAGGGAGAGAAGACGGTGCCTGTATTCCCCACGTCCTCTGAAATCCAATGTCACCTGGGCAAACGTGACCACTGGGGAAGGACCTGCCTGGGGAAGTTGAAAAGCTGAAGCCCGAGGAGGTGGTTCCTGCGGGGAGGTGGCATTCACGGCCGCGTGTCACTGATCTTTCCACTGGAAGGTGGCCAGGATCTGGTAGACAGCTGTTTGCTGAAGGCTTTGAGATGTGGCTTAGGGCTCTGGTCTTCCCAGTGCTGATGAAGGAACAATCCCTGGGGTTCTGTGGGTCAAGCGTCCATCCAGACCATGGGCTACTGAGGCGGGACAAGAGGACCTTCGCTTCACTTCAGAGAGGAGACTTCTCATTGCCCTGGGGCTTGGGCTCATGCCAGTCCCTCTGTGCAGAGAAAGGGAAGTCTGCTCTTTAAAGCCTGGGTTCTGCTGCCTTCCATACCCCAACATGCTCCATCTGCCCCCACCCCACCCCAAGCGACCTTTTTAGGACAGCACATCTGCAGTGAGCATCCTAAATACACGGACTCGCCGACTCGAGTTTGAGACAACCTCAGGTCCACACTATTTATCGATGATGCCAGCTACGGGCTTGCCCTTCTTGGCTGGATTAAGCATTAAACAGCCAGCTCCAGGCCAGCCCTGGTAGACAAGGACCCTGGAACGCTGGAGTTGGGTGGGCCACTGAGGCCGCTCTTTACAAGTTGGTAATACCGCTCAGTGCAGAACACGGGCAGACAGTGCATCCACGCTGGGCCGCCCCAGTGGATGGAGAGGCTGTCCTCACACGGGACCGAGTCTATCTCCCTGAGGCTGGAAATCAGGGACCCTTGTTCTGGCATCTGCAAGATCACAGAATAAGCCTATCCTTTCTTCAAGTATTGCTATTATTATTTACAGCTTACGTTTTTATGGAGTTGATGGTGACAAAGGAAACCTCTTTAGATATGTGATGAATAGTGGTCTCAAAATCCTCTCCAGGTGACGTACCACAGCCTCCTTCAAACAGTCCTTAAATGGCAAACTTCCCTTTTCCCTTCAACGCACAGCGTCAGTTTCAATTGTAATTTTTTTTTCTGTTTATAAAAGTGATAGAAGCGTGTTGCAGAAAATTAGGAAAATACAGACAATTAAAAGAAGACAAATATAACCAGTTTGTTGGCTGCTTCTTTCAGCCAAACTCTCTCGGGATTGCCTCCCCTGCTGGCCCTGCGATGGCACGCTGGGTCTGTGGCGCTCCGGTTCCTCAGACTTAGTTACTAACAGTCAGCCCAATTGAACCCGTCCATCTTCCGTTCAGTTTAAATCTTGCCTCCTTGCCTTCCTCGCACAGGCTCGGGCTGGCACCTCTGCCTCTTTGTCCCGTGTGCCCTATTCTCCCTGTCAAGTGCATTGGGAGGGGGAGCTGGGCCAGGAAACAGGCTCTCCTCTACACACCCAGCCCATGTCGCCTCCTCCGCTCACTGGCTGTTGGTGCTCCCTCTGTGGCAGGCGTGAGAATGTTGGTGATCTTGTGGGGTGCACCGAGGAGGTTTTTTGGGGGAAGTGTGGAGTTCCCCATGGCACCGTTCCCAGATGTAGGAGACAGGTTCCTTTTTATCCCCTTGTCAACTCTCCTACAAACTCAAGTCTGTCCTCTTCCTGGGGGGCGGGGGTTCCTTGCTCCGTGGGCTGCCCCGTTGGGTGAGGCACCTGCATCCCTCACAGGTGTCATTCGGCCACAGGAAACGCAGGCATCCTTGCCGTGGCAAGTGGCAAGAATGCGTGAAATTGACCATGTCTCCCCAGAAGCTGACATTTTCTGTTGTGCTGTTGAATTCAGTGTGCTAATATTTAATTAGGATCTTTATTTATTATTGAAATTGATTTATTTTTCGGCTGACTCCTTTTTTAGGTTTTGTTATTAGTGCTATGCTAGATTTATGAAATAAATTGGATTGTATTCCATCTTTTTCGTACTTTGGACCAGTTTATATAACGTGAGAAGTATCTGTTCCAGGAACATTTGAAAGAACATGCTGTGACAACAGGCTGACCCCAGAGCTTTTGTTTGGGGAGACACTTCTTTGAAACTGGTTTGCCTTCTTCCGTGCTTGTTGGTCAACACAAATTTTTTTTATTTCTCTTTGAGACAAATTTAGTAATTTGTGTTTTTGCCGAAAATGATCCATTTCATTGAGACTTTCAAATAAATTAGCAAAGTTGTACTATCGTATCCTCTTACAGATAAAAATCCTCCATATCTGTTCTTATGTCTCATTTTTCGTTTCTGCTTTTTGAGATCTCTCCTCCTCTTTTCTTTCTTTCTTTTTTTTCTATATTAGGATTTTCAGAGGTTTCTGTGCTCATATGCGTGTTTGTAGAACCTGGTCTTGGAATCATTGATCTTTTCTACCAGTTGTTGATTTCCTTGTTTTCTGCTTTACCTTTGTTATACCCTCTCATCTACTATCCTTGGGCTTAAAAACTCTGGAGTTGAATGTTTAGCTTATTTATTCTTTTCAAATGATGAAAATGCTTAAATCTATGACTTTATTCTCAGACTACAGCCTTGTCCCTTTCTCTTCGTCTCCTAGCTTTCAGCCAGAGCTGGCACGATCTTGCAGATTTTCTTTGGACTCAGAAGAGCCACCCGCCGCCCCGCCCCCTTCCCTGACAACCAGCAGCCCCCTCCCTAGGGACTCCTGTGGCAGCAAATCCCCCTCACTTTCCCCACCTGCTGGCTTTGGGGAGGCTACTACTGCACTGGGGAGGTGGCCTTGGGCACCCTTGAGCTGCGTTTGCTTCCCTTACACCCACAGCTGGGCCCTCCTGCGAGGAGCATGCAGCCCGCCTTTACTGTCCTGAATTCTCCAGCGATGCTTGGTGGACCTAAATTCCCCCTCAGTGGCACAAACCCCAGAAAATTCCACTGTGAGATGGAAATGGCACCTCCAATTAAAGGCCAAACCTGGCCTGAGGCTTCAGCCATCCTCACGAAGAGCCGGCTGTCTGCGCATTAGCTGGAAGCACAGCCTCACCTAGTGCGTGCCCCAAACTGCTGCTCCCTGCAGGGTCTGCCTGTGACACTGGCTGATGACAGGAAAACACGGTCGTGATGTAACAGCCCACTCTGAGATGGGAAATTCACTGGAATGCTACAGCCATCCACTATAACGATGGTCCATTGCAGATAACCCGTGGAAGAGGAAATTCTGCCCAGTGGACTGACTTCAGATCAGGACCCTGCCGATAAAGTACACCCACCCAAAACTTACTGAAATAAACCTTTACACAGTTGCATGGACCACCATTGCTGATGACCCAGCTGTATGGTCAGGCCCCCAGACACAGGACCACTGAGATCACACCCACAGGAGGTACTTGCTATGGAAACAAATCCAAGGAGCTGACCACGAGTTTGATCTTTGTGTTGCGCATGTGCATGCCCACAGGAAGCAACTGTACTGGGGGAAGCAGGCCGGGAACATGCGAGACTATCATCTCTCCTTCAACTCTCTGGATCTGTGCTCGAATCCACATGGGAACAGAGCCCTCAGCAGGGACGGGGATGCTGAGTGAGAAAGCCATTGTCCCCTGCAAAGGTGGCTACATGCCAACTGTGCCAGCGTCTCCAGAGATGACTTCCACAAGGCCTGCTGGTCTGTCTGGCTTCAGCTGCCTATATGTCACACACAGCCTCGCCCTGTCTGTCTGTCTGAGTTCCTTGGCACCCAGGAGGCAGGGGTGGGGAACAAGGAGGATGTGAGGAGCAACCGTATACTCTTCTCCTGTCTTTCGAGCAGGACGCATTGAAAGAGAAACAGTACATGTCTCTCTTGTTTTTTTGTTTTTGGTTTTTTTGGTAAGGAAGATTGGCCCTGAGCTAATATCTGTGCCAATCTTCCTTGATTTTATGTGGCATGCCACCACAGTGTGACCTGACGAACGGTGCTCAGTCTACATCTGGGATCTGAACTGGCAAACCCCAGGCTTAACAACGATACCACCGGGCCGGCCCTCTATGTCCCTCTTGTTTTTGTACCTGCTTTGACCTCAGTGGATAGATGGAAATTTATGTTACATCATCTGATGGTTCCTATTGCTCAGACTGAGGCCACCTGACTAGACATGAACTTGGACCCTGACTTTTCCTTGAGCTCTTCTACAGCCCCCTTCTCTGCCCCCAAGATCATTTCTGATGACCAGTGGTGGCACCTGGATCCCTACAGAAGTCACCACTCGGGGGGAGGAGAGACCGTCTGGCTCATCCCTGAAGGGTGAGGGACAGAGGCCTCGACTGGAAAGGTGTGAGCACGTCTCTTCTGGGGAGATGGGTGAGGGCCAACGGGCGTACGTGAATCCCTGTCGTCTTTCTGAGCTTGGATGTGACCGCCTGAAGTGGCTCTGCGGGATTGCCCCAGGCAGGGCCTCAGTGCCAGCTGCTCCTGCTGGTGGAAACGTCCACCCTCCAGCTGACATAACCGAGGGGACCTTGTTGATGCCTCGCTTCCAGACAACGCTATGGAAACCACTAATCCTGGTGGCAACCGGAGTCTGTGAGGACCTTGTGGTTAGGAAGCCTTAAGAGCCCGGGAGAGGAGAGAGGACATGGGCGACGGAACGGCTGGTGCCAGCCTCTGGATTCTGGTTGCTGCCCTCTTTCTTCTCCAGCAAGAGCTTTTCTCTGCATGTCCCCAGGCCCTCTAAACAGGTGGAGCTTCCTGGGGACAGATTTCTCTCTCCTGGAGCTTTGGTCATAGGGCACGCAGTCCACCCATGCCTGGCCTAAGCTGGGGACAATATTTAGTGGGTCCCATGTGCTTGGCCACGTGCTCCTGTTTTCCCTCGTGACTCTAGTTTTGTATCTGCCCCACATGGTGCTAGGGTGTGTGTCCTTTGCATGAAGGTGCTAAAATTGTTGCTGCCTCCCTCTCATACCCATCTTACTCTCGTTCCTGCCCTTTCATCACGGTGCATTTCAGTCTCAAATGGGTGTATAATCTGTTATAGCCACAGCTAACAATACTGAGTATCACTATAGGCCAAGCACTGTGCTAAGAGCTTTATATGTATTAAATCATTGAGGTAAGTAGGTGCAATTATCTCTTGTTTTCTACACATTCTTTTTTCAGAAAAGGAAACAGAGGCACAGAGAGGTTAATAATTTGTCCGAGGTCACACAGCTGTAAGTTCTGAGGCCAGTATTCAAGGCCAGGCAGTCTGCCTCTAGAGCCTGTGCTATTAAACTCTCAGCTGATGACTCGTGGGTGGCCTGGAGGGGGAGTCCAGGGGTAGAATTAAAGTATTTTGCTTTAAAGTATCATCTTTAAAAACAGTATCCCATAGGCCTAGATTCTTGTGCTATTTTCTGACCCCCAAGAAGGATCTACTTGCTGTTCCTTAATCCACATACTTGCTTGTCGCATAATACCCTCCGCCCATCACCCATTAGGCCCCCATGACACACCCTATAGGTCTTATATCTGATAGCATTTCTTCCATGCAGGTGTGCTATGAGTCCCAAAGTTTCAGGGGTGCTATAGTTTCTGGGATTTTTTGTTTGTTTGCTTGCTTTTCTGTGTGTTCCTAGGTACCTAAGTGGGAAGTGGGGTGGGACGGCTCCTGGGGAAGAAACGGCTGGGCTGCACCCCAGAGGCTGCCAGGCTGCAGGCTCTGCTGTGCACACTCCTTACAGCTCGGCTCTGGCTCCATGAGCAGACTCGCCCCCTGAGATGTGGAAGGAGAGGGCTCCAGCATGAGGCGGGGGCTGCGTTCCACTGCCTCTTCCTGACTCTGGAGGGGTTGGGTTTTCCTGTGACAGCTGCAGCAGAGGTCGAGGGCTGGGGCGGCGTGGGAGCCAGAGCAGGTGTGAGGTGGCGCAGGCACCGGCAGCCAAGACCGCGGCCTCTCCTTACCTGGCTTCTTGATCACGACCAAGCAGCAGCTGGCCGCCCGGAGTCATTCCCGGAAGCTCAGCTCCGGCCCTGCTCCTCTGGTTCTGCCATCAGTTTTGCAGGGACCTGGTTCTCTCTTGTGTAAACGAGCCGAGGCTTCCATGTTATCTGCAACTTGTTGCTGATATTTTGCGACAGTTTTTTAAAACACAGTTGGTTCAGATTGAGCCCGTGATAAGCTAAACCCCTCAGATTTCTTTTCCCATTGATGTTCTTAGGATAGGCGTCCTCTGTTCTGGGTGAGTGCGACCAATTTAACTTACCTGTGCTGGCCCAGCCACCCGGCCGGTGAGTCCTTTCGAGTTACTGTCTCTGTGGGAAGCCCGCCACTGAGACCACACTGTTCCCTCCGCCCGCAGCTTGTCCCGTGGCTCCACGATGCTGCCTCCCGCTGGGTTCCTCCCAGGGTTTTCTGAGCTTGTTCTCTGCTCCAGTGCTGTGCTCTCCAGGGGAGCCCATCAATGCGTTTACCTTCTTCTCCGTCTCTTCGGTGACCCGAGGGTTAGCAACTCTGGCCCCCTCCCCTGGGGGCAAGTGTCCACATTTCTCTTGCTACGTGGCAGGACCATTAGGAACAGTCTGGGTGCATTTTCCCTCAAGAATCCCTTTTAGAAAGATGTGTTTTCTAATACCCGGGTCTCCCAGTGGGGCGTGTGTGCGAGAAGTTTCACGAGCATTGTATGGTTCTTCAAACTGCCGCTTATGATCCTTTAATGGAATATAAAACTGATTTAGAGGGTTGGACCAGCATTGAATATGTAGAAGTTCTTTGTAAGGAGGGAGAGTAAGTAAGTATTGTCTTGAGCATCTTTTGTTTTAGCTGAAGGTGTGTGGGTATGTTATCAGTCAGGGTTCCACCGGAGAAACAGAACAGAAATAGATCTATTTATCCATCTATTTCCTATATAGTCTCTCTCTCTGTATATATACTCACATTTGTGTATATGTGTGTGTATGTATACATATATTCTCTATACATATCTATACAGGATGGGTATGTCTATAGACATATATGTGCATATACAGAGAGAGAGAGAGATTTGTTGTAAGGAATTGGCTTGTGTGATGGTGGGGGTTGCCTAGGGAAGTCTGGAATCGCAGGATAGGCCATCAGGAAGGGCAGGCGCAGCCTCTCAGGCACAAGCTGCAGTTGCTGTCCACGGGGGACTTCCTCTACTTCAGAGAAACTCCTAAGGACCTTCAGCTTATTGAACCAGGCCCACCCAGATTATCCGGGAAAATCTTCCCTATTTAAGGTAAACTGGTTGCAGACTTTAACCACATCTCCAGAACACTCTCACAGCAACACCTAGCTTAGTGTTGAATTGCTGGGGACCGTCACATAGCCAAGTTGACACACAAAACTGACCATCAGAGTGTGTGTATGTGTGTACTGAATGGTGATTAAAAATGAAATTCTTACCGTCAAATATAATTTGAAGAATGCAGGGGACAATCATTACCCCTCCTGTCCCCTGTTTGGGGATAGGTGTGTTCAGACCCGCCCCCTTTCCTCTGTCACACTCCAGGCTTTCCGCAGTGGGAGGGAAGCACGCAGACCAACGTTTCTTGAGTCATGTCGGCTGTTTTGGCTTCCTCCAAGGGCATGAGGTCAGCCACTGGGAGCAAGGGCACCTGGTACACTGGAACTGACTCCCTGGACTGTGGGCAAACTGGAAATCAGTGGACGCCACAGCCAGGCTTGAAGAAAGAGCCTGAGTGTGGTCTGTGGACCGAAGGGAGCATCTGCCTCCTGTGCATTCAGGGTGGATGGTGAAATTCCAAGATTCAAAGTCATGTAAGAGGAAGCTGAGCCAGGGGGCTAGCCGGCACGCACCCCCTCCTAACCCTGACGAGTCAGAAAGGCTCTAAGGAAGCAATCGGAGGAGGATCCGAGAAGCACTGTGTCCCCTTGGCAGTTTCTCATCAATCCTACAGTTCAGCTTTCCTGAGTGGTTTTCTAAGGAACAGCTTATTCATAATTCCCAAGCTGAAGATACTTCTAAGGAAAGAATGTACGACATCATGAATAAACAAAGAAGTCCTAAATTGTTAACGCCTATAATAGGAAAGTGTCATAAGTGGGAACTGCTTCAAATTGTGTGTCTTCCTGAGAGAGCAATACATTCGTTCCACGAGCATAGGTGAACCAGGCTGCATGCAAAGCGCTGGGGCTGTGCAGCTGATGAAGACGAGGCTAGAGGCTGCCGAGGAGGAGACAGACAAGGAAAGGAACCATAGCCCGGGGAAGTGAGAGAGTGAGAGCTCCGATGAGGGGTGTGTGCATATGGGGCAGAGGCCAGCAGCCTGGCAGGGGAGGCAGGAAGTGGTGGGGGCCTACCAGGCACGAGGCACCACGCTGGGCCCCCGGAATTGACTAGCAGGTAGGACAGAGATGAGCTTAGGATCCAGGTGGAGAGAGAGATGTTAGTCAGTCACCCCAAGAAATGGACACTGTCCCCAGCATGGGCACGCCCTGCCGCGAGGTCACGCTTCACGCTGAGCATGTGCCAAGCTCCAGGTTTCCCATGGAACTTCCCTTCTGGAGGGCCTACCAGTGCCCCCCAGCCACTAAGGGATAGGATCTTATTCGTGGAAGTGACATTCCCCAAGTAATGTCACCGGGTTAGAGGAATCCCTCAGGGTCTCTTGACTCTCAATTCTCTGTGATCAATGGTTTTAATGGATGAAGTTCATGTGAGCCATTCTGTTTGGTTCTAGAAGCACACACCAATATTTTTCCTCTTTGTCCCTCCAAAGCGCTTTCTTGGCCCATTGCTTCTGAACGCTTACTAGATTTTGCTTCTCAGTCCCCCACCCTCCCTAACTGTCCTATTTATAACTTTCAGCTGTTGGCAGGTCTGCAGGGCTGGGCCACTGGGGAGAAGTAAGGAGACCAAGATGCCTGTGAGTTGTCTGGGAACGCGGGCTGGGGTGATGGAGACACCCGGGCCAGCCTTTGCTCTCAGAATTTATGGTGCAAACTCGGATTTGGGGAGAGCCAGGGTTTGCGATGGACAACAGTCCTGTGTTTGTAATGCTGGAAGGTGAGGAAGGCGCATTCCACTTAGGCTGGAACCAGCTAAAACCCGCTGTTTGACTCACAAATTAGTCAATAACTTTCTAGCAAAATTTAGAAATAGTGGTTTCAGCAACAAGTTGCTTTAGCTAAAGTAACTTTAAAAGACAAACAAACAAACACCAAGTGGGATATTTGGGACAAAATTTAAATATGGGTTTTGGGCAGAAAGTGTTTTCTGGACGGAAGACTGAAGTCGGGTCATTAAGTGGGGCTGGCGAGACTCCGCCGGGAGGAGGTTAGCGGAGGGGAGACGATGGAAGCTTCGGGGTTAAGACATCCACGCTGGGCCCGCCCTGATAAGCATACATAATTTCAACCTGACCCCTGATTTGTTCCCAGGCGGTCAGAAAGCCACGCTTCCCAAGGGCTTTACCTGCTCATTGTCGAGGCCTGAGATAAACACCATTTGAGAAATTGCCTCCAAAGGCCCGATTTCCCTCCTCCAAGAAGCTGCCGGTGGCGTCCTTCCTTTTCGCTGTTTCATTCCCAATTCTCTCCACCAGCTCACTTTGGAGCACGATTCTTTCTTGGACCATGAATGAAAAGATTCTGCTGTCACATCAGCATCTTAGCATTTTCTGGCTTTTTTTTTCTTTCTGGGATTCATGCCGATTCCTTTTTTTCATTTCGTGGAAGCTCCGCTTAAACGATGTGTTTCTGAGGCTCAGCCTCTTGGCCTGTGAAGAGCCCGCAGGGAGCCTTCCTCCGTTGAGTTTGTCTCAGGCTTTATAGCACATCAAAGTTAGCTGCCGTCAACGTCAGCAGAGCCCCACACCTCCAGTCTGGGGGAGCGGGGTGTGGGCTTTGACTCATTTGCCCGACCAGCCTGTGCACCACGAGCAGCCCGTGTCTGCGGATGGACCTGAGCAAAATGCCTGAAGGTCAAAATATTGTATCCAAAAAGCCATGTCAAAGTGCATCTGTGTTCACAGGAAGGGGAGAAGCGGGGAATTTGTCAGCATTCTTGTAGAGTCCTCGATGTGAAGGAGGCAAACGCTTATTACTCCCTCTTCAGTGCTCTTTGTTCATATGGCTGGTTAAGCCCTCAACCCAGAGAGTCACAATTAATTGTGCACATTTTTCTCCCTTCTGCTGGCTTATAGTGGCCCTCAGAGGATAGGGCCTGTCTTTTAGGCCAATCCTCAGTCTCCAGGCTGTTAAATGAGGAACGCTTGGCATTGCTCGATGGCTGTTGAATGACTGAGTGAGTGTATGATGGTTAATTTTATGTGTCAACTTGACTGGACTAAGGGATGCCCAGATAGCTGGTGAAACATTACTTCTAGGTGTGTCAGTGAGGGTGTTTCCAGAAGAGATTAGCATTTTAATCAGTAGACCCAGTAAAGAAGATTGCCCTCCCCAATGTGGGTGGGCGTCTTCCAGTCCGTAGAGGACCTGAATGGAACAAAAAGGAGGAGGAAGAGGGACTTTTCTGGGGGGTATCCATCCTCTCCTGCCCTTAGACATTGATGCTCCTGGTTCTCAGGCCTTTGGACTCAGACTGAATTGCACCACTGGCTGTCCTGCGTCTCCAGCCTGGAGACGGCAGAATACAGGACTTCTCAACCTCTATAATCACGTGAGCCAATTCCTATAATAAATCTATAATTGTGACACCCAGTTACAACATGCGGACTTTTTCTCTACACAACCAATTCCCACACTGCCTGGGTGTCTTACAATTCAAGTCAATTCTGACGCTATCTGCCTGGAAATAGCATCAGATCCCACAGGTTAAAGGTTCAGTCCCACAAAACTGCCCCCACTTCAGACGCCAACGGAAAGTCCAGGTTGTCGCCTGTGCTTCTGACCAATTGCCCATAAAGCAGAGGTTCCCACGGCTCCCTTTGTGGGTTCCATTTATTCGCTAGAGCAGCTCACAGAACTCAGGAAAACAGCTTACTCACTACATTACCAGTTCATTACAGAGGATATTAAAGGATACGAATCAATAGCCCTCATGTAGGATGAGGTCCCAAACAAGGAGCTTCTGTCCCTGTGGAGTTTGGGCCCCACATGGCACATGTGGGTGCTTTCTGGCTCCCCAACCTGGAAGCTCTCCAAATCCTGTCCATTTTGGTTTTTATGGGGGCTTCATTACGTAGGCATGATTAATTAAATCACTGGCCATTGGTCATTGATTCAACTTCCAGCCCCTCTCTCCTGTCTGGAAATCAGGGGATGGGACTGGAAAGTTCCACCCCCCAATCAAGATTGGTTCCTCTGGCAACCAGCACCCTGCCCCCCCCGCCCCCCCCCCCCCCAGCCATCATTAGAGGATTTCCAAAAGTTACCTTATTAACATGAACTCGGTTGTGGTTGAAAGGGGCTTGTTAAGAAAAACAAGACACCCATATCACCCTTATGGCTCTGAAGGCATTTCAGGAACTGAGAGCAAATATTCTAACAAGAGATGCTCCCATTGCTCTCATTGCTTCTGTAATTCCAAGGGTTTTGGGAGCTTGAGCCAGGAACTGTGGACAAAGATCAAAATATATATTTATTATAAATCACAACATCATAAAATCCATCTACGTCTGTCTATCTACCTATCCATCACCTATCCTGTTGGATCTGTTTCTCTGGAGAACTCCGACTGGTAGTGAACATCCGTCCCCAGCCCACGGGGCCAAGGTCATTATGTTGTTTATCTCACTTGGTTCCAGAACTAGGGGGGCTCCGGCGGGCCGTCAGAGGCTGGGCCAGCTGCAAGGGGCAAGGAGAACAGAGATGGGGGCTGACAGGGGTGCTCTGGGCGACGCCTGCCACTTCAGCCCGACTTCTCAGGGCCTCTGTAAAAGGAGCTATAGGAGGAGATGGTCTCACCTAATACCAGCACAGTGAGTCCTCTAAAGAACACATTGGCCATCTAGTTTCTTTTTATAATATTCCCGTAAAGCAGAGGAGAGAGGGAAATCATCCATTTGTGCCTTACAGTGGTGGATACGAGGTGGTGGTGACAGGGAATCCAGGCCAGTCAGCCAGCCCTAGCAGACCAGACTCCCCTTTCCATGGCAGTTTTGTAGTAATGGCCTGGCTACGCCCCTGAAAGGCGACTCCTAGTTTATGTAACCTATTTACTCTGATAATGAAAAAAATGGCTTTCGTTGTCATATAAAGGAGAAAGAGCAGGAAATATTTTATGGGAAAATATTTTGTATTTAATAAGGAAGTAGATGAGTTTCAGTGAGTGAGTTTGGATTTATGAGATGTGAGGTAATATTCAACTGAATAATTTTGAAACTTTAACAATATTTGACCTTCGGAAATAAGGGCTATGTATATTTATACACAGTCACAGGGTTACTGTGAATATGATTACTCCAGATTTGTACCTATTCAGGTGTGTTTACCCACAATCAAGATGCTGTGAGTGGCATGGCTGGAGATGACAGGATTTTCCAAAATGGTGAACAATTTTTGGCAAAATTTTAAACAAAACAAAAACCCATGTTTCATAGTAGTTGCGTTCATGGAAAACTGTCTAAAAATTACTTTGTTTTTATATCTAAACTGGAGTTAGGTTTTAAGCTCAGATGTTATAAGCAGATTTTCCACTCACCTGAATCTCCATAAGTACATTTGAAAGTTATACAGGACACAGGACAATTTTTTTTTTTTTTTTTTTTGGTGAGGAAGATTGGCGCTGGGCTATCATCTGTTGCCAGTCTTCCTCTTTTTGCTTGAGGAAGATTGTCCCTGAACTAACATCTGTGCCAGTCTTCCTTCACTTTGTATGTGGGATGCTGCCACAACATGGCCTGACGAGTAGTGTGTAGGTCCACACCTGGGATCCGAACTTAAGAACCCCAGGTTGCCAGAGCAGAGCATGTGAACTTAACCACTATGCCACTGGGCTGGCCCCCAAGGAAAATTCCTTTTTGTGCAGAACAGTCCCTGCATTGAGATGTCTCACATCCCTGTCTCCAGCCACTAAATGATGGCCCCTGCCATCATTATGACAATGGAAACCACCCCCACATTTGTGGCATGTCCCCCAATACAAATCCCTTGTTGAGAACATTTGCTCTGGATGGACGCACAAAGCATTTAGACAGTACTGTTTAGGGACTCAGGATCATCTAGAGAAGAAAACAATAACATCTTTCAGTAAAGAAAAGTAGTTGAAAGGGAAAATAGGGAATGAGAGGGCAAATTATGAGTGTTTTTATTGATACCACTTGTATCAATTAGAATACTTTGGGCTGGAAGTAAATAAAATCATTTAGAGCCAGCTTAAACAATAAGGAAATGCAGTGGCACACATACGGGGAGATTAAGAGGTACAGAGTATCGCCAGCTGGGAGACGGTGCAGCGAGGACAAACTCCGGAGCCAGACTAGCTGGATTTGCATTCCAGACCCAGCATTTACTAGTTGGTTGTATTGCCTTGGGCAAGCTGCCTAACTTTTCTCTATCTCAGCTCCATCATCTGTAAATTGGGGGACGAAGTGTGTCCCCCTCATAGGAGTAAATGAGGTAATATAGATAAAAGTACTTCAGAACAGTGTAAGGTATCTAGTCTTAGTTTTTGTTATTATTATTATTATCAAAGGCAATTTGGGTATACAATCACCTTGATTTCATCCTGGTAAGACCCTTAGCAGAGAATCTAGCCACAATGGAACCAGGCTCTAGAAACTGAGAGATGATATAGCTGTTGTTTTGCAAGGAAATTCACCTTGAGCTAAAGTCTGTTACCAGTCTTCCTCTTTTCTTTTTCCTCCTCAAAAGCCCAGTTCATGGTTGTATATTCTAGTTGTAAGTCCTTCTAGCTCTCCTATGTGAGTCACCGCCACAGCATGGCTACTGAAAGAAGGGTGGTATGATTCCACAACCGGGAAATGAACCCAGGCCGCTGAAGCTGTGAGAGCGCCAAACTTTAACCACTCGACCATCAGGGCTGGCTCTACAGTTGTTGTTTTAAGCTGTTTGTGGTAATTTGTTACACAGCAATAGAAAACCAATACAGCTGGCTTCATCCTAAGGCTGTTTCCTCCGGTGTTTATAAGAAGGCTGCCTGGAGTAACTGGTGCCAAATGCACCTCCACTGGGAGAAAAAGGGACCACTTGACTTTCTGATTTTCTTTCAGGACAAGAAAACGTCCTCCAAATCCCCCCAAACCTTCCTCTCATATCTCATTGATTGACAGGACTAGGTCAGCATGCTTGCTCCTGAGTCAACTGCTGACGATGAGACGGGTGTTACCACAGTTTGTTATGCAAAGTCAAATTTTAAAATGAGACAATTAAAAATGTACTTGGAATGAAAAAATTTTGGCAGCGAAGAGGTAAGATGAAGAATTGTCACATGTTGAAATCTTTTTGCACCTTGCGTATCCCCGTTCGTGGCTCACCTTCCAAGCACGGACAACATACCCAAATCCCCATGAAATCTGGGTCCTTGGATTTAATGGAATTTAAGATGTTTGAGAAGGGCTAATAACTGGTCGCCTTTGAGAAATGAAGGAAAGGGAGGACTCCAGAGTCCTGGCCTCAGTTCTGTGGATGTGGAGTTTGGAGGCACCCATGGGATAGCAAGGTAAAATGTTCAGTGGGCGGTTGGGAAATATGGGTGGTGAGCTCAGCAGCGAGTGTCAGTGGTAGACTTGGGGGTCCATCCGGGACTCTCTTCTAAGCGATGTTCTTCTTCCCCATAGAGCTTCCGACAGGTAAGTGTCTGCCTCACAGGCTTGGAAGCTCTTGGTCAAGAGTACATTCTCCATTTGTGAGGCTGCATCACAGCAGCTTCAAAACATCTATCAGAGGTTATGTACTTATCCAAGCTGAAGCCATCCAATAATTCCACAATGGCCAACATCTTCATCTATTTCATACCTGCCCTTAGGTCCATGAACCAGTATTTTGTGCCTCATTGAGAGCAGGTCTTATTTCCAACAGGGCGGGACAAAGTAGGTGTGACCTCTGGAAGATTCATGAGATTGGTGTGAACTCTGTATTACTCAGGGCGCTGGCAGGGGTCAGATGGCATATAGAGTGACACCGTTGGTGCAGACTAGCCTCCTGGGTTAGCACAGAAGCTGGGGAGTGGATCTGGAGGAGCCAAGGGAGATTTTCCAGCACAGCTTGTGCAAAACACACTTGTGCAGAATCTCCTTCTTGATTTTGTTTTGACATAAAAAGACATTTATGGTCTATCTATCCTTGCTTCCTTTCTCCCTTCCATCATCTACCTATCTATCTTTTTATCTATCTATCAACCTACCTACCTATCTATCCATTCATCCTTCTATCCACCTTTTTAAAAATAAGAGCTTTATTGGGATATAATTCACAAAAAATTACCATAAAAGTCTCCTCTTATATCATAAAATTTTCCCTTTTAAAGTGTACAATCCAGTGATTTTTAGTATATTCACAGTCTTTCTTGATTTGTTAAAAAAAGAACAGATAGGTTCCATTTGATTCTGGAGACAGAAGGATTCAGTTTAAGGAAGATTTTTGTTATTGTGGTAAAACATACATAACATTTTAACTGCTTTTGGATGTACATGAGGAAGATTTCTAAAATTGTGTTACATATCCCAAAGTGTGCAGGCGGGGTGGGGAGACAAGGTGAGAGAGCGGACGAAAGCAGGGTTTTCCAAGCGTTTGGGCTGAAAGAGCAGTTTCCTCATTTCCCATCCTTGGCAGACAGCCACCTGGTCCCAGTGTGCTTGACTAGTGTGGCCCATGCCACATGCTTTTCTCTACGTGAGTTCAGTGATGCCCAGACTGGCCCACACTCTGTTCGAGCAGCCAGGTCCATCCATCTCATGCTTGAATATCACGGCAGTTTCAGACTGACACACAGCTTCCTAAATGTTCATTCTTAATTTGTGGACCAGTGAAAACAGGTCAGACTGGCACTGGGCCATGAATCACGGTTTAGGTAAACTGCACCAGGGGAAACTTCTAGAGAATTAGTACCCTCCTAGTTTTCTTCCTGGCTCTCTTTGTTATCCACAGATTCTTTTCTCCTAGAGGAATCCTTAGTGCCTTACGCACCTCCCAGGCTCAGCTGTGGCCTCCGAGCTTCCCAGAAAAGCCACGCCGCCATAGGGAGGAAGTCCTGAACCTTGTGGACAGGCCGTTTAGGGCTGGAGCTGGCCTGCGGCCATGCGCCTGCCCCTCGTCTGCAGAGCCAGGTCCTCCTGCACAGCCACACGTGGTCTCACTCCAGTTTCCCGTTGGCTGGATGCTCCTGGATTCTCAGCAGTCTGGGGACGAGGGAGAGAAGCAGAGCTGGAGCTTCCAGGCCCTGAGGGGACAGTTAAGAGAGGGCAGTGGTTAGGTGAGGACACTTCCTGAAGGCAAAATTGTAAGAATAGCCAAGGACTGGAAAACCTTTATTGAGATGTAGCAGTCAAACCACACAGTTGTTAAACAACCCTAACTGGGTCTTAAATAATCAGTTCAGCTGGCCTCTATTTAATATAATAGCTGCCTGTTAAACCTAAATTAAGTGCAGAGTTAAACGTCTCTAGGACACAAAACCTCCAAAATGACTGCCAAAGCCAGAATGAAACCTCCGGCTGGAATGAACGGCGAACGTGTCCGCCTGGTCTGGGTGTGCTCTGTTCTGGATGAAGCGGGAGCCCCATCGCACTGCCCAGCTGTCTGTGCCTGGAGAGTCGTGTTTCCCAGGGTTGGGGGCATGGGGGCGGAGGACAGGCTCTGCAGGACATTTCAGTCCCGATTATGTGTCACAAATATTTTACGTAGACGTTCTCACATACGCCAGAAATAGAGAAAATGTCTCCAAGAAGTACTGTAAGGCCTCTCCGGCCTCAAATATCCCAGAATGATCGTAAGTTCTGCCCCTCCTCTCTACTCCCATTCTCCTGCCATAGACAGGCCCTTATCCCATGCTCAGACCTCAGCAAGAGACTTCCAGCCTCCCAACTTCCTTCCAAAGCATCCTCTAACCTGCTGCTACTCACCCACTCATTCATTCCTTCATCCATCCATCCACTCATTCATTCAAGAAATACTTTGCCCTAGTATGTGCTAAAGACTCAGGTAGCAACACAGTAGCAGTAAAAACAAACCAGTGGGGCTTAGATTCTGGTGGGAGAGGCAGCCGTTGTTCAGAAGCCTCTTTCTAAGAGGCAATCTGACCTCTGACTCTTTGCATCTTTTCTCCCCACAAGCTCTTAGCTTGGGGAATAAAAGGCCCTGTTTCTGTCTCCATTCTCATTTCCTGCATCTTCTTCCTTCCTCCCTAGAGGCCAGCCAAGGATGTTCACTTAGTGGTGTTTCTCAGGGCTACCTTCTGGGGACCACTGGCATAGAAATTACCTGGGATGAGAGCTAAAAATGCGCATCCCCAGGCACCTCCCCAGATCTAGAATTGGAATTTTTTGTTGTTTAGGTCAGAGAAACAAGCTTTCATCTTTAACCAGTTTCTCCAGGTGACTCTGCTGCACGCTAAGATCGCTGAGTCACCACTGGTTAGCATTTCCTCAGTGTTGGCTGCATCCAGGACTTAGCCCCAAGCCTCCCTCTGCCTGGATGTCCCTCAGTCCTCTAGATCTGCTTGGTGACTCCCATCTGTCAAGGTTCAACTCGATGTCACAACCTCTGTAGCTTTTCCTGACCCTCACTCCCAGTGTCGTCCCCCCCTTCTCCTCCCGCAGCACATACCCCTTGGGCCTTAATCAGCACAGAGGGCTGTTTATATTGCTGTGCCCTCCAGGACAGGAGTTCCCGCCGGTGGCTCCTCTTCACAGCCCAGCCCCTCCGTGGGACCCAGCCCACTGCCAGCTCACTCAGCTCACAGCTGAGGGAGGCAAGTACTGTGGTGTAGAGAACAGCAATTAAGAAGTTCAAATCCTGGCTCTTCCATGCTCTGGCTCTGTGGCATCAGGCCGTAACCTCTCTGAGCCTGTTTCCCCAGGTATCAATGGGGCTAATCCGCCTGACTCATAGGGTTGTCTTGAGGAATAAGGAATAAATGCATGGAATGCATTCTCCAAGCCAAGGCTTTTAGACTTGAAAGGACCCACAGACCACCCGGATGTCTTCTGAAAATGCAAGTTCTGATTCAGCAGGTCCGGGGTGGGGCCAGCGGTTCGGCATCTCCAGCCAGCTCCCAGGTCTGCCAATGCTGCTGCTCTGGGAACCCCACTTTGAGAAGCAGTGTCTCCAAAGGTTGGTTATTTTAGAGTTACTGACGTTCAAGGTAGTGGGCACATGAAAAAAGATAGTGAAGCTTTCCATTAAAGCACAACGCCAGTCAGCTGCCAGTCAGCTGGGCTCGGTGTAGGGGCCAGAAGGTGGCCCCCACTTCCTGCCAGTAATGCACCCCCAGACGTGCTACTGTCGTATCCTCCCCCGAGGGAAGTGGACAGAGAGAGGCCAGTGCGGGGGTGGGATGGGGTGGGGTGGGGGTGGAGCATCGCTCTTTCCCCAGGGCTGAGGGACGGGGTGTAGGATGCAGAACTTGGTTCTGCCCCCACTGCTGTCAGGTGCGTGCATGCGCAGAAACTTTGTAATGGAATGTGAAAGTGTTATACGAGATATTTTGGGGCACTTTGCAGCACTTACATCTTCATTTTCTTACTGTCACTCTTCATCCTACTGCAATCTTGCTCCTGCCTCCATCACTCCACAGAAACAGCTCTTGCTAAGAGCATTAATTACCTTCTGTCACTGCAAATACTGATATTTTGCTGTCCTCTTTCGTGACCTCTCAGCAGCATTGAACAGTGAAGATCCTTCTTGAAACACTCTCTTCCTTTGACTATCCTGATGTAACACTTGTTGATTTTACAGGCTTGCAGAATCGCCCTCGTTTATTGGCGTTAAATGTTGGAGTTCCTCGAGAGCTGGATCCTAGGCTCTCTCACCCTCTCCCTTCTGTCTTTACCCTTGGGAGGTCTGGTTCACCCGAATGGTGTCTGGTACCACTTACATGAGGATGGCCCAGTCGTTTGTATCTCGACTCAGACCTCTGCATGGAACTCCTGAGCAATTGCCAACCTTCTCTTGGATGTCTCAAAGGCAAGTCAACTTCAGAATGTCCGGAACCAAACTTGAGATCTCTTCATCTCAATCTGTCATTTTCCTGGTTTTCCCAAATCAGTGACTGACCCCAGTTCCATGGGTACCGAAATATCATCCCCCACACTCCCTTCTCTCTCTATGCATGCGCCGGGCCTGGTGATATTACTTCTTATAGGTTCTCCCAAATCTGTCCACTTCTCTTAACCTCCATCACCACCACCTCGCGGGGCTGTGATTGTTATTTTGGTTTTGAGCATCACCTGATTTCTCCTCTACTGGAGGAGATTGACAAAGTTAATATCCCTTAAACTCGAGGATGAGCAATGACTTTCATCTCTTTTCTATGAAGATGGTTTTATTCAATATGGCAGGAAGTCATTCTTGTGGGATGGCTTGGACCACTGATGCAGGATGGCTTGGACCACTTAGTCCAGGCTTGGTTTTCTTTTGTGGGGTGGGGTTGGAGTTCATCTTCTGCTTACCTGCCAGAAAACTCTTACTGAGGATGTAGGCATTGATGCTGTTTTCATGTGGATGACAGGACTGCTAAGGCTAGGAGCGAGAAATTACCAGTATCAGTGATACAATCAATTTTGCTTTCCACATTTTAATAGTGAATTCATTTGCTCTATCTAATAGACTGGACACGTGTTTTCTTGGTTCACCCGTTTACTCATTTGTCTGGGAAGATCTATTTTGGGGAATAATTTTTGCTTTATTGAGTAGACGATGTCATCCGTAATGAGAAATTTTCCGCCTTCACGCTTGTGCTGAGGATTGCATGAGGGTAAGAACTGTGATGATGGGTAAGAACAGAGCCTGCCCTCGTCCCGGCTCTGGCCCTGCCTGAAGGGCTCTCTGGGAGCGGGTGTCCTCGTCCCCAGCTCAGCTGTGTGAGCCAAAACCCTGGATGTTTCTTAGCCTTTTGTTATGAATGATGGATCCAAGGCACAATATTCAGTCCTTAGTTTTCTTTAATTTAGTTGGAGGTCAAAATATAGTCTTTGTGGTTAGACTGCTTGGTTTCAAATTCTCCTTAGGCCTCTTACGAGCTCTGCATTCTTGGGCAAGTTACTTACCCTTTCTCTGCTGTGGTTTCCGCAAGTGTACAGCGGGGATCATAATGGGACCATCCACATTAGTGTCGTGAGGATTAAACAGGATGGCGTGTGTTTAGAGCTCCCAGCACAGGGACTTCTCCTGAGTGGCTCTTCTTCTTTGCTGACAACACTCCGTTTTTCTCCTGCTTGTTCCATTTCACCATCCTTTCTTGGTATTCTGCCTCTTTCTCTCCCTCAAATATGGGCTTTCCTGAGAATTCTTTCCTTACTCTGTTTTATTTTGTTACTCAACTCATATTTTTGGGGGTGATTTAATTTAGTTTTGCAGTGTCAACTCTCGTTTCCTTGCTAAGACCTCCAAATCTGGGTCTCCAGTCCAGCCCCTTCATTGCAAAGCTCTGAAGACATTGCCAAAGGCCTGCTGGGCATTTCCACATGGACGTCTCGTGGGCATCTCCAAGTCTGAGCTCATCTTTCTATCCCATCCCCTCTCCTCAACAACACCAACTCAGCCTTCTCCTCCTTCCTTAGTGTCTAATTTTTAAAATTTTTTAATTGAAAAAAAATTTTTTTTTGAGGAAGATTAGCCCTGAGCTAACTGCTGCCAATCCTCCTCTTTTTGCTGAGGAAGACTGGCCCTGAGCTAACATCCATGCCCATCTTCCTCTACTTTATATGTGGGACGCCTACCACAGCATGGCGTGCCAAGCAGTGCCATGTCTGTACCCGGGATCTGAACCGCTCAAGCCCGGGCCACCGAAGTGGAATGTGCGCACTTAACCGCTGTGCCACTGGGCCGGCCCCCTTAGTGTCTAGTTTCCAGCTCCTTAACATCCTGGATGTTGCCTTTGAACGGGCATCCGTCAAGTAATGTCTCTTTTAATAATAGTGGTAATATTAAGTATGACATTTAATAATTTTTTAAAAGTAAATCAGATGATAAAACTCATTCTTAAAACACGGCAATACATTTTAAATGAAAAAAGCCACTATTTTCTTCTGCTCACAGAATACTTCTGACACCAAATGTGTGGGTTTTCCACACCCAGTAATTCTCCAACACCAACTGAGTGTGCCACAATGCAATTCAATTCTGACACTCTGTATCCCGAGTTAGTGTAGACCCCAGAGGTTAAGGGCTCAGTCCCACAAGACTGCCCCCAACTTCAGATGCCAGTTGCGAGTAGTGGGTCCCCAGGTTACCCACAACTTCTGTCTCACTTGAATACAAGTCAGCGTTTTCCAAGACCCCCTTCACAGTTTCGATAATTTGCTAGAGTGGCTCACAGAACCCAGGAAAACACTTTGCTTACTTGATTACTGGTTTATTATAAAAGGATCCAACTCAGAAACAGCTAGATGGAAGAGATGCATAGGGCAAGGTATGGGAAAAGGGGTACAGAGTGTCCACACTCTCTCAGCACCTCCATGTGTTCCTCAACCCGGAAGCTCTCCCAACACCTTCGGTTAGATTTTCTTTGTTTTCTTTCTATGGAGCCTTCATTACATAGGCTTGATTGATGAAATCATTGGCCATTAGTGATTAACTCAACCTCCAGTGCCTCTCCTCTCCTCAGAGGTCAGGGGGTGGGGCTGAGAGTTCCAACCCTCTGATCCCGAGGTTGGTTCCCCTGGCAACCAGTCCGCATCCACTCCCCGTCCGCAACCCGCAACCCGCGCCCCCCCCCCCCCCGCCACGCCCCTGATCCAGTAATCACTTAATTAGCATAAACTCAGGTAGGATGAAAGGGACTTACTATGAATAACAAAGGAAGTTCCTCTTACTTCTTCCACTCAGAAATTCCACGGGCTTTTGGAGCTCTGTCCAGGAACGGGGGATGAAAACCAAATATACATTTATCTTTTTTTATCACAATATAGCACCTTTCTTTTGCACGTAGAATGAAATAAGAACTTCACTGTGGCCCCACATGGTTTCCATTCTATCTTTCTCCATTCACTGGGCTTTGATAGATTCTGTTGTTGAGCCATCCAAAGGGAAATGAGCACCAAGTGGGGAAATGACTCTTTTCTCCAAAGAACAATGCTTTTCTGCCAAAAGCAGTGCTTCAAAATAGCTCTCAAATTAGTCCTTGACGAGAAGTTACTGGCAGTCAGAAATTGAGGTTGGCTTTGAAAACGGACAGAGCGGGAGATAAATCGAACCAGGGATAATGTCAGCACATCTCATAACTTGATGTTTATACGTCCAGGGAGTGAGGGGGATGCGCAAAATTTCAGCTAATTGTTCTAATCCTTGATTTGAGAGTTAGAAGTGTCAGAATGTCATCTTGGCTTTCCCTTGAAGAAGTCACTTTTATGCACCTTTATAGGGAGAGAAACTAGATTACTGGTGCTCCTAGGGAACATTTTGGAAGTTTGTGGGGACATTTCCGATTGTCACAGCGATGGAGACAGATCTACTGGCATTAGTGGGTGGAGCCCAGGGCATGATGGGATCCTGTATCCCACGAGGCATGTTGAGCCATGTCTCACCCACTTTTCTCTTCTTCAGGTAGGTAAAAATCGTGTTGGCGATCACCTGGACCTCGAACCTGACTCTGTTTTATGTATTAACTCGAGCCATTGCTTCGTGGTTTTAATACACACTGACATATTCCAGAAAGACAAGTACCATGTAAATGGAAGAAAGCATGTGCTTTGTCTTGTTTGTAGCTTTACCGAGATCACGCAACGTTTTGAGAAATCACGTTACTGGTGACAATGCCGTTCCTAGTGTTGGAAGTGCCAGGACAGCACGATCTAACTGTACTTGTCAGCATTGAATTCTTGGTGATTCCATACCTTTTGTTAATGTGCTTGTTTAGCTCTTATTTCAAAATGTCAAAGAGAAAGAATAAACATGGATAATATATCAAAACTACATATAAGCATAGCATCTGATTTATTCTTTATGTCTGCTAAATATATTTGTTCACAAGCATTTGCATGTTGAAATTCATCTGATTTCAGTTTGCTACTTTCTCATTTATATCATTTATATTACAAGGCATTGTATTTATTTTTTAAATTATCTACTTATGTAGCTTATACATCTGTAATTCCATTTAAGAACAGCAAAGGGGCTATTGCAAAATATTTGCTATGAAAGTGGGATGTTGGGTCTAACTGGATTAGGAAGCTTTGGACAGGTTAATTTTAAGTTCTAATTTAGGAAAATGAAATGACATCAAATAAAACGAAAAGGCCACCAGAACTCCTAACAAAAAGAATGACCGGCACACTAACCCGAGATTGCATATGCCCTTCACAGTGGCAAGCCCCGTGACCCACCCCATTCAAACAAATGCCAATTACACAGCCCTCCATATCTTCATCTCCACTGAGAGTTGAGTTCACTCTCACAATCTTCCCTGGCAACTGTTGCTAGGAAGATGCTGCCTCTCAGCTGACCTTCCAAAGACTTGAGATCGCAGCCCGTTGTTTGCCAGCTGCTGATGAGGAGATCAAATTTGCCCAGCGACAGTGATGGAGAAACGTGCAAACAGGGCACAAACGTCAACACACAGAGGATGCAGGGATGATACAGAAGATGTGGTGATCAGGGGGACTCCATGGCTTACCGGCAGGCAGTGTCCGCGTTTCACTGCTTCAGCTTTGGCTGCTCCATTCTTTTGATACAGTTGAATAGCAATAATGATTACGATCAGGATAATGATAATGATAGCTATCATTCATTGATACTTGCTTTCTTCCTGGCCTTGTCCTAAGTGCTTTTCAGGTATTACCTCATTTAATCCCCACAGCAACCCAATGAGGGAGATGTCACAACCTCCCCTACTGTACTACTGAAGAAACTGATTAAATTGCTTGTCCCACCCCATTTAGCCAGCGAGCAGCAGCCCCGCACTAGTGACTACTTTGCACTCTTTGCTTTATTTACTGATTTTGATCATTTGCTTTCTGTCTGACATATACAGGTGCCAGTGCAGGCAGTAAGATTCTTTCCTTCATTCATGCATTCGTTCGTTCTTCCGCAGATGTGGCTCAAGCCTGCACTTGGTGCCAAGCTCATTGGAAGCTTGGGTGAGGAAGACCCACACCTTCCCCAGTTGCTGAGGGGCTGGTTCTGTGCAGAACTGAGCTTTCCCTGAAGGCTCCTTTGCAGAAGCCCACGGCCTCTTTGAACCTTTTGAGGCTCTGAGGGGCACGGTGGAAGGGAGTACCTCCACAGACTGGGGCAGGATACTGGGCCACACAGGTGCTCGTGAAACGCTAGTAGACTGTTTGACCTTCTGCCTTCAGCCTGGGCTCCCATCCCAGGGTGCAGCCCTTAGGAGCAAGAGGCAGAATGAAAGCCACACTGACAAGAGTCAGCAGCCAACCTGTGCCTGCTGTTGCTTGGGGGCAGGCATTGCACTTCATGTCACTTAAGCCGCAGAATGACTTGGACCAGCAGTACAGGCTTTGAGTGTGTGATTCCGGAAGAACATGGCTGTGTGGAAGGCAAGGACTGGCAGGAGCACCTTTGTAGTACCTGTCGTCACCTCTTTATACTCTACTTGGGCTCAGCTGGACATTCAGCCCAGGCTGCTGATTCAGACAGGAGTTTTTGACGTCTTTCCCTGACTTCCATTTGCATCTGCTCAAGAGGATTTGAGTCTAAAAGAGAGAAATGGAGAACGAGGTGGATGCGGCAGAAACTCTGCCTACAAACACAGGGAACTACTTGCCTAGACTGTGCAAAGGGCAAGAGTCAGGTGCTGGAAGACGTCTTTCTAGATCTTCACTGAAGGTGCCCATTGGACAGCTCTGGCGACTTCAGGCTTCCCTTTGCCTGAAGGTCTCGCACTAGTGGATAATGCTCGTCAACATCCTCCCAGGGCCTCTACCTCCATTTACACTCATGCTGGACCCAGGGAGGGGCCAGAAGCCAGGCCAGGTCTCTGGACTGAGCTTGGCTCAGTGGTCCAAGCAGTGGTGTTTGTGTCTCTTTCTTTCTTCATGTATGAGAATTAAAAACTTCTTAAAAAATTTATTTTTAAATTTACATACTGTAAAATTCACTATCCTGGCATACAGTTTAATGAGTTTTGACAAATACCATAGTCAAGATAAAGAATAGTTCTATCAACTCACCAAAACATCCCTCATGCTGCCCCTTAGTCAATCCACTGCACCCATCACCCAGCCCCCCACAGCCATCTCTTCCCAGCCCCACAGGTTTGCTTTTTCCACAACGTAATATAAATGGACTCACACAACACGTAAACTTTTGGGTCTGATTCCTTTCACTCAGAAAATACATTGGAGATTCATTCATGTCGTTGTATTTATCAATAGTTCCATTCATTTTCATTGCCGAGCGGTATTCCCTTGTATGGATATACCACATTTGCTTGACCATTCTCTGGGTGAAGGGCATTTGGGTTGTTTCCAGTTTTTGGCGATTACAAATAAAGGTGCTATAAACATTCAGGTACAGGTTTTTGTGTGAATATCGACTTTATTTCACTTGAGTAAATATCTAGGAGCAGGATTGTTGGGTCATATGATAAATACCTTTAACTTTATAAAAAACTGCCCAACTTTTCCAAAGTGGTGTACCATTTTGCATTCTCATCAACAACATGCGAGAGTTCCAGTTGCTTCTTTTCCTCCCCAACGTTTGGGATGGTCAAGTTTTAAGTTTTAAAAAATTTTATTTAAGCCAATCTAATAGATGTGAAATAATATCACATTGTGGTTTTAATTTGCATTTCCCTAATGGCTAATGATGTTGGGCATCTTTTCACGTGCTTATTTGCAATCCACATGTCTTCTTTGTTGAAGTGTCCGTTCAAATCTTTTGGCCATTTTTAAAACTTGGGTTATTAGTTTTCTCATTATTGGGTTTTGAGCGTGTTAAAAAAATGTATTCTAGATAGAAGTCAGATATACGACCTGCAAATATTTTCTCCCAGCCTGTGGCCTTGGAGTGATGTGTGTTATTTCCACCTGAGACCCATTCGCCAGGACTGGTCATATGGTCACATGGAATCACAGGGAGCTGGGAAATGCTGGGGTCAGCAAATCACAGACAGGCCAAATCTGGCTTGCTCTCTGTTTTTCTTCAGTCTGCAAGCTAAGAATGCTTTTTATAGGTGAACATTTGAAATCGCTTTGATGATAAGGAAAACTGACTGTGAACCCCAATTAAGCAAAATGTTATTAGTTCAAAAAGAACAAGATTATTCTCACTAGTAGGCATGTGTTACCAAAAAATTAATCATTCTTGCATTTTGAATTTGTCAATAAAAATTTTGCAGAAATTTGTTTTCTCTATTTATTGTAAGTACTACATAAGATCCTTGATTTTGTCTCTTGGCCCACAAAGCCTAAAATATTTACCCTCTGGCACTTGATAGAAAACGTTTGCCAAGTCCTATTATGTTGAATGGTTCTCCAGAGCTGCATGGGATTCCGTAATATTCTATATATGTACATATCATAACATTCTTATGTTCACATTGTTCAACTGCATTGTTTCTAGATTTTTTCTTTCTTTTTTTTGAGGAAGATTAGTTCTGAGCTAACATCTGCTGCCAATCCTCCTCTTTTTTTTGCTGAAGAAGACTGGCCCTGAGCTAACATCCATGCCCATCTTCCTCTACTTTATATATGGGACACATGCCACTCCATGGCTTGACAAGCCACTGGGCCGCCCCTAGATTTTTTCTATTTAAACAATGCAGCAATATAGATCCTTCCACATGTGACAGAAAGGTAAGCATTGGTTATTTCCTTAAAATAGATTCCTAGAAGTGGAACTGCTGAGTCAAAGGATGGATACATTCTACAGGGTTTGACGCAATGTTTCTAAGTAATCTGCCACAAAGGTATCATTTCATAGTCCCACCTTCAGTGGATAAATGTGCTTATTGTCCATTTTCCAAAACTGTTGGTCTAATTCTACAATATCAGTGGTGATTTAATTAGGGATAAAATGGTTCCTTATTATCATTTTAATTTGTCTTTTAAAAATAATTGATGAAGCACTACATAATTTTACGTACTTCCAAGCCTTTTGTATCTCCTCTTTTGCAATTGGATTCTTTAAGTCCTTTGACTAATTTTCTGTGGGGTAATTTTAAATTCATTATTTAACATCCAGCAGTGTCCTGGATAAGCGGCTGAAAAGGTATTTGCAAGGCTGAATGAAACCCAGCCCAGATACTCTTCAGGGGAGCCATCCAGCCGCATTCCCTGACTGAAGGCAAATCGCGTCCCTTTCTTCCGCGGCGTCAATCTGTGCTGTGGTTTTAAAAGACTCTCCCCATCAGTTGGTGGATGGACATCTGCTGCTCAGCAAGAAAACACAGCTGCATTTGCCTCATCGGCCAAGCCTGGGGCTTGAAAATACGGCAGTAAGAACACTGAAAGATAAGTTGCACAAAAGTCTTCTGGTTTGGAATTCGTAAGATTTTCTTGGCTCCCAACCAGACCCAACCTCTAACAGTGACAGCGGCAGACATGTGGTGGAATGTGGGGAAGATTCTGGGAACACCACTTGGCTATGAGAAGCTTAGGATATTTCCCCATGGTTAGAAATGCGATCAAATCAACGTTCTCAAAAGTGGTGAGATACAGACGGGGGCCGGGGGCAAGTATCCCCATTGCATTGTTGAGGACCCTACAGGTCTCTCATGTATCAGTGATCATTAGGGAGTTGAAGAAGGAAGCCAAGTGTCTTTGAGCCAGCCTGGCTCAACGGTAGCCAGACCACCCCGATACTGGGGAAACCAGAATCACTGA
Organism: Equus quagga; assembly: GCF_021613505.1. Lineage (NCBI taxonomy): Eukaryota > Metazoa > Chordata > Mammalia > Perissodactyla > Equidae > Equus > Equus quagga. The sequence continues at coordinate 86,633,812 of NC_060268.1, read as the reverse complement.
AGAGAAGCGTCTCCTGCATGTGATCCGATCCCTAGGAGATCCATATGCATTCCCTTTGATGCTCATTGTGTTAAGGCCATGTGGGGGTAGAAGAAGACCTTTTCTGACCTGTATCCTTGTCACCACTGATTTCTGGAATTAAATTTTTAAAATGTCCAGGCAAAATGTCCACCTCTGTTTTGGGTTCTCTCTCCATCAATACAGTTGTCCCCACAATGTGAGGACTCTGAGAGAACAGATTCTAAATGATCCTTGACACCAAATAGCAGACGTATTTCAATTTCCTTGAGTTTGGAGATGTGGAGATATAAGGAAAGAAAGCACAGTCTTTGCTTTCAAAGAGCTCGTGGTCAGGTGGCGGGAACCGCGCTAAAGCAATGATTCCAGTACAGGGTGAAAGACGTCTAGAGATTTATGTCCAAGTTGTTCTGGGAGCAGCTAGAGGGAGCAGGAGTGGAGGACGGGGGTTGGAGAAGACTTCTCAGAAAAGGGAAACTTGAGCTGGGTTTAAAAACAAAGAACCCAGGCTCCCCGTTACCCAGCAATCGGCTATCCCAGGTATTTCTTGAACCAGGCACTGCTCTTCATGCTACGTTATGACAGTGTTCTCTATATGAGACTCAGTTGAAAGTCTTGGTGTCACTTAGCTTACTTTCTGCACCCTACCCCATACAAATTTCCAGGCAGGTGAGAATGGAATTGTTAGAAAGGGCATAGTAGATTTAAAAAAAATCACTCTGTTCCTTGTTTTCTTGGAAAGTTCCCCAGGAATAGACTGTGAAGCCCAGGAAAGTACACATATATGTGTTACCCTGCAAAGTCTTTGCTGGTCGCCGACCTCAATGTACCAGAGGCTTCTGTTAGTAACACTCCTCATGGACCACAGTCCAGGGCAGCGTGAGGGCCGCTCTGACCCTCTTTCAATGGAGTTTATCACTGACCTCGTTACGATTTAGGTTTTTAGGAAAAAGCAGAATGAGATAGGCTCAGGGACATTGCACTGGGACAGCTGGGAGCCACAGCCCGGCCCCCAAGGATGAAAATTTGGTTGTTCTAGAAAGATGTTCAAATGATTCCAAAGAATGAAAAAGGCTCATCTTTGCAGAGCTCTTCATTTAAAATCCAGTCCCTTCAGCCTCTTGGAGGCCAGTGTCAAGCTTTTTTCCAATTCGCAGCTGTGGAAATTGATGCTCAGGAGACTGAATGATTTTCTGTTAAAGGGTCAGTACCTGAAGTCAGGCCTCTGGTTCCGGGTCTGATGTTTCCTCTCCTTATATCTTACTTATTAAAATTTCCATAGACAATGTGTTTTCAGTAAAACATGATGGGACAGCGTCTCTCTGTTCAGATCACTTAAGGGTAAAGTGAGCTCTCGGTCAATACCGTCTTTTGAGATTTGCCACTCGGTTCCTGATGATTCTATTCTAAATCCAACTTGCTTTTGCAATTATGAGGTTTCCCTTGGTTTTTCGAGCTTGTTCTCGGAATGTTGCGGAATTCCCTCTCGGTAACTTTGGGGCAAGGCAGGAGGGAGTTCTTGGTTTCTATTGAGGAGAAAATTGTTTTTCTTTTTTTCCAATTGAGGTTATGATAGTTTACAACTTTGCGAAATTTCGGTTGTATATTATTATTTGTCAGTCACATTATAGGTGCACTGCTTCGCCCTTTGTGCCCACCTCCCCACCCTCCTTCCCCTGGTAACGACTAATCTGTTCTCTTTGTCCACATGTGTGCTTATCTTCCAAATATGAGTGGAGTCATACAGAGTTTGTCTTTCTCTATCTGGCTTATTTTGCTTAACATAATACCTCAAGGTCCATGCATGTTGTTGTGAATGGGACGATTTTATCCTTTTTTATGGCTGAGTAGTATTCCATTGTGTGTGTGTGTATATATATATATATATATACCATATCTTCTTTATCCAACCATCAGTTGATAGACAGTTAGGTTGCTTCCATGTCTTGGCTATTGTAAATAATGCTGCAATGAACATAGGGGTACATAGGTCACTTTGGATTGCTGATTTCAAGTTCTTTGGATAGATACCCAGTAGTGGGATGGCTGGGTCATATGGTATTTCTATTTTTAACTATTTGAGAAATCTCCATACTGTTTCCATAGTGGCTGCACCAGTTTGCATTCCCACCAGCAGTGGATGAGGGTTCCTTTTTCTCCACAGCCTCTCCAACATTTGTTATTTTTTGTCTTGGTGATTAGAGCCATTCTAACAGGTGTAAGGTGACATCATAGTGTAGCTTTGATTTGCATTTCCCTGGTGATCAATGATGTTGAGCATCTTTTCATGTGCCTATTGGCCATCCATATATCTTGTTTGGAGAAATGTCTGTTCATAGCCCTGCTCAGAAAATTGGTATTTTTGTTGTTCACTTTGGGTTTCCTTAGTGTGAGATCTCAAGTACAACAGGAACCAAGAAACCAGCTTTCTGAGCAATAAGGGAGATGGGGAGAAAAGTGGGGTGGGCGGAGAAGGGACCACACTGTGCTTGCAAAGCTAGCTCGTAGGAGGCTGGAAAGGGAAAGGACAGGGAGGAGAGGAAGGTGAGAGAAGGCATGCGTCTTTATTCACAATGACCCTTCCAGGGCCTAGCTCAACATTACCATGGCGAGATAACTCACATTCAGTTGCTGTGGAATGAGGCTGAAGGGATCAGAACGCTGCAGGGCGATTCTGGGAGTCCCTTAGGAGAAGAGTGTGTGAAAGGCAGGAGCATTTTGTCATTGATATGCCTGGTCTTCTGAAAGTGCAGGTTGGTTGTAGAAAGTAGAGGAATGAACAGGCAGATTCCACTACCACTACCCCTACCAGCACCGTCTTAACCACCCCTCCCACTCTCCCCTTACTCCAGCATCATTATCACCATCACCATCACTGCCACCACATCAGGCTCTGCCATCTTCACTACCACTTTTACCACAAACTCTAACACGGCCACCACCACTGCCGTCATCACCAGCGTCTCCACCATCACTATCACCACCACCACCACCACCACCACTACCGCCGTTTCCTGGGCCTTGTTACATGCCAAACACCATGCAAAAGGTGTTACATGGGTTTATCTTCACAACACTCCACAGGAGGAGTTATTAGTCCTATTTTACAGTGGAGAGGACTGAGCTCAGAGAATTTAAGTAATTTGCTCAAGATCACACAGTAGAAAGCTGTAGGGCCAGGATTTCAACCCAGGCCTGCAGGTTCTTCCAACACGCAAGGCATGGTGGTTCTGAAAGCCACACTGTTAGGCACGGGCTCATGCTGGGGCTTGTTTTATGTACCACTAGGCCACACCATTTAGGTCTGAGAGGCTCCTTGTTGGTTGTGACCAGGCCCAACAATCTGGGCAATCTGTTCTTCCTTCCTTTTTCTGACTTCCTTTCACACATTCTGGATTACTTGGCTTTTCAGGTCAGAACAAATAGAAATATCTTACATTCCCTCTTTCCAGAGCTTCGTGGGCTACTGTTTGCACACAGTTCTGAAAGCAGATGGAGGCTCATAGAAACCCCAGATGACAACTCAGACGAGAGGGCTCTGTGAGAACATCCATGAGCATGGGTACCTCCGGGCATATGAGAGAGAGAGAGAGGGCCAGAGAGAGAGACGGAGAAGGCCAGAGAGAGACAAAGAGAGAGATAAACAGAGACACACAGAGAGACAGAGACAGAGATAGAGAGAGAAAGAAATAGAGAGAGACAGAGTAGGACAGAGACACAGAGAGAAGACAGAGAGAAAGAGGGAGAAACAGACAGAGCGACACAGAGACAGAGACACACACAGAGACAGGGAGAGAAAGAGAGAGAGAGAGAGAGAGCATGTCTGACGACACCATTTACTGTTTATACTTTTGGGTCTAATTGCGCCAGGACCACCCCTGGGCCTTTCTGTCTCCTGAGCCAATGAATTTCCAGCAGCTTCTGTTCCTCGCAGCTGAAAGACTGTGATGAAAAGATGTAGAGCACCTCACCGTGTGTCTGGCACCAAGTCGGTGCCTGAGGTATAGCCATTCTTTTCACGAACAAGGGCCTCTCTTTCCTAGTCATGCTCTGCCAGGTGGGCCCCGCTCCTGGCCATTCCTCACCCGTTTTCTGTTCCAGACTGAGGCCAGGAGGTGGACACTATCTTCTCCCTGGGAGTCCAAGGGCCAACACCTGCTGTGAGCCCTTCTCCGTGCCGGGCCTTCGCTCGGGTGAACGGGACCCCCAGGTGTGTCCCCTCCTCCTGGAGGCCACAGCTCCAGCCCAGGGCCGGGGGTGTCCACAAGAAGTCGAAATTCGTTGCCAAGTGCACAATGTGAACTTCGGCGACATCCCAGAGCAGGTGGCAAGAAAGCCCTGACACTGTTATTTCAAAAGTCAATTCGCCCTCCGTTTAAAGGGATGCTCAGATCACTGTGCTGACATCACCAACAGTTACATAAAAGTGGAGCTTGATTAGGGTTCTGACACAAATGAGTCAAGTGGAAAAAGGCTCTCCAGTGGCAGATTTGGCCTGAGGGGGAGGAGCTCAGCTGCTCTATATTCTGGAAGCACGCAGCTCAGAATCCGTCGAGAATATTGCTGTTGACATCCCACTGGAGGAGGATGTGTGGGCACAGATGCGTTTTCTGCAGTCCTGGCTCTGACCCTCCCTCAGGAATTTTCCCTCACCTCCTTTTGCTCCCTCTTACCTGCATCACTTCTTCACCCCCTCAAGCTCTGTGGGGCAGCCCGGGGCCCTCGGAGAAGGTGGCGGTGGAGTTCAGAGGGGAAAGCCCGAGTCTGTGTTTACCCCTCCTCCATCTATGTGACTGTAGCTGACTGATTAGTTTCTTGGAGCTACATCTGTAAAATGGGCACAATAATAGCCTTCCTGCTTATGTCACGAGGATATTGAAGGACAGGAAGAAATAACAGTCATGAAAGTACTTCTGAAGGAGTAAAGTGACCCCCATAACCTCTGTGACCTTGGCCAAGTGAATACCTTCACCAATAAAACCGGGAAACAGCAATACCCTTTTCTTGTGCCTACGACCATATAACGTCAGGATCCAAAGTCAGGATGCAAAGCAGGGCGTGTGACAGGCTGTCATCAACGGGTGATAGAAAGTCCCAGGTGTAAGATGGAGGAAAGGCTTCCATCACCCACAGGGGCTGCTCTCGGTGGGGACCGTCACAAGCTTTCAAAAATTTGTTTCACTTTGTCTGTGGTTTCTAGATTTTTCCACAATGGCAACCTAAGTTTCCTATAAAGTATTACCTTTAAAATTTGGGAGATTTCATGAAAGTTCAAATTCGCGTCTGTAGCTTATTTCCCAGTGGCTGTCTGCTGCCCGCCTGCCTCCCGCCCAGGCAGCCGTCCTCAGCCGCTCCTGAGCCAGCCTGGCCAGTTCTGCCTCGGGCTGGCTGCAGCGAGGCCCAGCAGGGCTGGACTGGGACAGTCCGTGGTAAGGATCCAGAGGGGGCCTGCTGAGTGGCCAGGCTGAGTGCCTCTGTCGTTTGGGATAGGGCCAGAGCACAGGGTGTGACCACCCCTGTGCTGAGCTCCCACCCTGCACCAACATCTTTGTGAGCAGCATCTCCTTCAATCTTCCCATCAGCCTCAAGAGGAGGATGTTGCCATCAGCCCTATTGATTTTGCAGATGAGGCTACTGAGGCTCAGAGAGGTTAAGCATCTTCTCTAAGTCACACAGCCAGTAAGGAACTGAGCTGTAATTCGAACCTGAAGGACTTGAACTCCGAGAGTGGGGCTCGTTCCACCTGCAGGAGCCCCTCAGGGGAGAGCTGCAGGAGAGATGCCTAGTGAATTGTACTGGGTGGCGGGCGTTGGGGAAGGAGGGGTGAGGGGGGGGGAGAGGGAGGGAGAGTTTGCGGTGAAGAATACTTATGCATCCCCCACCTCGATCGATCGTGGGGTAGCAACAAAATGTGCCCCCTTCCTGACTACTCAGAAGGAAGTTAGTCCGCTTTTCCTTGCCAGTGGGAGCAGACGGGGCCTGCCGATGGTGCTGACCCTAAGCCTTTCAAATCCCCCCAGTGGAAAGCGCCCACAGTGTGGGTAAACATTTCACTTTTATTTATAAATTAGTATATCAATATTTCTTGTTAAAAAGAGGATCTTATGGGGGCTGGCCTGGTGGCGCAGTGGTTAAGTTCGCGCGTTCCGCTTCGGTGGCCCCGTGTTCGCCGGTTCGGATCCTGGGTGCGGACATGGCACTGCTTGGCAGGCCATGCTGTGGTAGGTGTCCTACATATAAAGTAGAGGAGGATGGGCATGGATGTCAGCTCAGGGCCAGTCTTCCTCAGCAAAAAGAGGAGGATTGGCAGCAGATGCTAGCTCAGGGCTAATCTTCCTCACAAAAAAAAAAAAAAGAGAGAGAAATAGAGGATCTTATTGTTCAATACAAAGTGTAACAATGTGATTTTGTTAAGAATCAGGAACCCAGGGCATAAGAAGGATGACGTGGGGCCTCCTTTTCAGAGCAGCTCCCCCAGGACGTGGCTTGACGTTGGGAGTGGCAGGTGATGGGTCAGCATGAGTACACAGGTCCCTGGTGCCTTTCTTTGTGGGGCTTCTGGCCCTATGGGGTGGGGGGTGGGAAGATGACTGGCATTATGGATTCCCCACCTCCCTCATGTCGTGTCCCCAGTTTCCAGAGGAGGAAAATCAGGGACAGCTAAGAGACGACAGTGCAGAATTTGAACCCACGACTATCTGGGTTCAGAATCGCTTGATGGGTCCATCCCACCTTGCTTCCTGGGCTGGGCAGGAGAGGCAGTCCTCTGGAAGGAAAAGTAGTGGAGGGGGGGAGAGAGCCCCCACCCGAAGCACACAGCCGTGGGGAGCACAGGGTTTCCTTGGACCACACTCCGAGACCAGCTCCTCTCTCCCCACCAGGACACAGCACCGCAGGCGTCTGCTTTGATTGGGACAGGCCATGGCCGAGCAGAGATCGGGCACGCAGCTGTGGTCCAGGGCCCTCTCACACCCGAGAAACGGCATTTACAGATGGGGAAGACGGAGAACCTGTGAGAAGACAAGAAGGAAGAAAATCAACAGACAGGCGGCCGGCGTCCTGGGAGCTGGGGTTGCAGCCTGGGGAGGGAAAATCAGCCTCAGCCGGGGGGCAGGGCACAAACCCAGAGGCACCATGACGGCCCGTCTGCTGGAAGGAACCTCACTGGCTGGGTCCTGGAGGAAAGGTTAGCCTGGTGTGCAGCGCTTTGGAGGGAGCCCTGCCGTGGAGGGCCAGGGCTTCTGAGCTGGAAGAAGAAGTGGCACCTTGCAGAGGGGCCAGGCCCTGGCCTGCGTCTGCCCCCAGAGTCCCCCCATCTCAGTGCTTCTGGCTCGGGCCTCCCACTGGGTCAGTCACAGGCCTCAGTGTGGGGCAGCAGCCTGTAATGCTGTCAGAAAGAACATTCTGGCCAGGAGTGACCCAAGGAAGAGATTCACAGGGTTCCAGCAAGCACAGGGGAGTGAATGCCTCAACCATCTCCTTCCTCTCTGCCTTTTCTAGTTAAAAACAGCCTTGTTGACCTGCAGACTCTTTGAGCTGCTTGTCTGGGTGTGCAGAGGGCTGCCAGCAGCTTCCTCCAGAGTTGTGGGACTGGCTGATTGTCCACCACGCAGTGAGCGCTGGCTCTATTCAAGGGCAGTGCTGGGCACTGGGGGGCGAGGACCAGAGCATCTACTGGGGGCAGCTCAGCCCCGGCACTTTCTTGGGTCAGCACTTCGCCCTCAGGTGGCCCAGGGGTGGTGAGCTGCACTTGACAGCTGAAGACACTGTAAAGAGGTTTCCCGATGTGCCTGGGCAATGGCTCCATGGCTTGTGCAGGGTCGCAGAACAACACTGTGACTGTGGGGCTGCCCAGAGGGACCCTGCTGGCTCCCACGCGATGACCTGATGTTGCAACCCAGAGATAAGGATGCTCCGGGCCTGCCTTTGCTAACGTGCAGCATCGACGGGAGGCACCGACGACGCCATTCTGGTGCCATGTGGTGCAAAGAGAGAGAACACGGCTCATGCAGCCTAGCCTGCAGCCCTGGGTTCCCAGTTTCCCAGGGTGAAGCTGTAGCCTTCGCAGCAGGAAGTGGGCGCCAGAGTGGGGAAGGTGACAATAAAGGTAATTAATAATGATGATGATGATGACGCTTGCTCTTCTTACTGCCCGGGTTTACTGTACAACCAGATGAGGGAACAAATGTGGTTCTTTTCTCTGGACTGCAAACCTTGATTCACTTGTGTGAAGAGCTGAATTGTGTCCCCCCAAACTCCTAGATTGAAGTCCCAACCCTAGCACGTCAGAATATGACCATATTCAGAGATAAGGCCTTAATTAAGAAAATGAGGTCATTAGGGTGAACCCTTATCCTATATGACTGGTGTCCTTGTAAGAAGAAGAGGTTAGGACACAGACACATGTAACATGTGAAGACGCAGGGACAAGACGGGTGTCCACAAGCCAAGGAGAGGGCCCTCAGAAGGAACCTACCCTGCTGACACCTGCTTCTCAGATTTCCAGGCTCCAGAACTGTGAGGAAGAACTTCTGTGCGCGCCACTTAGTCTGTGGCGTTTGTTACCACAGCTCTGAGACACTAATACAAACGTGTTAGTCACGGCTGTCACGAGGACTCCGGACATACCCAGACACAGACAAAGAATGATGCTCCAGTGCCTGGGGTGTAGCTGTGGGGGCTCCAGAGAAGGTGGGAAGTGAGAGGAAGGCACAGCGCTGTCAGCCGGGGCGGTCGGGCCAGGCTTCATGGACGAGGCCGACTCAATTTTGGTTTCTAATCTGTAAAATGGGGACGACAAGAGCTCCTCTCTCAGAGCCGTCAGAAGGACAAAATGAAGGAATCTCTGTGAAGTGGGGTCCAGTGCCTGGCACGGAGGCTGCATGTGGTGAATGTCACTATAATTTTGAGTATTCGTGTTATTAAAGGATGGTGGGTTCTGGGGTGGGGAACGCAGTAGCCTGGGAACAGGCAGAGCACGGGACAGCAGACAGCAAGAGGCCCAGCTGCCCGGGGAGGGTAGACCTCCCATGGCCGGCCATGGAGAGTGGAGGGAACAGACGGGATTATTACAGACATCAGGAGGAGGGTGATGATGGCCATGTTTCTTGTCCTCTGAGCAGAACTTCTCCTAAAACCAGTTTTAAATTCTCCTATCTGATCCAATTTCCCAGTACCAAAGTTACCCATAAAAACTGTAAGATCTCAAAAAAGTCAGAAAGAGTAAAGCCAGGCCCCCCAATGGGCACCATTGTATAGGGCAGATCTTCAACGTCTCCACAGACCTCTGTTGCAGGGGAAAACCCTCATTTGGGATTCATCAGACATTTTATATGGGGCTAGGGGGCCAGGCTTATCACAGCCTCTGATTTTTCCTTGTCAGTCAATTGGCCCAATACCAATTCACTCATTAATTCATTCGTCATTCATTCATTCATCCCATAGATATTCGTCAGTGCCGTGTATGCACCGGGCCTTTCAACTGTGTGCTGGATATTGGGCAGACAGCGGTGCCGAAGTTGGGCACAGCTCCTCGTTCCACGGGGCGTTTATCTGACTTCAGTCTGCAGGGGACTGTCTGCCTCCTGTCTAGGTCCTCTGGCTGGGCTAATTCCTTGGAGGGGAAAGGGGACCAGAAGGTCTGTCCCACAGCCTGGGCACCCCAGGCCCCAGCACCGAGCTGCTGAATGTGCATGTGCTCAGTAGGAGAATTGGGTTCGCTGTGGGTACTCAGAGGGAGCTGTCAGGGGAGGCCTTGGAAGACATAAAGGAGGTCTGGGATGGTTGCCATCAATAACACCCAGGCTTTTAATCCTGCTTTTATCTTAATGATTTCTGTAACAACAGTTGCAAAATGCACGCTAATAATAGTCAGAGTCTAAGGGAAGGAGTGCAGCTTATTACGGTAAAACCTCTTGCCAGAAGCTGCAGAAGACTGACATCTTGGAGTCTGGAATGGCTGTGAAATGCGTCTTGGCCCTTGATCAGTGTGGGCTGATAGACATTGAACAGACCCTTCCTCCCATTCCTGCACCTGTTGCAGGCTGCACTAATCAACTTGCTGATCTCATGATCTCTCTTAGGAAAGCCACTACCCACTGAAATTAGCATGGGGATCAGCTCTGTTTATTGTCTCACATGGGTTCTAGGGGCTTGTCTTAGTCTGTTTGGGCTGCTATAACAAAACTCTACAGACTGGGAAGCTTATAAACAATGGACATTTATTTTTATCATTCTGAAGGCTGGGCAGTCCAAGCTCAGGGGGCCAGCATGGCTGTGTTCTGGTTAGGACTCTCTTCCTGATTCATAGCTGGTGTCTTCTCGCTGTGCCCTCACCTGATGGACGGGGTTAGGGAGCTCTCTGGGGTCTCTTTTATAAGAACACTGATCCCATTCAGCAGGGCTCCCCCCTCGTGACTTAAGCACCTCCCAAAGGCCTCAGCCAGCCCTGCTGGTCTAGTGGTTAAGATTCAGCGCTCTCACCACCAGGGCCCTGGTTCATTTCCCGGTCAGGGAACCACGCCACCTGTCTGTTGGTTGTCATACTATGGTGGCTGTATGTTGCTGTGGTGCTGAGAGCTATGCCACTCATATTTCAAATACAAGCGCGGTCACCCATGGTGGACAGATTTCAGCAGAGCTTCCAGACAAAGACAGACTAGGAAGAAGGATCTGACCACCCACTTCCAAAAAAACTGGCTGTGAAAACCCTATGAATAGCAGCAGAGCATGGTGTGATATAGCGCTGGACAGTGAGAGGACGGTGCAAAAAGACCGGGCAGGGTTCTGCTCTGCTGCCCACAGGGTCGCCAGGAGTTGGAATCAACTGGATGGCACTAACAACGACCAAAGGCCCCATCTCCTAATGCCATCATCTTTGGGGATTAGGATTTCACCATGTGAATTTTGGGGGGACACAAACGTTCAGACCATAGCAGGATTTCTATGCTGACCTAAGTCCAAGGTCCCAGGGCCTCCTTTCTCAACAGGAGGTCCTTGAGCCAAGTTTATCAGAGCCATTAGAACTCAGGCAGCTGGTTTAAAATGCGGATTCCTGGGCTCCCCCCCAGAGCTGTGCAGTCAGCATCTTTGGGATTGGGGCCTCAGAATTCTCATTTCAAAGAAACTGTTCGGTGACTCTTCTATAGACAGCACTAACCCCTGTCCTAGGGACCGGGACTAATCCCAGTGCTTTCTTTTTGGCCTTTGTGTTGGAGGGAGGGGTCTGAGTGTTCTCAGACGAGAGTCTTCTTGAGGCTCCCTTCGCAGGGTGAATTCTAGCAGAGACAACTGTTTTCAAGCAAAGGTCTCATTTGTGCTTCCCGGTCTAAGAAATTGTTGGCTCTTTATGGGTGTGAGGGGCATGATCAGGTAGAATGAAGACCATGGGCTCTGGCTGCTTCTGTCTGGCTTCAAATTTCATCCCTGCCACTCACTGGCTGTGAAAGCTCGGGCAGTTTCCTTAGTTCCTTTTGCCTCAGTTTCCTCATCTGTAAAATGAGAATGCTTATAGTCCTGCCTCATAGGCTGTCCTGAGGATTAAATGGGCTAATGCATATTAACACTTAGGACAGTGCCCAGCCTGACCCCATAACTCACTATGTGTTAGCTCTTTGTTTATTATCTCTAAGGAGGAAAGGCCTTTACAGGTTGTCTTGTCTGTTCTCCATCTTTCAGGAAGCCCACAGCCTTGCAAACCAACATGTGCCAAAGTTAATAGCTTACACGGTCTGTACATTCTTACTTATTTCTGACCAAAATGACTGCTTAACAAAATCTTTGGGGGAATGGAGAACAGTTGGGCACTAGATATGGTATGAACTTCTTCTATCTCAGTAGTTCTTAACCAGTGATTTCCCTCTTGGGGATGTTTGGCAATGTCTACAGACATTTTTGGTTGTTACAGCTGGCAAGGGTTGGGGATGCTACTGGCATCTAGTGGGGAAAGGCCAGGGATGCTGCTAAACATCCTATCGTACACAAGACAGCCCTCATGACTGTTGCCTGGTCCCAGTGTCAATAGAGCTGCCATTGAGAAATGCTGCCATTGAGAAATGCTGCCGTCGCAACAGAAGGCAGTCTTCAATGTGGAAGATATGGGCATTAGAGCCCAGGAGGCAGGGGTTTGCCTTCACGAGTCCACTGTGTGCCCTGGAACAAGTTTCCAAACCCCCACAGACACTGCATTACCCATTTGAAAGCATAGAGATTAATAAAGCCTACTTTGAAGGGTTATTGTTATCTGAGATAATGTACATAAAACGCCAAACACAGTGCCCAGCACGTGGTAAATACTCAGAAATATTAATTCCTCATTCCTGCCTTCAAAGAGAAATGGTTTTTCATCCTCCCTTTGGCCTTCTATACCAGCAGGAAGAGACCCGGTGAGTTAACCTACCATTGTTGGTCTCATTTTTCAATTCTTTAATCATTTTTGTGGTTTTTCTGCTGAATTCTGTCCAATTTTCTCAAGTCCTTCTCTTGTGGAACTGGACTCAGACTCCCCAGGGCCAAGGAATGGGAGAATTATTGCAAAATTCCTACACTGACACTCCCATTTATCCACGCTTATGTGCCTGTGAATGGCAACCTTACCCTGCTGACACATTCTCATCTGGCCGGCCCCTTGGGCATTTCATCTGCTTCTTTATATATATGCATTCCTTCTATACAAGTTCTTTGTCTTCCAGGTTTCACAATGAAGAATTATCAATGACAATTGATAAGGAGGTAGAAATTAAAAATAAAAGAGTTTGGGGGATAAACGTAAACAGGCACAAGAAAGCTATAGTTAAAAAAAAAAAGACCTGGAGAGCCTTTCGGTAGGAAGAGAAGATAATTAAATGAAGAGAGAGCTATACAGTAAGTTGAAGAGCAACTTTGGGCATTACTAACCAGCCTTCCTGGTGCACTGGAGAGAAGTCATGTGATGGAGAAGCAAGCTCGGTCATGTAGCTTGACAGGAACGCCAGTCCACCCCTTTGGACTCATGGCCAGTCTGGCCCACGGAATCCACAATGCAGAGCCCTGAGACCTGGCCCCCTGCCAGAAAGCAGCAGGAGAGGGCAGTCATCAGCCCCTGGTGCTGGAGTCAGATCGCCATTGATTTGAGGCTGGCTTCGCCACTTACTGCATTGAATGAACAAGGGCAAATTATCTCCCTCTTCAAGACTCCAATTTTGCAAGGGTGACATTGCAAATTGGCAGTAATAGTCACACGTCTTCCTAGGACTGTGTTAGAAAGCAATGCATAGAAAACATTGAACACACATTGTGAATGCTCAATAAATGTTGCTGATGAAGAAGAAGATGACGATGACGTGATGGCCTACTCATGAATATCTGCTCTGGTTGTCTTGTCTGGTGATATATACATACATATAGGACTGCATGTACATGAAAAGCTAAAATGCATACAAAATGTGTATATACACACATATGCACTTCTATGTACACACACATATATGTATACACACTGATGTATGTATTTTAGCTTTTTACGCACATCTGGTCATGTCCTGGAACTGGCTTATGTGAATCTCTTCCCAACTGTGAGCTCAGTGACATCATGTTGGTAGCTTGGCCATGGTGGGAAGATTTTATAGGGTGGAAATTGGCCAACCTACACATCAAGTGCTTTTTTAATTTTCTCCGCGGAGGGCCAATTTAGGAGAACACCACTGTGTCCATGTCCCTTGCATCTCCCAGTAGACTCTGAATTCCTTTAGGGCTCAGGATGTGCTGTCTTCCCCCTTTGATCCCCACAGGGCCTTGCAGGAGCCTTTTGTACAGTAGGCTTCAAAGGACAGTATGAGTCAATAGGACAAAGGGCGAGAGGATGAAAGCAAAGAAGAGGATCTAGCAGAAATGGACTTAAAAGGGAAAGAAAAAGCTGTTTCAGAAAAACTGGTAGGTGGGTAGGCAGGAAGGGAGTTAAGGATGAAGAGAGGGAGTGTTTGGATGGGTAAAATTGTTTGCTAACAGGAAAGAAGGAATCTAGAAATGAAAAATCCAGAGAGAAAATGAAATTCAGGAGAAGAGTGGATTCCATATGATTTCAGACCATGGCTCATAGTGTACTTTTGGAGTTCCATTCTTTTAGATGAGCGGCATTTGTTCAAAATATTCAGACAATTAAGGAATTGTTTATAAGAGCAAACAATTGAAATCCATCTAATGTCCAAGACTAGGGGATTGGTAAAGTAAATAGGATATATTCACTTTATAGCCTACTTTAAGGTCATAAAAAATGATGGAAAGTTCCAAAAAAGTGCAGACAGAACAATGATAAAAGGCATGACAGTAATGATGTTATTCATAACGTTAAGGGGGAAAAAGCAGGTTAAAAACAGTACATATAATCACACTTCTGTACAAATGTACATGTATAGAGAAATGTCTGGAAGACTACACATTAAAACACTATAGATAGTTACTTCTGGCAGTGTGGTTTTTTTCCTCCCTTTTTGCTTATTAGCATTTTCTGTTTATAATACTTCTTTAGTTAATTAACTGAAAACATTTAAAACGTGTTTTCCACCTCTCTCTCTCCCCCTACAGATATATATTTGTCTTTACTGACTTTTAAGGTCATGGCTTTTTTAAGATTGTCAGCAAAGTGGCTAAGAAAAGATCTATGGAGTAACAGGATTTTCTCTTACTTGCAAATTCTTCTACATAAAAAGTCTTTTACTGCTTTAACAAATCACGGTTATGACTCTTGAACACTTAGCAAATTTCTTTGATTGAGAAAAAGTCAGCTTCATGAAACTGGGGCTGTCCTGAAGAGTTACCGAGTATGCATCAGTAATGGGGGACAGACATGCTGCATTGTTGAACAGTGACTCCCCTGAGCGGCTGGAAAAGCTGGAGGGTTCCATCAGAATGACAAGGCAATTCCAAACATACCAGCCTCCCAGAAATGCAGCGCTGGCCATCTGAAGACTTTCAGATCCCAGGACAGCTCCACCGGATTCAGGGTCTAACGAAAAGCAGGTGTTGGGACGCAGGCAAGAGTTTCCTGTGAAAAATCCTGAGTCACAGATGGAAGATGCATTTCTGCCTCCAGGGAAGTAGTTTAGCAGGAGGTAGACCAGTGCACTGAGATTTCCAAGCAAGTATGGTCAGAGCCATGAATGAACAGTCATAGGAGAGAGAGCCTTGTTGGTGGCTCAGTCCATCTTCTAGCAGAGCAAGAGAAGAATTGGGAATTTTCTCCATATTCCATTTTCCTGAGAGGCAGAATGGTGTAGTTGCAAAGATCCTGGACTCTGGAGCTGGAGTGAAGGGGTTTAAGTTCTGGCTCTGTGCATTGTGAGTAGCTTGCTTAACTACTCTGTACCTCAGTTCACCAATCTGTGAAATGGACACAGTGAGTCCCTGCCTCATAGGGTTATTGTGAGGATTAAACGAGGTCATATTCAGGAGTCAGTCGAGCAGTGCTTGGCGCTCAGGGTGGGGACGGGGGCTATGGAAATGTTTGGTGTATTATGATTCCTTGGGTTTCTCCTTCCTTCTCACTCGTCCCCTCTCCCCCATTATTTTCTCCTTCTTTTCCTCCTCCTCTTTCTGCTTCTCTCTGCCTCTCTCATCCTCCTCACGATACAGATTCCATAATCAATGGATTAAGCTCTGCATTCTGAAAGAGAATCGAACCTTTCTCAGATCTTTTTCCTTCCAGGATGACACCCTACCTTTTGATACTGGCTCTAATGAAAACAGGTTGCTTCTTCACACAATTTACTAAGTGAATTTACTAAGTAAATAGCTAACTTATTTACTAAGTGAATATCTAATTTCCCCAGCAGTGTCTCTATGCATGAGGCTGAGTGTTTTACCTGCATTATTTTATTTCATGGCAGTATCATCCCAACCTCAGAAAGCTCAAGAGACCCACTCAAAGTCCAACCAGTTTTAGTTTCTGCCACTTGCAGCCAGGACAAGAACTGCTGTCACACAGTTCTCTGTGGTGAGATGACCTTGCATTGCCACATGGATCGATCGCGAGGCCTTTCTCCCAGAGTCCCTCAATGATGTCACAGCTGTGAGCATCCTATCTTCCAGAGCTGGCCAATGTTGATTTGCTACAGCTCTTAAGAGTTTGCCAGCATGTAAAGTAAGGATAGAATTCTTCTCCTGCACCAGAGAGGGATCTGTCATTATTTTTATACCAATCTATATGTCATAGGAACAATCCTGCCAATGGAACTCCGTGTTGGCTACAAGACTATGCACTAAGTGAGGAAGCATATCATGTGTGTCGGGTAGGTGGTGGGTAGATGGGTGAGTCATGGGGCAGTGTGTGAGTGAGTGTGTGTGTGTGTGTGTGTGGGGGGGTTACACCCTGGGAATACATGAGGACTGGTGTAGGACACAGGAATTAAATGTGGTGGGTCCACAGTTTCAGATGAATTCAGTAATGTCGCTGACGATGTTTTGGAGGATGAGGAGGTGAAGAGTCTTAGGAAAGAAACACCTCCTCAAGTGCAACCCCTATTATTTCGTCCTTCCTTTCTTACTCCTTCTTCTCTGTTACATTTCCTCCTGTAAGCAGAGAGGTCTGCCCGCTTTCAGGTGCTAAAAGCTCAGATCCTATCCTAAAAACGTTTTCAGCAAAATATTTTCATTTTTTACCAAAGTAGGTGGTTCTCTTCCCACAAAGCTTCTTCTACTGGCTGCTGTGACAAGAAGAGGAAAAAGCCACATTGTTATTATTGTATTTTTATAAAGCTTAGGAATTTATAAAGCATTTTTACATTTATCATTTTTTTTAAGTATTTCTTTTTTTTTTATTCTCCCCAAAGTCTCCCAGTACATAGTTGTATGTCCTTCTGGCTCTGCTATGTGGGACGCCACCTCAGCATGGCTTGATTAGTAGTGCTAGGTTCATGCCCAGGATCCGAACTGGCAAAACCCTGGGCTGTGGAAGCGCAGTGTGCAAACTTAATCTCTTGGCCACGGGGATGGCCCCTACATTTACGATTTTAATCAATTATCAGAACAGATTTTTCAAAAAGAAGTTCAGAGATGTGTTTTGCTCAAGGCCATGTTCTCATTGGGTCGAAGAGCACATGAACTTTAAATTTTAATGTGCTTAGTCAAACCACTTTCCCCAAAGGCTGTGTCAATTTTCACTCCCATATCCAAGGTACGAGGGTCCCCATTTTCTCATACATTGGCAACATAGTCTTTAAGTCTTGCTAATTTGATGGATTCAAAATATGTCACCATTTTAAACCACATTTCCTGATTTACTAGTGAGGTTGGCCATCTTTTCATGTATTTATTGTCCATTTATATTTATTTTTATTTTTTGAGTATTTTTTGTTCATATCCTTTGGTCATTTTCCTACTGATTAGTGGTTGCTGTGGGTTTACCATTAGCATCTCAATTTATAACAATCTAGTTCAGATTAACACCAGTTTAATTACAATAGTGTATACAAATTTTGCTTTGCAGTATCTCCATCTCCCCTTGTTTATGCTATTACCACAAATTACATACACTGTGTGACTGTCAGCATGTTTATAACCATTTTTTAGATAAAGTTTTTATATACTTTTATAGTTTATACAATTTGTTTCATTCAGTTGTCTTTCAAATCAGATAGGAGAAACAAAGAACTTATAAACAAAAAATAAATTTATATTGCCTTTTATAGTTGCCTTTATCGATGCTCTGTATTTCTTCACGTGTATTTGAATTACTGTTTAGTGCACTTTTATTTCTGCATGAAGGACTGTCTCTATTATTTCTTTTTGGGAAAGTCTACTAGCAAAGAATTTTCCCAGTTTTTGTTTATTTGGGAATGTCTTAAATTCTCTTTTATTTTTGAAGGATAGTTTTGCCAGAAAGGGAATTCTTGGTTGAGAGGTTTTTTAAATTAATTAATTTTTCCCCAGCGCTTTGGTTGTGTCATTCCATTGCATTCTGGCTTCCTTGGTTTCTGATAAAAGAAATCAGCCATTAATCTTATTGAAGAGCCCTTGTACATGGTGAGTCACTTTTCTTTTGTGGCTTTCAAGATTCTCTTCAGTCTTTTGACTGTTTTATGATGATATGTCTGGGTATGGATGTCTTTGAATTTATCCTACATGGAGTTTCTTAAGTTTCTTGGATACACAGTTTAATGTTTTTCACCGAATTAAGGAAGCTATTGGCCATTATTTCTTTAAATATTCTTTCTAGTCTTTCCTCTGTCTTCTTTCCTTCTGGGACTCCCATTATTCCTATGTTGGTACACTTCATGGTGTCCTATAGGTCTCTGAGGCTCTGTTCATTTTTCTTCCTTTTTTTTTTTTTTCCTGTTTCTTGTATTGGATAATCTCCATTGACTCATCTTCATGTTTTCTGATTCTTTCTTCTACCTGCTCAACTCTGCTGTTGAACCCCTGTAGTGAATTTCCCATGTCAGTTGTTATACTTTTAAATTCCAGAATTTCTATTTGGTTCCTTTTTATACTTTCTCTTTATTGATATTCTCTACTTGATGAGACATCATTTGCACACTTTCCTTCAGCTTTTTAGACATAGTTGTTTCTTTTAGTTCTTTGAACATACTTAAAATAGCTTATTTAAAATCTTTGTCTAGGTTGGGCTTACTCAGGAACAGTTTCTGTAAATTTATTTTTTTCTTCTGTGAATAAGCATACTTTCTTATTTGTTTGCATGTTTTGTATTTTTTTTTGTTAAAAACTGGACATTTAAAATCATAAATTGCGGCAACTCTAGAAATCACATTCCCTCCCCACCAAGGGTTTCTCTTTTTTGCTACTTGTCATAATAGTTCTTGTTTATTTCTTTAGAAACTTTTCTGATCTAATTTTGTAAAGTCTTTTTTGTTATGTATCGTCACTGAAGTTTCTACTCAGTTAGCTTAATGGTCAACTAAAGATTGGACAGAGATTTTCTTAAATGCCTGGAACCAATAAATTTCCCAGTATCTACTAAAGGGCTTTGTGTATGTGTTGGGAGCATGCATCAATACTCAGGCAGGCAGTTTACAACTCTGCCTTAGCCTTCTGCTTTTCTTTGAGCAGAGCCTCAGTCAGCCACAGGTGAGAGCTTACAGCTTTCTCAGGTCTTTACTGGATATTTGCATAGCTATGGGCATGTGCACAGCCCTATGCATGCATGTGACCTTCCAGACTCCCAGGAATATGTCAGACCTTTTTCAAAGCCCCAACGGACATCTCACTCCCCAGCTTTTCCTTTCAATTTTCAAAAAATTTTTGGTCAGATGGTTGTTTGCCTCAACTATTATTACTGCCTTCAGGCAGCTACAATGTTAAGCAATTGCTGCTGATTGTTTCTTGTAAAAACTCAGGTAAATCCTATATGTACCTGGCAAGCTTTCAGTCAGGTCAAATAAAGACAAACCCTGTGAGGAGAATTTTCCAGGAGGGGACCAGGTAGGATGAATTATGACTATTCTCTAGAAATGGGGCTTTGGAAGAGTTCTAATCTCATTCTATCTTCTCAAGTGGCTGAGAGGCTGCTGTTTTTCACTGTGATTGCAAGAGTGTTGGTCCTCAAGGCTACTGCAGGGCTGGGGAGAGGGGGTTGGGAATAGGGCAAGTTAAAATACCACAAAGTTCACCATTCTTACTGAGATTCAGCCATTTTTCTTGAATAAATGTTCTATGGGCTGCTGTAAGTCTTTGGTTAATTTCCAGAGTTCTGAAAAAGTTGATTTTGACAATTTTGCCAGATTTTAATTTCTTTGATAAAGGAGAGGAACAAAAGAGGTCCTTATTCCACTGTTTCTGCTGTCACTCCTTATTAATTAATTTTTAATTGTGTGTATAGGTATGAATGAGTGTTATGCATGTTATGCAAACACACACACACACTCCTGACTTAGAGCTTACCCAGAGCTGTACGTTTTCCTCTAAGGCCGCCTTAGCTATACCTCATGAGTTTTGATATGTTGTGTTGTCATTATCACTTATTTATAAATATTTTCTAATTTTCTTAATTTTTCTTCTTTAACTTTGTCACTCTCCTCCCACGTTATAATTATCAAGAGGATTTATTCTTCTTCCTCCTCCTCCTTCTTTCATTATGTTCAGTGTTTATTTAGACTAAACTATAAGCTTTATTTATTTATTTGTTAATCATTATTTCTTAAATTCCACACTTTTCTGTTTCTTAATTAATTTTTCACTTTTTCCCCAGTGTTCTTTTTTTTCTGTGCTGAGGAAGAGTCATCCTGAGCTAGTATCTGCTTCCAATGTTTCTCTTTTTGTATGTGAGCTGCCACCATAGCATGGCCATTGACAGATGAGTAGTGTAGGTCCATGCCTGGGAACCAAACCCAGACCACTGAAGTGGAGTATGCTCAACTTAACCACTAGACCACCGGGGCTGGCCTTTCCTCAGTATTCTTGAATAATTCTTTAGTGAGTCTGGATATCAACATTCTGAGTCTTTAACAACTAAAAATATATTTTATGATTATTGATTTTGCTGGATCTAGAATTCTAGATTCAAAATAATTTTCTCTATGACTTCAGTGTTCTTGTCTTCCAAAATCCACTGTTGTTGAAGAGGGGTTTTATGTCAGTTACTTTTCTTTCTGGACCTTTTAAAGATATTTCTTTGATCTTAGGTGTACTAAAATTTCAACAAGCATCTAGCTCCATTAATTACTACTTGTACGGACTTGGGCAAGTGTTTTTAGGATCTCTCTACTCAGTTGCTTCATCTGTAACATGGGGAAAGTGATGGTTCCACACTCAGGTTTACTATGAGCATTAAAATGCATACTACATGTAAACCACTTAGCCTAGCACCTCACTCTGAAAGACATCGATATTTTCCATATTATTTGATTTCCTTTGTTGTACTCACTAGGCTGTCTTAATCTGAATGCTCATCCCCTTCTTTCATTGAACGTTTTTTCTCTCTTAGCCTTCTAACTTTTCCTTTTTTGTTATTTTCTCTTCCCAGTGAACAAAAATTAGACCGCTTGGATAGATTCTTCAAGTGTTTTATTTCATATTGAAAAATGTGCTTTTTTCTTACATACTAGGAGAGTTCATTTTGGTCCTCATCCTTCATATGACTGATTTTCCGTAAGTATCAAGGGATCTCCTTTGCTTTCTATATCATAGGAATTTTTTACTGAATCTAGTCTATGGATGGTATGCCTTCTTGTTTTCCAGAATATTTATAAATTTACTCTAAAAACAACAAAACTATTCTTTATTATTTTAAGAGATATAGGCAAGAGTGTAAGCGGTTACTATCTGAAATCATCATTTTAATCCTATTTGTTGCTTTTTGCTCCTCCCAAAGATAGTTTCAAGATAACTTTTTTTGTAGATTCCAAAATTAATGTTCTCTATAAAAATTTTCGAAGATTAAAAGAAACACAAGTAAGGAAATAAACCTTGTCATTAATTCTACCACCATTCTAGAGATAATATTAACATTTCTTGTTTATATTTCCAGTTTTTATGCATATTATGAAAGGAATCCTACTGTACATTTGTTCTCGTGATACTTTATGTTCATGCTACATATATTGTGAACATGTTCACCTTATTAATCTTCTAAATGTTACTTCTTGGCAAATGTATAATACTACTTGTATATACCAGCATTTATTGACTCAATCCCCTCACTGTTGAACATTTGTTTCTTTTACTGCACTAATGCACATCCTCATAGATAAATATTTGCACGTCTATTTTTTTTTTAGAATATTTGAGTGAAAGGTCTTGCAAAGACTTCCCCCCCATTATTTGAAAAGGATGCCCAGAGAAAAGTCATATGAAATTATGATCCTATCAGCAACAAGGGCTGTGATTTAATGTAAGATTTCCTTGACTTTGGTGGTGGATATGAATAAGGAACACGACTTCATTGAATACAAATGCTTTCCAAAGCTGCCAGTTATCAAGGTCATCTGGGGTGTTTGTTTAAATCACAGATTCTTGGACCCACCCTTGGAAATTCTGATTCACTAGGTCTAGTGCTGGGCCCAGGAGGCCATGGTTTTAACAAGCTCCCAGGTGATTCCAAAATTAACTGAGTTTAGGAAAGAGGAAGAGCCTGGGGGATGGGAACAGGTGCTGGGTGTCTCAGGTGTTTCCCCCAAGGGGAAGTAGCGATGGTGAGAACAGAAAAACGGGGTTTTGAATAGGGCTGATCACTTTGGAGACTTTTTTAGCGTGAAGAGCAAAGGGACAAGCTCTCAAAGACGACTTGAGATTCAGAGCACTGAGACCTGGGCAGCTCACTTTGTGTCTCTGGTCCTCAGTGTTTGTGTAAACCGAACTGTGGGCACTCAAAGCCGCAGTGGTGGAGGGGGTGGCTGAGTAGGTGGAAGTGCAGGCTTTGTCCCACCTCACCCTCCCCTAGTGCCCCCAGACCTGCCTGCTTTATCCTGGGGGTCCCTTTTAAGATTTTGTTTAGAAAAACATCTTCTGCTGCCAAGAAGTTTGAAAATCTCTAGACTAGATGACTTTTCAGGTCTAAAAAGCCAGATAAGTTAGTGAACTAAGACCAGGAGGAGGAGGAACAGTCCAGAACACGGGGTCGAATGAATCGGAAGGGCAATCCAGAATGGACATCTTAGACTTCATTTTATTTCAAGGGCTGACCCTTCGGATTGGGCCAGGAGCTCCCAATTTCCGTCTCAGCATCAGTGTACCGCCTGAGTCAACTCAGAGTGACCTCCAAGGAAAATTCTGGCTGCTATCCCATCAGATTCTTATATTAAATTTGCCGGGGGAAGTCCCTCACTTCACAGGATCCTGAAGCCTGGAGAAATCCTGGAGTTTCCTTGGCTAATACTTCGGTCATGTCCCGCTGTTTTAAAATTTTTCAACAATGGAGTATATTTGACCTCCCTCCAGCCTCCTTTCAAGCTGGGAATTGAAGGTGTTCTGCTGAGCGCTGAGCACACAGAGCTCCAGCTCACTGGCTGCTTTGATCTCTGAGAATTCGTAGGAGCAACAGAGGAGGAGATGAGCCAGGGGCTCTGGAGGAATTAGCTGGGAAAACCTGGCCAGGCTTTGTTGGATGGGGAAGCTGGGGTGGGGTGTCGGGTGTCTGGGGAACAGATGTGAGGCTGACTTGATCTTCTGCAGCTGCGGACAGAGGTTTGCCAGAGGTGAACGCGAGTTCCCGCAGCGGCCAAAAGTCCTCTTGGTGTAGCCCACCAGTGGTCTCTCCTCCCACCAGAGCTCGTGTTAGTGCAGGGTTTTTGCAATTCGAGTCCAGCGACTGTGTAACAGGTTGGATGGAGAAAGAGTTTCTTTTGAGAAGCAGGGATTTGATGGTTTTATCTCTGTGTTATTATATTTATTTCTAAACATTCCAGAGAGGTGATGGAGGCATGAAACCAGCCTTCCTCTCTAACCTTTCCCTGCTTTGTGATCTCAATTAAAGTGATGGGCAGGGCAAGGTGGGGCAGAGTCCGAAAATGAGCTGCTTCCTCTGGAGCAGCATGTCCCTGAGTCTGTTCCCGGAATACTAGTCCCAAGAGATGCTCCAAACGGTTCTTGATGAAGTAGGTTTGGGAAATTCTGCTTGTTGTGTTTCCCTTGGGAGATTCACAACGCACATGTTAACACTAAAGGCTCTGAGATGTCCTATAGTCAAGAATACTCTGATTTTACGGCACCAAAAATTTCTCAACTAATTGACCAAAGAATCACAATCTTTTTTGATGGGGAAGGGGCACCAATTAATACGAAGTGGATCTCGCTTCGGGAAGGCTGGTCTACAGGTTGGGGAGGAGAAGGTTTCTCTTGGTGCTCACAGAACGGGGGCTTCCTGAAGCTTCTCCTTTGGTTCCTGGTGACATAAACAACCTGAAAGTTCTTCCTTAGGAACCCACTCCTCTGTGTTATTCTAGATAGAGTGGCTCTGCTTTCGATTTCATTTGGAGAAAGAAATCTATCCACTGAAAACAGGTTGAGTCAAATCCCTACACAGAGGAAAACATTCCAGAACTTAGAACAAGGCTCTTTCTAATCCCCAGCTCCATAGTTTTTCCCTACAGAAGGAGCCAGAAGCGGCCAGAATGCTGCATCCTCTTGGACATAGTAGATGTTTCAAGAAAGGGTCATTTATCCATAAAAAAATCAGGCTCAAACAGAACTTTATCTCAGCTCTTTTGGTTGAGCAACTTATAAATGAGTATTGTCTTTTCTACTGCACTTGACCTGTGAGGATGTGAGCCTGTTGACACCCATCTTCCCAGGAAGGACAGCCTGCTAGAAGAATCAGCCAAGAGATGGAGGGAGATTGGGTCCTCATAAGTCATTTGAGTACCTGGATCCAGCCAGACCTGAAGTCTGTCCTATTTGGTTATGCCAATTTGAGTCAAGTTTTCTGTCATTTGAAACTCGAAGAGTCTTTACCAATACAGTCCTCATCAGAGACCTTCTCTTGGAACTAGACATCTGATATGACAAGAATTCATTTCAACACGCCTTCCCACCTTACTCCACCTCTAAAATCAGAGCAAGCAATGTTCAAGAAATTAAATTATGATAATCATCATGGATTAATAACTAACTCCTTTTTTTCTAGAACGTACTCAAAAGTTTTTCTCATCCAAAGCCCCATCTAATCCTTCACATTTGACATCTGCCTGCCTGTTGTCTTGCTTCCTGGTCCTGGGCTGGCTGCAGACCAAGCCTAGTCCCTCCTGCATAGGACCGGCTTCCGTATTTTTGAAAATAGCTAAGGCGTCTTTCTCCCACACCACACCACATCGCTAGCTTTTACCTAGGAGAGCCAGTTTCGGTTTTCCTCACTGCTCTGCTTTGAGCACTTCCTAGCTGGCTTGTGAGTTGTTTTGTTTCACCTTGGATTGTTTCCATTTCTGATGCCTGAAGTCATAAATGTCCATTGTAGAACATTTAGAAAAATGAGAAGAAAATGAGATGACAGCCATGAAATGACTGTGATTGACACTTTGGGTGACCATTCCGCCATTCTCCCTTTTGCACACGTAGACAGCACACATGTGGCTGTGTGGACCTTTGCCACCCTTCTCCTCCCTTCTCTCCACCCAGGAGGCTGGCCTGCAGTGGACCACCCCTGAGACAGACCTTCTGTGCCCCTCAGTTCCACATGGGTTTGGACAAAGGGGTGCTCGGGACACAGATCTGGCAGACAAGAGAGATCAGGGTTCTAACACCCTGGATTCCTCTGCATGAAGCTGTCTGGGGCTGCTGTGTCCCAGGGCAGCCTACTCAACAGTCGTCCCTCTCTGTCCGGGGCCCAGAGTTGCTTCTGTCCTTGACCCTTTGCTACCAGCTCTGGGCTACTGTGCTGTCTTGCACGGTCCCACGCTCCCATCTCTTTGTCCATGAGCCATCCTCTGCTTGTCCTATTTGAGTGGACCATCTGTTTCCAGTAGGGACTTTGCCTGATACGATTGTGTGGTACAAATATGAAACATACTGTGCAGACTGATTTATAATCTGCTATGTCATTTCTTGGAAGATTGAAAACCTCTTTTCATAGCATTAAACATTCATCTACAGCATCATTATTAATGGCCCAATGGGTTTTATTTTTTAAACAAATGGACCATAGTTTATTTAAACCTAGAGAATTAGAAAATTAGGGTTTTTCTCCAATTTTTTCCACCTATTACTTTGGAAGTACTTTGATGGCTATCCGTGTAGGTAAGTCTTTGCACACATTCATCATGACTTCCTTAGGATAAATTTGTAGAAATAAAATTTCTGGATCCATAGAAATGAACATTTGGAAGCTCCGCATTGCCAGATTTCCCTCTAACAAGTTTTATAACAATTTACACTGTTTCCAACTATGCATACGAAGATTTATTTC
Source organism: Equus quagga (assembly GCF_021613505.1). NCBI lineage: Eukaryota > Metazoa > Chordata > Mammalia > Perissodactyla > Equidae > Equus > Equus quagga. The sequence continues at coordinate 86,607,972 of NC_060268.1, read as the reverse complement.
CTCACACTGTCTCCAGCATTTCATATTACATTGTTTGCTGTGTGATAGGTGGTCTATGTTCCTTTTAATATTTGGTGCCTAGGAGTGAACACAGACTACTAGATTGAGAGGAGCAGACTTATCACCTTCTTCCCCCTGACCAGAATACCTTTATTGATATAGCCTAAGATGATAGTCACTGTGGTGGCTGAATAATGGCCCCCTGATATGTCCATGTCCTAACACCTGGAACCTGTGAATATGTTACCTTATACGGTAAAAGGGACTTTGCAGATGTGATTAAATTAAGGATCTTGCAATGGGGAGAGTGCCCTGGATTGTCCAAGTGGGCCCAATGTAATCATAAGAGTCCTTATCAGAGAGGAAACGGCGATGTGACAATGGAAGCAGAGAAAGTGAGAGATTGGAAGATGCTATGTGGCTGGCTTTGAAGCCGGGGGCAGGGGTCAGAGGCAAAGGGATGCAGGTGGCTTCTAGATGCTGTGAAAAGCCAGGGCATGGACTCTCCTCTTCAGCCTCTGAAGGGTACACAGCCCAGCCTTGATTTCTGACTTCTGACGTCTAGAACTATACAAGAATAAATCTGTGTCATTTTAATCCACTGAATTTGTGGTCATTTGTTGCAGTAGCAACAGGAAACGAATGCAGTCGCTTCTTTTTCTCCCATGGCTCACGTGGAGAAGAGCGTCTGCTAAATGCAATGATTTTTTTTTGACATGTTCTGCAGCAAAACCATATCCCCCTTCTCTTCGATCGTGCCCTCGGTTCCAGGACCTCGGTGTGACACTATGTCTGTCTCCGTGTTTGAGGTTAAGCGCGTCAGAGCAATCACGTTGGCATGACATTGACACAGGAGACGCGGGGAACCTGGGGAGCGTGTTTAGGGAAATGGCCCCCAACTCTCTTTGCTGCCAGAAGGAGCCCTATTTTGTAGACCTTGTCAATTTTATTCCTCAATCGTCCTTTCCAATCCTACGATCTGAATTCCTTTCCCACACTTTCATTCCTCTTTTCCATGATTTACTGCTCTTTCTACTTGAATACCAGAATATAATGAAAGAATACTTGTTGAGGGATTTCTCTTACCAAGTGCTTTGCATAAATAATCTCGGTGAATCTTCCTATCACAGTGCTTGGCAAACAGTAGGTCTTTAATCAATGACAACGCCTCTTCCCCACAAAGAAAGATATTTTTACCCCATCGTGTTCTTCTATAAAACTGTAAGGCTCTTGGGATCGGGAAGAGCACCCGCGTGCACACTCATACCCACGAATATAGGTGCACACCTGTGTGTCTTCTCACTTGCACACACACATTGTGTGTTACTCCTCTGGGTTCGGTTAATATTTTAGAAGAGAAACTTTATCCATGCTACACCGAGAGCCATTGCCATTTTGTAAACGCTAGTAATGGAAAGAGATCCAGGAAGTCCCTAGTCTGTTGGTGACCTGAAAAAGGAAATCACAAAATCTGTCACCAGGACACGCACAGATCATGCGCCCCCAGCCAGGGTTCATCTTGGCTTGGATGAGTCCAGCATGAGGCTGGAGGAAGCAGGAGGGGGTGGTGGAGCAGTCTACAACCTACTCCCTCTGCCGGCTCCCCACAGCCTGATGCTGGGCATCTTCTCTGCTCCTGACTTGAACTCAGAACCCAGAATTGGCACCCTGAAGCATGTCAGGAGCTCTAGGACCTGAGTTCCTATCGGATGTACCAAAAGCAGTGCCTGGGATCTGCATTCTCCCTGTCTCAGCTTGCCTGGGAAATCTCTGGGAAGGCGCTTGGAGTTTGGAAAACTGGGTGGTTCGTTAATGATGGCTCCAGAGGGCTTAATCCAGACCTGGGTTCCCCATGGGTGCTCAGTAAGGACCTGCTGATGGATGTGTTATGACACCCCATCACATTCAATTTTCTGTTTTGAAGCAGCTTTGTCACAGAGGTCCAGAACCCCTTCTCTGGCTTTATTTTTATTGGCATCCCAGGAATCAGACAATGATGCTGTCTGGTCCCCAGCAGCCCAGAAAGGCAGCTCCCTAAGCATTTCTCACAGGCTACTCTTTAAGCCAGCCTCAGGCAAATGTACAGTGAGCAGGCCCACCCCTACGTGATACATGCTTCCCTGGGCCCCGTTCACCACGCAGGCTCTTGGCCAAGGCGTACGCTTCCAGAGGCGCAGAGGAGAGCTGTTTGCTGAGTTTTCTGACACTCCTAACTGCTGAAGTGGGCAGAGTTGTGGTCTGTTCAGAGAAAACGCTTGTAGTTAAGTAAGAGCCACGTACAATGAATTTCTAACTCATAGGACTTATTTTGGAGAAGCTGTGTGATGAAGTGGAAAGAGTTCAAAATTTGGGTTTCGAAGACCTGGGTCCAAGGACTGTGGTCTCACCGTACTGGTTGTGTGGTCCTGGGCAGCTTACTTTGTGCCTCACTCCTGTACAACAGGTAGAATAATGATCATAACTCACAAGGTCATTGGGAGCCTCGAATGAAGGAAGGAGTCTGAAAGCATGTTGTATCTGAGTTTTGGTTTCTAGAAAGGTTTGATTTTTGCAGGTGCGCATGTCCTGCTTTGATCAATTCCAACATGGAGCGTCTAGCTGAGTGCTAGCACGCGATCACTCAGCAGGCACTTACTAACTCAAGAAAATTCCAGGTGAATGCAAAACTGAAATTAGGAGTGGATTGTTTGTATTTAAAATATTTTACTTTTGTGCTCCTTCTGATGTCTTAATCCCTTAGAGAGCACTGACTGGCCAGTAGAAATATAATGTGAGCCACATAAGTATTTTTTGTTTTTTAGGTAGGAAATTCAATATTAGTCAGAAATCACAACATATTATAAACGTAAAAAAGGCTGATAAGTACCATGTATATCATGATAACTTATTATTGGTATTAATCAACTGTCTGATACATCTCTAAAATAATTTCTCTTACATTTTTAGCAGTATAGTCTTTGATCACCTGTTCATATGACAAAGGTTTTGTAATATTATTTTCTATAAAGGGAATAGCAAATACAATCCAGTCTTTCTTTTAGCAAGGTTGCTTTGTTGATAGTTTAGAAAAATTTCTTTTACTTCACTATTCATTGTCGGAATTGTCTTTCTTTCTAATATACACATTAAGTGCTATAAATTTCCCTCCAAGCACGGCTTTTGCTGCATCCCACAAATTTTGATAAGCTGTATTTTCATTTTCATTTTATGGCTGCTTTTAATAGGTTCTCTTTTTCTTTTGTTTTTTTTTTGCCATTCCATTATGTTTTGTGAAGGTTATCCTGCTTGAGATTTGTTGCAATTCCTGGGCCTAAAGCTCAACGTCTTTAAACAATTCTGGAAAATTCTGACTCATGATTTTCTCATGAAATATTGCCTTTCCCCCATTTTCTCTGACATTTCTTTCTGGCATTTTGATTTAAATATTTGTTAAACTTCTTACTGTATCTGCCATGTCTGTTAATGTTATGTTCACATTTTTCAAACATGTTTTTCAGTGTTGCATTTGGGATAATTTATTTGTATCTATCTTTCCACTCACGAATTTTCCATTTGGTTATTGTCTCACATTTTCTGTTGAGGTTTTAATTTCAATTGCTGTGGTTTTCATTTCTGAAAGTTCTATCTGGCTCCTTTTAAATTATGCTTGGTCATTTTTTAAGTCTTTTATTTCCTGTTTATAGTTCAAGTTTCTCTTTTATTCCTTTAAATATAAAACTTATATTCTGTGCCTGATAATTCCATTTTCTCAAATATTTGTGAGTCTGACTCAGCTATTGTTGTGTCTGCTGATATTCACATGCTGCTTTGTTTCTACGTGTCTTTTGTTGTGTTTGGCCATGAGTTGCTCATTTTCCTTGGAACACATATATGTAATTTAAAATTTTCTGGTAGCTATGTTAAAAAATTAAAAAGAGAGAAGTGAAATTAATTTTGATTGTGAATTTTATTTAACCCAATATATACAAATCTTATCATTTTAACATCTAGTTGATATAAAAATTATTAATGAGATATTTACATATTTTTGGTATGAAGTCTGTGAAATCCAGTGTGTATTTTATGTTTCTAGCACATCTCAATTCAGACATTAACTTTACTGGAAACACTTGATTGGTATTTAGACTTCACAATATTTACAGTTGAAAAAGAAGATTCACATACCCAAGCTGTTTCAAATATACTCAAAAAATTTTCCAATAGTTAAATTGAGTACTGGTCTTTAAATTTAAATTTGGTAGAATAAAATAAAATGAAAATTCAGTTCCTCAGTAGCACTGGCCAGATTTCAAGTGCTTGAATGCTACATATGGCCAGGGGCTACTGCATTGAACCATGTAGCCTTAGAGCCATTAAAATTTGCTTTTGTCATTCCAGTTTAGACATACTTTCTAGGGTCTTGTTTGGGCAAATATTGAGGTATAGTTGTACAGATTAGAGCTGTGGTTCTTAGATCTGGGGATCTATTAATATCGATGTCTGGGTCTTCTTGGATTAATGGAAATGAATTTCTGGAGGCAGGATCTGGGCATGACGATTTTCTTACACCTCCCAGATAGTTGTAATGTACAACTCCAACTGATGCTCTGGAAGATGAATTTGGAGCTAACTCATTGCAATATGATGCTCCCTATTGGCTGAGCAACCCATGGAAACATGGACAGGAATATATTGGGATAGAGGCTCCTGGTGCTTTTTAAAAAAACTCCTCTCTCAGAACTATGAAGTTTTAAACTTTAGATTTTGTTAGTATTCTTACCAAGTGTGAGAACCACATCAATAAATTTTCAGTTGCTTTATTACTTTAGAAATAAAAAATATTTAGCCTTTTAGTCAGCATTAGGTTGATGTGTTCTTATAGCTTTTCCAAAGAACTTGTGCTTGCCATTTTATCTGAAAATGTTTAGAGAAGCTTTCAATACTTGTGTTAATGCATTTGTCCTCACTGATTCGTGAACTGTAAGATCCCGGCGAGATCTTGCATGCCAAAGTTGCAGCCCAGCTGCTTCCTGCCCACCTATATTGACATAACCGCTATCGTTCTGTCATGACTCACCACAGTTGACCAGCCTAATCGATTTTTGCAACACGTCTGACCTAACTTGAGTTACATCATCGGGGCTGAGCTAGTATGGGTGAATCACATGAAGATCTTTCTGTTCCGTGTCTGCATTTGACAATTGGCTGTTCATAGACCTATCCTAGTTTTCGTAGTTGGGTATTTGCATTACTTTATTAATTTACGATTCTTATTTCCAGAAACCTAAGGACATTTTTTTCATTTAATTTATTCCATCAACAAAACTTTATGGTGTGGATACCCGGCTCCAGGGGCTATATTAAGCCTGATTGGCAATTAGGCTTCACCTTGTGTGTCAACCCTAATTGTTGATTGGATGGTGTTGAAAAGCATTCTGAATTCCTCCCCAGGTTCCGCTGGAAAGGAAGTCATGATCAATTAGGCATGTCTGCCGTGGACACAGGAGGAGAGTGTGGGGCCCCATGTGCAAGATATTCACCACCCTGTGCTAGAAACTGGAGATATAAAGATAATTAGCACTTATTCCAGCAGAAGAGAGAGCCAAAAAGTCAGGAAGTCATGTGATACGTTGTACGATATTGGTTTATAGAAAGTTCTATTGAAACACAGAGGAGGAAGCAATTGATACAGCCTGCAGAGTGGCGGCCATGGTGGTGGGGCATCAGGGGAATATGAAGAAATTGTCGCAAAGGTAATATTTCAAGAGGATCAGGAAGGAATTCTAGGACGTCAGCAGAAAATGAGGAAGAGCATTCTTTGTGTGTGCGTGTTTTCATACTTTGATATGTTACTGTCAAAGTAAATGGAATTGATTAGTGCTATCAGTAAAGTTTACATACATTAAAAAGCATTACACCTAATATAAACGATACAATCTGATATCTATTTATGAGAAATTCAAAGCACCTTGCAAATTCTGGCTCATTTTCCCTTTCTTTTTTGTTTTATTTCATTATAATGCTCTTCTTTTGCTAAAGTGATGAGGTATATATATAGAAACTGAGAACACTGACAAGCTGAGAGCACAGACTGGCACATAGCACGTAATACATATTGGCTGAATCAATGAATGAGCGTATTCATAGTCATATTCATATATTTAGCATAGATAAATACCATATACATACGTACCTTATATACACTTCTACAAGCAACTTGTAAATTTGTATCGTACATATTTTCTACATCATAAATATTCTTTAACATAGTTTGTACTTCCCATATCACTGTAGCTAATGAACAAGCAATAACTGGCTACATGACTTGCCTGTTCCTAGGTGGTCTCAATCCTTTGCTGTTGAAATGTCTGTTATGAACCTTATGTTCATAAGTTCTTTTTTTCTATATTTCCAGAATTGGTCTTGCTGGATCAAAAGGCATGGACAGTTGAGTTCTGGATCCACATGCCAATCTGTGGAGTCTCATTTTGAGGTGGGATTGGTTTTTCTTGTTATCTTGCCTGGTAAGGGGTATGCTCTTAGTTTTGGGGAGGCACAGAACACACAGGAACAGATGAAGGACCTCCACTCAGCCACTGAGTGTCCTAGGGCCAGGGACTCGGGGTGTGAACCTCAGGGCCATGGGACGAGTGACACGCAAGTAGGGGGGGTGGGGGAGAATGTGGCATTGGGTTGGACTGAAGATGGTAAGCCGCTGTGCTCATCCAGAAGTGGTTTTGAGATTGTGACGAGTTCCAAACATCTGGGACTACTGAAAAGAGCATGATGTGGGTCGCAGCAGAATACCTGGGTTCCGATGCTGCCCTTTCACTGACCAACACTGTGACCCTGAGCAGGCGACAATGTCTGTGAGCCTCAGTGTCCTCTCTGTAAAATGGGGGTAATGATGCCTGTGTGGGAGAAGATTCCTTCCGAACACTGTGCCCTGCCTGTCTGGGTGTAAGTCCCGGTCACCTTTCTGTCTTAGTCCATTCTGGCCGCTACTAAAAAATATCGTAGAGGGGCCGGCCCGGTGGCGCAGCAGTTAAGTTCGCACATTCCGCTTCTCAGCAGCCCGGGGTTCGCTGGTTCGGATCCTGGGTGCAGACATGGCACCGCTTGGCATGCCATGCTGTGGTAGGCGTCCCACATATAAAGTAGAGGAAGATGGGCACGGATGTTAGCTCAGGGCCAGGCTTCCTCAGCAAAAAGAGGAGGACTGGCAGTAGTTAGCTCAGGGGTAATCTTCCTCAAAAAAAAAAAAAAAAAGAAAGAAGAAAAAAAATACCATAGACTCGGTGGTTTATAAACAAAAGAAATTTATTTCTCAGGTTCTGGAGGCCGGACATCTAAGAGCAGGGTTCCAGCATGGCTGGGTTCTGATAAGGGCCTTCTTCTGGGTTACAGACTGCCAACTTCTTGCTGTGCCCTCACATGGTGGAAGGGGCTAGGGAGCTCTGTGGGCTCTTTTTTATAAGGGCACTAATCCTATTCATGAGGGCTCCACTCTCATGACCTAATGACCTCCCAAAGGCCCCACCTCCTAATACCATCATATTGGGCATTAGAGTTTCAACATACGAATTTTGGGAGGACACAAACATTCAGACCATAGTGCTTCCTAAAGAAGATCCACTTCCCAATTCTGTAGTTTGAAGATGAGTTTTGAGCCTGAATTCTCTATGTATTATAATTCCGTTAGTTGCAGATCCAAGCATCTCAGAAGAGATGCCAAAGATTCTGGGCCCAGATGCCCCCCCGCCCTGACCCCATGAGAGAAGAGATGTTTCTCCACCTCCTTTGGGTGTCCTGACAAGCCCTTGAGGAGCAGGGTGTGGGGAGGGCAACAGGCCTGGCCAGTGTCCTCGTGGGCAGCTCCGGGGCTGCAGGTGAACAGTGCCAATTGACCTCCCATGAGTGCCAGCGTGGTTGTGAAGCCTGGAGACTTGCTGATTAAACTGGAAAACTGCTATTCTTAGTGGCAAGCTGTCATCCAGCCCTTTTGAAAAAGGAGAGAAACCACTCAGCGAGGATCTAAAAATACTTAGGGATTGACAAGCAGCTCTGGTCAGGACTTGGGCCTGGAGCCTGGTTTGGGGGGTGTACTGAGTAGGGAAAGGCACAGTCCATCTGTGGGACCTTGCAGGAGCAGAGAGCCCGTGACTTCACCAAACAAACAAGCAAACACGTTTTCTGAATCGATGGCCCTTTAATTATTATTTATTATAATTAAAATAAATTTGTAAAGTATCTTATAGTAAGAATAATAATGATAAAAGCTACTTATAGAGTATTTCCAATATGGTGGATGCTGTGCAAAGATATCGCGTGCATTATTTGTCTGAGTCCCACAAAATCTCTGTGGGGTGGTGGGTAGTGTTATTATTGCCACTTACACGTGAGGGATCTGGGTTTTAGAGACGAGGAATTTGGGTGACTCTGGTTAGCCTGAAGACAGTCTAATATGGAGGATGGTCTGGAACTGGCCTTCGATTTCCATCTCCTCTTTTGTGGCTGTGGGTTGCTTGATGTGGTTTTCCTAATTGTTCACAAGCTGCGCCCTTTCAACATCTCCAGGGAAAATCTTGGTTGCTGAACCTCTTAGGAGAAAAGGTCAGTGGTGACTTGACTTTGGGTCTTTTTGCGGAATTTATGCCTCATGGTCAGTTGAGCACGTGGTGTGGTTTAGTGAGGCCTGTTTCAATTTGCCCCGAGACGACACTCCTCTTCTGCTGGCCAGGAAGAAAGAGGAAAATATCAGCTGTGCTGCTTGGGGACTGGCTCAGTGCCGGAAGGCACCTTTCCCTGGGGCTATGTTATAGGCTTTATCTTTATTCAAGCCAATTAGTTTTCCTCTCTTGCCCGCTGGGACCCTAGTATGGTTGAGGCCTCAAAGACTTTGGAACTATACCAACATGGGTTCCTTTCTATCTATAAGAGGCTCCATGTGACACGGCCCCTAGGTAGGTGTGTTTATTTCTGTCCTGTATTTCTCCTTCAGAGGTCCTGGAGAGGGACGGAAGATGATGGGTAGATGGATCTCGGGCTGCCATCTTGAACTGAGAGCCTGTATCTCCCAATTCAATTTATGTTTTCTTGGTTCTGATATTTTTTACTTACAGTTTCTGTTTTATGGCTCTCTTGTGGCCAACTCAAATTCTGTGTGTTAGGGGCTGGGCACGAATTAATAAACAAATACCACAAATATACACACATATACAAGTGGTTACAACGATTTCTTAGTCCGACAAAACTGCCTGCCACCTCAGCGCTCTGTTTCCAGCAGGGAAAGGGAGGGAGGAGGGGAGGGAGGGAGGGAGGAGGGGAGGGAGGGAGGGAGGAAGAGAGGGAGAAATATTTCGCTAATGCTGATGACAGCACTAAGTCAAAGTTTCAGTCTCAGTGTCTCAGTATGAGCAAGAGCCAAAGAGATGACATAAAACAAGATGGAGCAATTGAAGTGGCAGATGGCTTCCTTTTGGACCGCCTCCTGCCCTGCTGTATTTCTGCCTTGTCCTAGTGTGTGGACAGAGCCCTTGTTGACAGTGGCTTTAGCTGGTTCACTCTGTAATGTTTTGGATTACCTTTTATCTAGAGTATACTGACTTAACAAGCCCAAAGTAACCAATGGTCACTCTCCGCAAATCAGCCCAGAGGAATTCTTGATCAGCTCCTTTCCTCAGTGGGGACCCCTCAGCAGACCCTGAACAAGGCGGGACCAGTTAGAGACAACCCCTGTCAGGGAGGAGCTGGAGCTGAGCAGAGTGGGCGTGGTTCCCTTGGGTCCAGCTGCCACACACACCACAGGGCAGCCTCTCTGGAGCGCACGTTTCTCTCTGAATTTCGACATCTGCGAATGCCTCCTTGCATAAGCTCTCGCGTGCTCTGACCCCTTGCTTCTCAGAACTGTTTATAAAGTGCCTGCCTCAGAGGCGGGCCCTGGGCAATGGCTTACAGAAGAAGACAAAATCTAGGCTAGCTTGTTCTTCTAGAAAGAAGAGAGGGGCACAGCGCAGAAGGCCAAAAGCAGCTCTCTGAAGTGTTAGCTAAAAGAAGCGAACTACAGATATCTTTCATAATGCCCAGATGTGTCAGCAGTCATAAAAAATGGCCGTTTCTGGGTGACTTTTAGGGTTTCTTCCCCAAGAAGTAGGAGAAAAATCTCCAAAATAAAAAATAATTTAGTCAAATAGTTTGTGCATCTACTGACCTCTTTCTTATAGCAACCTATAGGTCCCAAACATGAAAAGCACAGATTAATTCAGGGCATTTAGGTGACTTGCAGACTTTGGAATAATTGGAAACATCCACCAAATGGTCATCTGTTACTCAGCATATCTGTTCTCTTAGCATCCTCAAGTGCCTTCTGTGGAGAAACATAAGATAAGGCCAAGGGGGTAGAAATGTGTAAGCCAGTGATGACTGATACTTCTTATCACATCGCTGGTTCCGTTTTTTTCCTTAGTCCTTTTGTTTTATTCAAATGCCCAAACTGTGTTCCTTTTTTCATTAAGCTTTCTGCTTCTTGCCCGTCCCTTCTTTTCTGTTCTCTTACTTCCATCTGAGAAGACATTTAAAATCAGACTGAAACGTTTTGGAGAAAGTTTGTTTATACTTGGCAAGTTGCTGCTTCCTACGTCTAAGACAAAGAAAAGAGGCTTTGAAATGTCATAAAATGTCCGAGAAGGTTTCCTGGATGTCAAGTAGCTGTTTCCTCACACGGTGTGAATGAGTTAAGTGTAGAAGAATCAGAAATATACAGATTAAATTTCACTTAAAACCCACACATGTCGGCAAAATATGCCTGGGGCCAAACCTGATTTGGGTTTAAAAAAGAATTCAGACAAGTTGCGTGAAGATGGAAAAGCCCACAGGCAAATGGGTGTATCTGCTCATTCTTCACCAAGACGCTGGGGGTCGCATGTCCCTCCTGGGATGAGCAAGTCCAGGCTCTGTTAAAAAGGGAATTGTCTAGAAACACAGACCAGGAGGACTTGGAGACACCAGTGCTGGCCCTGTTCTCTCAAACACTGCAAAGGAGAGGGAGCCTGTGTCTGGGAACATTCTGGTCACATTGGCAGGGCTAGCTCTAGGGCAGAAGTATTCTTCCAAGTGTCCAGCCTGGTGACAGTAAATGGTTGAGGAATAGAGCCAGTCCTCGTTGTTGTTATTCTAGGATCTCAGAGAATTCTTCTGGTGACCCCAACATCTGTGTGGAGCCCAAGCCAGGAGCCTGGCAGTGGGCCTCCTTGCCTCTCTCTCCCGCCCCTCTCCCATCCCAGCAGCTGGTCCTGGGAATCATCCTTGTCCCTGCCGCCCTCATTGCCCCTCCTCCAGCTCGGGACCCCATCGTCTCTCATCAGAGGGCAGGTCTCCCACCACCAACCTCTCTTGCCTCCCATACATTTTCCACAAGGCACATGGTGTGAGCTTCCTAGAGCTCACGGCAGCTTCTAGTATCACCGATCCGGGCCACTTCAGGAGTTGCTTAAATTTCTGCTTGCAAATTCCTGACGCGATGTGAATGGACCTTCATGGTCTGGCCTCTTCCAGCTTTTATATCTCTGGATGACCTGTGCCTCCCTCCCACTCCCCCAATATGCTCCAGTCATCTTTAACTACTTTTAGCCACTCATTAGCTGGGGAATCTTGGGGAAGTCAGTTAACCTTCCTGCGCCTCAGTTTCCTCATTTGTAAAGTGGCGATAATAGCAGCACCCTGCACAGAATAGTTGAGGATAAAATAAGTTAAGATAGGCACCGTGTTCTATCAGAGCCGGGTGCTGACTGTGCCACCTTCTCTTGCCTCTTTGTATGCACAAACTTTGTACCTTGAACTTGCTCTCACTTTCTCTGGCTCACTCCTCTTCACCCTTGAGGTCTCAGCGAAACTGTCCATTCCATGATAGCTAATTATCACCCAGAAACCCCCAGCTGGACCAGGGTCCCCTGCAATGAGGGTTTGTAGAGTAGTGATCATGAGAGCCCAGGCCATGTCCATGTTGTGTCATAATCGTCTGGTTCCCAGTCGACAGCAGACCGAAAGCTCTTTGAGGGCAGGGGCTGTTTCTCAGGAATCTGAGGCCTCTTGGTAAATAAATATTTGCTGATATAAAGAAAAAGCAAAACCAGCACCTGGGGAGAGACAGTGCCAGCTTCCAGGTGGATGCTTGTAGACTCTGGGAGGCTCATATTTCTTTTCACAAATGCATAAATGGTTATTCTCTTCTAATGAGCCAAAGCAGAAACAAATGTGCCAAGCTGGCATTTGGCAAAAGCCATTTCACCATCCGAAGATGTTCCTGGTTCTGGAACTCGGAATGACCTTACGCTTTAAAATGTCATTGCGAAGTTGCCCTTTTGGTTCTTGCCCCTTACCCCTGTCCCTGCCCATTTCCTGCCTCAGCTGGTGTTCCTCCGGCGCACTCCAACTTCGGCTAGAGTGCCATGGCTCCCTGCTCTCTGAGTAGCCCCAAGTTTCTCCTGGGCCCTGAGAACAGCTGGGAAGACGTGCCCTGCCTTTAGGTCTCATGTGGTTGTGACCGGACACGGGTGATGTCCTGGCAGGAGGCATTTCTGCTGCCCGGGGCCAGCTGTGGCAGCATTTGACATGGCTGAGGGATTCCGTCACTCCAGTTGGCCACGGCTCATTAAAATGCGTGGGTTTGCTGCAGATGATCTTCCCAGATCTGTGCTGCTCATAGGGTTGTGGAAGCACATTATGGCGGGTCTTTTCCAACGTGTCTGATTTGTCATGGTCACATGACTTGGAGAGGGGAGGAGGACATGTGGTGCCGAGAGGCAAAAGTTTGCACCTGGAACCTCCTTCTGGGAACATATAATCTGCAAACCTCTCCTCATCCTGTAGGAATGAAAAGAAAAAACCCCAGTTTTCCATTTTTGCATGTTACAAAAAAATTGAATTTAAGAATTTTTAAACAAGTTTTCCCCATCCAATAAGCGATGCATGCTGTTTAATTTACTTTAAATAAGTTATGTAAGAAAAGCATGACTTGTCAACAAATACATTCACAAATTACATAGTTTATCGTATTTGGTTGAGAAACATAATTTTAAAATGCAGTTGGAAATTTAATTGTGTGTTAGCCCATTGTAAATAGGCAGAACCCGCTTTCGTGACCTCACGTTCGGAATTCCTGCCTTTCGACTTAAAAAATCAACTGGTTGATTGCTGTGAATCTTGAGTTTTATTTCTAAGTGTTGTTGTAGAAGAGGAGAATAGGTCATTTGCCATTATTTCTCCAAAATATCCCATCGCTGGATGGATATGTTCATTTCCAGTAAAGGAAGAGGCAAACTGGATGGAATTCTTATTGAGCTTTTCTCTCTGTAACATTGGCTTCTGAAATATGGGGGTAGCTTGAAGGGCTACTCAAGCCTTTGACTAGATAAATGAAATTTAGAGATTAGGATCAGAAAATCTCTGGGTGAACTGGCAGAATTATCCTTTTTAAGCTCCTTTTGTGGAAGGCATCTTCTAAGATGGTTCCTTCCCCTTGAGTGTGGGCTGGACCTAGTGACTTGCTTCTAACGAAGAAATTGATGGGAAATCCCTTCCAAGGTTCCGTTATAAAGGACTATGACTTCTGTTTTGCTGTCTCTTTCTTCCTCTCTTTTCCCACTTGCTTACTCTGCTGGAGTGAGCTGCCATGTTGTAAGGACGTCTCCACACTCACCCTCTGGGGCAGCCGCCAGCCAATAGCTGGTGAGGAACTGAGGCCCTCAGTCCAAGATCCGGTAAGAGGCTGAATTCTGCCAAGAAGCACAGAGCGAGCTTGGACGTGGATCCCTCCCCAGGTGAGCCTTCAGGTGACTGCAGCCTTGGCCAACACTTTGATTGCAGCCTGTGAGACATCTTGAGCTGGAGGACCCCGCTAAGCTGTGCCCGGATTCCTGACTCACAAAAAGAATGGGAGATAATAAGTGTTTTTGTTTTGATCGACTAAGGTTCGGGGTAATTTGTTATGCTGCAATCGATACTTAATACACCTTGTTACTTCCTTGATGGATTTCAAAAGCACCGTTTCTTATTTTTTTTGTCTTTAACCAGTGGGTATACATTAAAGGGTATTTGGGTCTAAATGGCATAGTATCGGAAATACAGGAAGTTCATTCAGAACCAGCCTGGCAGGTTGCACGGACAGCTGAGCAGGAAATCACCTGAGAGTCTGAATCATGTGTGTGCTCATCTGCCATCTCAAATCACACCACAAACACACCAAGAGGCTCTTGCACAGCTTTATTTCAAAGAGCAAACATGTTAATGTCCTTGGTTGATTTAAGGAGATGCCATTGCCGCCTTTCCTGATGTGAACCTGGGTGACGGCTCAGGGGGAAAAAAGAGCATCCAGCTAGCAGCCAGGAAAAGGGAGAGCATGGAGGATCCTATGGGAGGGTTTGCTAGGCCAGCACTGGCCGTGACAGATGTCCCCTCTGCTCACATTCGATGGGCCAGAATCAGTCACGTGGCCACAACACACTGCAAAGGAAGCTGGGAAATGTAGACTAGCGCTGTGCCCAGAAGGTGGAGGGGACAGATTTTGGCAAGACATAGCAATGTCTGTCAAAGTGATTAACAATTAATTCCATTACCTGAACTTTAATTGAGCACCCATGTCACGCAGGGACCATACAAAGCATTACAGAACTAAACGAGGTGGAAAAGTTTTTGTCCTCAAAAACATCACAGTCTAGTGGCCTGGAAGGAAAGTCTTAGGCCAGCTTCCACCATCCCCATGTGAAAAACAGTTGCAGCTACAGAGTGTTCTGTTCGTGGGCTGGAGAGTACAAGTTAATCCTGGGAGGTTTTATCCCCAAAGCCAGGGGGCCACAAAACCACTCCTCTCAAGACTTTCTTTATTAGAAATTATGTACACGACAAAACCTCTCCTTCCCCTGGTGGGATGCCTGTGACTGTGAGCTTCCAGGTGGCATGTGTGGGAACCGATTTGGCCAGCGTTCCAAAACTCCGGCAACCTCTACTTGTGGGAGTAACATTCTCCAAGGTAGTTTTCAGTGTTTCTGCCAAGAATTGGGAAATCAGAATGTAAACTGGAACAAGCTCTTTGGAAAAATAATTTGAGACTATAAACTAAAGTTGAAAATATGCGTAGGCTGTCACCCAGCAGTGTCCTCCTGGCTGCATGCCTTGGGGAATCTTTCGTTCACACACACCAGTACAAGAATGTTCATTGCAGCACTGTCTGTAATAGCAACAAACTGGCAACAGTATGAACGTCCATGAATGGTAGAATAAATTATGGTATAGCCACGCGATGGAATATTATACAGTAGTGAACATGAGTAAATTACAGCCTCGTGCATCAATAGGAATGAATCTCAAAAATATAATGTTGAGTGCAAAGTGCAAGTCATATAGGAATATAAAAGGATGATTTCACTTATATAAAGTTCAAAAACATGCCCAACTAAACAATATGATTGCTTAGGGATATGTGGGTAGTGCTGGTGGTTCATGTTAGCACTGTCTTAGTCTCTGGTGGGGCATGGGAGTGGCATGGAGAGATCAAGTCTCCATTCCTCCATCTCTCTGCCACTTTTGATCTTTTGCCTTCAGAAAAATGAACTGCCTTGGCCTTACCGCCCCTCCTGGCAACTCCTGCATTATAGCACAGTCTAAGCCAAAGCGGGGAGGGAGGGAGAGAGAGAAAGAGAGAGAGCAAGCCTGAGCGCACGAGAGATGAGTGTGTGGAGGGTAATACGGTTTGAGAAAGGAAGAGAGACCCAGGTTTCCTGGCCCCACCTATGTGTTAAAAAACTGCATATGTGGACTGGACATTTATTGAGCAATTACTATGTCACTCTCACCGTGCAAAGCAGTTCCTCATATTTCATCTCATTTCATCCTCACAGCAGCCCCACAAGTGCCATCTAGTTGTTCCCATTTTACAGATTAGAAATGTAAAGCTCAGGGAGGTTAAGAGGTTTACCCAAGATCATTGTGGGGGAGATGGGAACTGGTGTTGAGCCTCGAAACGTATGGGTGCCGAAGTCCAGGGAATATACTTGTAAAAATCTGGTGGGAAATAACTTCATCGAAACCACTGCCCCTATGGACACTGCCATCTCAGCCTGGCATCCCCCTTCCCCATTTCACTGTAGTTTTTTGCTCCAGGGTGCACCAGCTGGAGGACGAATAAAGCTGCACTAGCAGCCTTCTCTCTGCCCTGGCTCCGGAGGCCCCGCCTCGGAGCAGGTGGCTTGGTGCTTGCAGATGTGGTTGAGCTTGGACATCTGGCAAACATTAGTTGGTGGGCAGAGCATGCTATTACACAGCCCTAATGAAATTCAGGGCTGCTGCATTTTAATAAGCCATCCAAGGAAGCAAGATTCCTGGCATTTTGTTGGCAGTCAGGGCCTGGAAGAAATAGAAAAATTTCTGTCATCGTGATGGATTAGGTTATTTTCATCTTGTGCAGAGTTACTCACAGTTGAAAGGTTGGACAAGATAGCTCTTGATTAAATGAACATCGTGTCTGATTAGTACATAAATTACGTAGTGGAGCAGCAGAAAAATCAGAGCGTGCTTTTATTAGCTCAGTCCCCGTAATGGTTTAACTCAGATTGAGGAGCTTTCCCACCTTTGCAGGTATGGCAATAGCTATGCGGTTGAAACTTTTCCCTGAAGGAATATTCTGGTTGGAGACTGAGTTTTGGTGATGGGCATTAGCTGCTTTGGTTATTGCCATCTTCATCCTTGAAGTTGTACTGCATAGTTTTGTGCTTATTAATCCATTAGTTCTGTGCCCTGCCACACCTACACCCAGGGTCTTATTTGTATGTCTTATTGTTTATTTACTTGGCCTGTGAGCCTGTGGTTGCCTTCCTCCTCCTCATCCATCCTTCCTATGTTCATGGACATTTATGAAATGTACAGTTTTCTCTTTCCTCCCAGTCAATAAGCTAGCTAATTGAAGCAGGCCGGACGACACAGTCAGATGGAGCCCATTGCATTCTTTCTCCTGGGAATCTGAATTTAGGACAGAATGGTAGTAAATAATGCAGTTCAATAAATATTCTTGACTCTGTTTCTGAACACATAGTAGGACTGTACTTCCTGGCTCCATTGTGGTTGGATGGAGCCTTTGAATAGTACTAAGCCAGGAATTGTGAGCGGAAGTGGCATGGGTTATTTCAGGGACACACAAGACCCTCAAAATCTTTTTCCTTTTGGCGTGGCTGCCTGCTGGGACTGCATAGCAGCCCTGATGAGTAGACCCCTCGCCAACACTTCATGAATACAAAATAAGTGAGAAACAAAACTTTACTTTTTTAGAGCCACTGAGATGGGATTGTTTGTTACTGAGACATAATCTAGTTTATACTGACTGATACGCAGGGAGAGAGGAAAAAAATGTGGGTAAGCAAGAAAAGGAAGAGTGATCAAAGAGAGAGTTCTTTTTATGTCTGTGTGCTACTGGAGTTGTAATACATGAACTTGGGGATTGTGGTTGTACGTTTATATGGTATGCAACTTTTGACTCTAGCTTCTTTCTCTTACGCATTTGAGATTCATATATATTGTTGCATCTGTCAGTAATTTGTTTCTTTTTGTTGCTAATTTGGAAGAAGTAGCAGAGAAAGCTCCCCCACAGGAAGCTCATGGTCATTACATTGTTAAATTTTGCAATGCAAACCACTTGCACCCCAAGATAATATTGACACCTTGTTTTGCTGTTGGCAAAAAAGAGATGAAAAATTAAATTTTCGTTTTTTTAATTAAGAATCCAGAGGTTTCTCGGTAATCCGTGGAGCATTGGAAAGGACCTGTCATTCCCAGAAAGATGATAAGGATTAGCTAACACTACAACTGTATGTCTCAAACTGCAATACTTATACTTACGTGTGTCATGGGTTATTTGAAGCTCCCAGTGTATTTTCCTGGAGTACTTGACTCAAATATTTGGAACAAAGGCTTAATAACTTTTTTATTAAAAATTTTTCATTGAAGTATAAGACTCATATAGAAAAGTACATGAATCACAAGTGTACAAATCACTGAATTTTCAAAAACTGAATACATCCTTGTAACAGAGAACTCAGATCAAGAAATGGTCATGACTCCCTCAGAGGTCACCATGACTCTGACCCCTAACGCTAAAGGTGAGTTTTGCCTGGGTTTGCACTTTATATGAATGAAGTTGCACATTATGTACTCTTTTGTGTCTAGTTCTTTCACTCAACATTGTGGGATGCATGCATATTTTGAGTGTCATTGTTTGTTCATCCTCATCGTTTTATAGTACTCCATTGCCTGGCTGTCCCACACCTTATTTCTCCACTGTATAGTTGCTGAAAATACAGATAGTCTCTGGGTTGTGGCTACGATATAGTGCTGCTATGAACATTATAAAGCATATCTTTTGGTGAATATGTGTATGCATTTCCGCTGGGTGTTCATATCTACGTGTAAAAATGCTGAGTGATAGTGTGTGCATACGTTCAACTTTAGTAACTATGACCAAAGAGTTTTTCAAAGAAAAAATTATTTTTATTATTTTAAAAAAAAATTACATTCAGTAAGTTTGTATGGATGTACCAGTTTGTTTATTCATTTACTCAAGGAAAGATATTTGGGTTGCCAACTCTTGGTGATTATGAATAATGCTGTTAAAAATATTTGTGTTTTTGTGTGAACATGAGTTTTCATTTATCTGAGATAAATGCCTAAGAGTGGGATTGGTGAGTAACATAGTAAATGTATATTTAACTTTATAAGAAATTTTTTTCCAAATTGACTGTACACATCTCATTCCCACTAGTGATGTATGAGTTCAACTCCTCTAAATCCTCATCAATTGGTACTCTTAGTTTTTTATTTTAGTCATATTGCAGTGTGAAGTGGTAATAAATTTGCATTTCCCTAATGACTACTGATGTTGAGCATCTTTTCATCTGCTCATTTTTTCATTTGTTTATCTTCTTTGGTGAAGAATATTCAAGACTTTTGTCCTTCTTTAAATATTTTATTGTTTCCTAATTGTTGAATTTTGAGAGTTCTTTATATATTCTGGATATGTCTTTTTTTAGATACATGTAAAGTGTTTTCTTCCAGGATATAGCTTGTATTTTCATTCTCTTAAGGAGTCTTTGATGAAATCCAGTTTATCAACTTTCTCTTTTATTCGTCATGCTTTTTTGTGTCAAATTTAAGAACTCTTTGTCTTACTCAAGTCACAGAATTTTTCTCTTATGTTTTCTTCCAAAGTTTTGTAATTTGACATTTAACATCAAGGCTATTATCCATTTTGAGTTACTTTTTATATATAGAAGGCATAGGTCAAGATTTTCTTTTTTGTTTTTTTGCATATGGATGTCCATTTGTTCCAGAGCCATTGTTGAAAAGACTACCCTTTCTCCACTTTGAGTTTTGTAAAAAATCAATTGACCATCTTTGTGTGCTTTTATGTTTGGTAGAATTTTCTAGTGAAACCATCTAGGCTTGGAGTTTGCTTGTTTTATTATGGATTCAATTTATTTACCAGCTCTAAGACTATTCGAGTTATCTATTTCTTCTTGAGTAAACTTTCGTAGTTTATATCTTTAAAGAATTAGTTCATTTCATCCAAGTTGTTGAATTTATATGCATAGAGCTGTTCATAGTATTTCCTTACTTTCCTTTTATTATTTCTGGGGTCTCTCATGAAAACATCTCTTTCATTCCTGACATTGTTAGTTGGTGTCTACCCCTTTTTTTATTTGTCTGTCTGGCTAGAAGTGTATCAGTTTTATTGAATTTTTCAAAGAAACAGCATTTGATTTCATTGATTTTCTGTTTACAAGATTGTTAATTTTTGTTCTTCCCTTTATTATTTCCTTGTTTCACTTACTCTGGGTTTATTTTGCTCTGTCTAATTTTATACAGTAGAAGCTTAATTTGAGATCTTTCTTCTTTTCTAATATATACAAGTTTAATGCTATAATTTGTCTTGTATGCACTGCTTTAACTGCATCCCTGAATTTTGATATGTTGTAATTTCACTTTCAATTCAGTTCAAGCTATTTTCTAATTCTCCTTGAGATTTCCCCCTTTGAATCAGGGATTACTTAGAAGTGTGATGTTGAATTTCCAAGTATTTGGAAAATTTGCCATGTAACCTTGTGATGTGGATTTCTATTTTAATTCCATTATGGTCAGAGGACATACTTTGTATGATTTCAATTCTTCTACATTTGTTAGTGTTTTATCTATGACCCAGAATAAGGTATATCTTGGTGAATATTCCTTGTGCACTTGAAAATAATGTGTATTCTGCCCTTCTTGGGCACAGTGTGTGATAAATATTGATTAAATCAGGATGGTTGATGTTTAGGTCTTCCATGTCTTTCTGATTTTATGCCTATTGTTCTATTGATTACTGAGAGAAGAGTATTAAAATATCCAACTCTAATTGTGGATTTATCGATTTCTCCTTTCAGTCTTATCAGTGTTGCTTCAAGTACTTTGAGGCTCTGTAGTTAGTTGCATAGTCACTCGGGTTTGTTATGTCTTAATGAATTGACTCTTTCATTGTCATATAATGTCCCTCCTTAGCCTGGTTATTTTCCTTGTTTTGAAGTCTACTTTGTCTGATATTAAAATATTGACTTCCAAATTTCTGCCAATTGGTGTTTGCATTGTATATATTTTTCCGTCTGTTTACTGTTAACTCATCTATATCATTCATTTTAAAGTGAGTTTCTTATAGACAGTACATAGTTGGTTTTTAACAAAATTTTTCCTAAATCCAACCTAACAATTTCTAACTTTTAATTGGTGTGTTTAGACCACTTACATTAGTTACTGCTATGGTTGAATTTTGGCTGCCCTTTTATTATTTGTTTTTGGCATATCCTCTCTGTTTTTCATTTCTCTGTTTCCTCTTTCTTGCTTTCTTTTGGGTTGAGTATTTCTCAGTCTTGCATTTTAATTTTTTTATTAGCTTTTTGAGTTTTTTCCTTTGTGTAGTTTTTTTTAGTGGTCACTCTAGAGAGGACCATATATACATACACACACACTTAATTTTCACAGTCTAATTAAAATCAATATTTTGCCACTTGAAGTAAAATGTGGAACCCCGACAAAAATATAAGTCCCTTTATCCTCCCCACTTTAATGTATTGTACATATCACAACTACACACATTGAAAACCCTACCAGACAATGGTGTAGTTTTTGCTTTAACAGTCCTAAATATTTTTAAAAACTTAAGAGGAGAAAAATAGTTCAATGCATTACCCAGATAGTTACCATTCCTGTTGGTCTTCCTTCCGTACTGAAATTCCACATTTCCCTCCAGTATCATTTCTCTTCTGCATAAAGAACTTCCCTTATCATTTCTTTTTGAGCAGGTCTGCGAATAATGATCATCTTACTTTTCCTTCACCTAAGAATATCTTTATTTTGCATTTTGTTCCTGAAAGATATCTTCACTTAGTATAGAATTATGGATTGACAGATTTTTCCTTCAGCATGCTATAAATATTGTTCCAATTCCTTCTGGCCCACTGTGTTTCTGATGAATAATTTTCAGTAATTTGAATTGTTGTTCCCTATGTGTCATTTTTCTTTATCTTTGGCTTTCAGTAGATTGATTAAGACATGTCTGGGCATAGCTTTCCTTGTGTTTACCTGGTTTGGTGCTCATTGAGGTTCTTACATCTATTGATTTATGCCTCTTACCAGATTTGGGGTTTTTAGATACGATTTTTCGAATATTTTCTTTCTGCACCAATTTATTCCTCCTCTCCTCTGGAACTCTAACGACACACATATTAAACCTTCTTGTGTTGTCCTACAGGTCCCTGAGACTCTGTTCATTTTTTAAAGCCTTTTTTTGTTGTTGTTTTTGTTCATTTGTATATCTTTCATTGATGCATCTTCAAGTTCACTGACTCTTCTGTCATTTCCATTCTTCTATTTAATGGAAACTGAATTTTCTATTTCAATTATTGTACTTTATAGTTTTAAATTTTTCTTTTGGCCTTTTTGTATACTTTCTACTTTTCTGCTCAGAATTTGTATCTTTCTGTTTGTTTCAAGACAGTGCTAACTTACTTCATAGAGAATGGTTGTAATGGCTGTTTTAAAATCTTTGATAATTTCAACATTGGGTGACTTCAGAATGGCATCTGTGATTACTTTATTCTGGTTTTGTGTATGTTGTGTAATTTTGGATTGTGTCTGGACATTTCAAATATTATGTTATGAGACTCTTGGTCCTGTGGAAATCCTCTGGAGAATGCTTCTTTTCCCCTTTGGTGGGTGCCTTTATGGCTACAGCTGCTACCCCCACCATAGGAATGCAGCTTTCGGACACTTGCCTGGGGCAAGACAGAGAGAGAAAGGAAAACAGTGGATTTCCTTTAGTCTCTCTTTACCACAGGGTCTCTTTTCCTGGTCCTCTGACCGTAAAGAGATGGTTTCTTTTGGGCCTTTTTCCCTCTCTGCCTGTGGAGCAGTTCTGGGATGTGGCCTTTCCTAAGTCTGAATTGGGAGGTGTGGGAGGAAAGAAAAAACCAGACACTCATTGTCATGTTTCTCTCTCTTTGAGTGCTGAACCTGCCCCCATCTACCTGCTGTTATGTTCTTTTTCAACTCCTCTGATGATTGCTCTATGTTTCCCGCCCAGGGTTTTTCATCACTAGGAGAGAGAGAAAGAGTGGGTGCTTGCTCCCTCTTTACCAGCTCTGAGTCTGCTTAATAGTTTAGCTGGTAAGGGATTTTAGACTTTATTTTTATATGAAAACATGCAGAGGAAGACTGTAAGATTGGCACGAACTTTTCAGATAAAGTTAGGTCTTTGAATACATTTAGGCTTGTAGGGGGCTTAGTGTCCTCTGCTTGGAGAGAAGACAAGATGCAGACACGATGGCCTCCTTGGTGCAGATCACAGGGATAACCAAGCCCCTGTTCACTGGGTGACTTTTCTTTAGAGTTCTCTGCTTTTATCCTTTTTCTGATGACTGATGCTGTTGGAAATTTTACCCAGACTTACTGAGGCAGGAAAACAACAGCAAATACCCCTGGCTGCATTGAACACTGACATCTGTTGGGACCACTCTCCTCTCCCAGCACATCATCCTGAGAGACAGGCATCAGTGGGGGCTCCATCTCCCTGACGTCCTTGCACCAGGCAGGAAGAGGAGCTCTTGCCGTAATAATGCATTGAAATTATGTTTTGAGATGCAATTTCTTAGGAGAGACGTCATTTTGTTTTACAGATGGTTCTTGTGGAAGAACAGGGAAGAGACGCAAGATGCTAAGGGCTGAGAGGTGCTGTCCCAAGGTGGGAGCAGGCATGACGGTCTTCTCAGCTGTGGCCCCTTGGCAACAGTGAGATGATGCTGGAACCTAGTAAAGGGCGGAGGGAGAGGAGAGAGCAAAGGAGACAGGGATGATGGCCCTGCAGATGCATAACAGAGGCTGACTCTTAGATGAGAAACAAAATATAGAAGCATTGTGCATTGTCCACTGGCTTCTGTGTATATTTGTGACTGGCCACCAGTAAGAGTGTATGACCAAGGGACCTTTGTAACCCACACAGAACACCTTGAAGCAGAGTTGGTTTTTCAGGAGTATAGAATTTCCTAGTTTTCATTCTAATCTTACTGAATTTTGGTGGGGATGGGATGGGGTGAATAGATATTTGGAGCCACTCTTAAGCTACTCTCAGCTTCTGAACATACAGGAAAATCTTGGACTATTGTTTTTTTATGCCTAGCAGTCTAGGTTCAAAAGTCTGCTGTCTCTGTAGGCTGGGTGCTGCTTCTGTAACCACGTCATTAAAGACGACAGCAGCAATGTGAACCTCAGTTGCAGTAGTCAATTTTGTGAGATGGCTATTTTCTCTCATCGAGGCTGCAATTTGAAATTGGATAATCTTAGGTGTTGGACTCTTGATTGCCTTTAATATTTTGAGTCATTTTGTGGAATCTCCTAGTGTTAGAATGCAATGTTTGTCCCAAGTTTCTGTCCCCTGCTGGCCCCACATTGGTTTACCATTATTGTTTAAAAGCTGCTGCAGTTACTCTTATCTTTAGAAGCCAAATAACGGCTCTCCCACTGCTCTCCATTTGCTGTGTTCTTGTTTTCTCTGCCTTTTGCCTCATTAACATTATTTACACGTGTGTCGTGTAGAAACTGTGTGCAGGTGAGGAGATGGTGCTGTGGAGACAAGAGAAAGAAAAGTCTTCCCGTCTTCCATCCAATGCTTCTTATCCTGGAAATGCTTGTAATGAAAGCTGCCAAGAAACAAAAATGGTAGGGAGAGGACGGAAGATGGGGAGAAGCCCAAACACCACATGAGGTAGGAGGACAGTCAGCTACAGGATAAGGAAAGGAATAAAACATTCCTGGGGTGGGTGGGGATACCAACAGCCAGATGTGGTTGGCTGGGATGAACCTCAGGGAAGCAGGAGTGGGTTGGAGGGAATTTTCCACAGTTAACAATAGCCCCTCTTGTGAGGGATGAAGTGGGGATTAGCTGGTTTGGTGCCTAGGACTCTGGGCTTAGCAGTGGTCAGCAAGAAGGAAGGACCAAGACGGAACTTAAGTAGGGGGTTCTTAGGCTTGGCTGAGCAGTAGAATAACTTTCTTTAATAAGTTAAAAGAAAAAACATCCTGGGCTCCACCCTAGACCAGTGCTCCTTGAACTCTACTGTGCGTTAGAATTATCAGGGAATCTTGTTGAAACACGGATTCTGATTAATTAGGTCTCAAGTGGGGTCTGAAATTCTGTATGGCCAAGAAGCTCCCTGATGATGCTGTTGCCACTGGTTCGAGGACCGTACTTTGAGTAGCAAGAGTCTAGAACAATTAAATCATAATCTCTTGGGGGTGGATCCTAGTCATGGCTTTTTCAGAACTCCCCAGATCTTTAGGGTTGAGATCCATTGCCTTAGAGCCTAATAAAGGATGGGGGTGCAGGAACCTGGTGGAGGTGCCATGATGAAGGTTTGCCCCGCTGCGAGGATGTGAGAGATGGTCTGAGAGGGATCACCCCATGTGTGGAATTGGAGGGGTCTCCAAGTTTGCTTGGAAGAGTCACAGAGAATTCATCACAGCAGGGGGCATCAGCCTCTTGGGAGAAGACTTTCACCGTTCAGGGTCAGAGTACTCTCGGCTAAGTCCATGTCAAAGACTTTGAAGTCAACAGGTCTCTTGGTGGTGGGAGATTAAGTCACGAAGCTCCCTTCACTCTAAGTTCTCCTGATTACTCTGTTCTCTTTTAGAGGGGACCCCAGGGGATTTTTTTTGACCTTAAAGCCTTCTCTTTTACCCTCAGAATGGCCCAGTCAGGTCTGGGTCAACTCTGTAGAATAGTTCTTACCTGATGGAAGAAGAAACCATCTCTTGAACTGTCAACCTAGAACTCAAACTCAAACAAAGCAAAATTAAAATCAAAACACATTGGAAGGAGAAGGAAGTAAACACAATAACGAAAACTCAACTGATGTGGCTGGCTGGGGGTCAGTCTATAGCCCAGCCAATGTCCTCCTAACTTCTTTGCTGTGTCATTTATTTCAGGGCTAGTATTTGCCTTATAAACTTATCATTATTATTCTTCAAGCAATTTAAACAACTAGCTTGAATATTATTCCTTTGATTTGCTGCTTGAGCCTAATGCTGCTCCTCTGGAAGCCAGAATTTACCTACCCCTTAACTGTATCCTCCGGGCTTATCATTCATTCTGATTTTGATTGCTCTGTCATTCTGTGACTTTGGATAATAGGCCATTATTCTAGGAATTACCATTATATTTTATTAATGAGAGCCGGGAGAATTTATAGCAGTGAAATGCTGAAAGATTTGCAAGTGGAGCCCTCATATCTCTTGTAAAATATGCCTCCATTGGCCAGTCCACGTGATGGATGAAGACAGGGCACGTTCCCTTCTTGTCTCCCTCCCTCCCTTACCAGCCAGGTGAGCACCGTCCAGACCCTGGCTCTGGGGACTGTTGGCTGAGCCTGGCTCAGGGCCTCCCTGAAGGGATGTGGGTGGGAAGGGAATGTGACACGAAGGATTTAATATGAGTGGAACGGCCACTCACACCTGCAGGTAGGGTCATGGTCAAAACTCCAAGCCTAGGCTCACAAGGGAGAAGGCTCTGCCTGTCTTCAAAATATTTTTCCCCTGATGATTTTCCCCCTGAGGATCAAAGAAATATCTGATCACAATAGACACATTTGGGAAGTACTGAAAAGGGAAGAGTTAAAGAAATATGCCACTTAGAGGCAACCACAAATCTCACAGTTTGGCATATTTCCCTCTCACTTTATATTCTTGGGCAGTTTCTTCTTTATGCAGTTAAGCTCATTGTATCTACAACATTCTGTCTATTCTTTTGTTTCATATAGATCGCACTTAGTCATTAACGAAAACTCTTCCTAGATATCCTTTTGGACAGCTATATTAATGTATTATCATATATTTAAATCATGGTTTACTCACCCTGTGCCTAGCTACCACCTATCAGGAAGGACCGGTTCCCCACGGTGGACTCTCTTAACACATTGTTCTGGAGAAAATTCCACCAGACGCCTGGGTCATACTTGAGCTCCACCTTTGGCTGGATCTGTGGCCAAATCCCCCGTGTAGGGGTAAAATGGGGATCATAATAATTAGCAATGCAGAGCTGCTGTATCATTGAAATAACATCATCGCAGCAAGTGTTCTTTAAATCAGCTTAAACCAGTTATGCTAGAATTTCGAGTGTCTTTGCACCTGGTGTTCCTTCTACCTGGAGTGCTCTTTCCCTAGAAATCAGTATAGTAATCCATTTATTTCCTTTATTAGAAGAGCTTCTCAGAACACTTAATAAAAAGAGTTATCGTCCCTCATTCTCCAGAGTCTATTCCTCGTCATAACCCTATCACGCCTGGCGCTTCGTCTGTAGACTCATCTAGTTGTGGCTGTCCCCTACTCTGGAGTGGAAGCTCCCTGAAAGCAGGGGTTTTGAGAGCTCTGCTTCCTGCAGTATCCCCAGCAGCTAGAACACTGGCCAGCACTCGTAGGTGCTCAACAGACAGATGTTTAATGTATGAATAAGTTGCTCGGGCACTGAGGGTACGAATGCAAAGTGGAGGCCTCACACTAGCCTTGTCTCTGGGAGTGTGACTCCGGAATCTGTTTTTAAGAACCTTCTCTGGAGCTTTTTATGGCTTCTGAAATCGAGACCCACTTTCTGGAACCGTAGTTGTTTCACTGATTTCTTTCATTAAAACAATGCTCACAAAATCTGACTTCATATTCCTTTTCTTTCAAAACGCACTTGACTCTAGGTAACAAGAATTTAAAAAACAGTGATAATATGACTAACTACAACATGTTGAACAGCTGGTTGTATTTCTAACTCAGATAATTTGCTCAAAGATCACCAGGACAAGAAAGCCACCTTTTTAGTGGTGAACGGGACTCACGTGGGTCTGTTTAGGGCTGTTCTGCGCGGCCACGTTGCTTTGACTACACAAAGGGAGGAAGAAGGAGGCAATCCTTTGCGTGTTTCATGTAAAGCTCTCTCTCTCCTCCACGTGGCTCTCTTTCCTTGACTCGCCCCTTCCTTCTTCCTCATACTTGATGACCACACTACTTCCGGTGTCTTTTACTTTCTTATGTTGTCAGAACTGCTGAGACCCCGGCCTCCGGGGTGTGGACCCAGGCCCTGTCCTTTGGGCTGGATTCACATGGGAGGCATGCAGCCCAGCATCTAGGGGACCGGGTGGGGCCGGACAGACCTGGGTTCCCTCTTCTCCCCCACTGTTCACAGCCCTGTTGCCTTTGCTTGCATTTGTAAAATGGCTATGCTGGAGAATATTCCTCATAAGGTTGTTCTGAGGCTTGAATTAGATAAAGCAACTAAAAAGCTTAACTCAGCATTTGTCCATTAGAAACGTGCAAAAAAGAGAATGAATTCTGTTTTCAAAAACTGGTAACACTAATTCCTCTACTTTCATCTTCCGGAACAATCCATCATAGACGTGGTGTTGTTTCCATGACTCCTTTATTTGTTCAGAAACAGGTATGGGGGCCTTCTTTGGGATAAGCACTGTGCTAGGTGCCAGGGGTACAAAGATGATGCCTCAGTCCTTGTCGTGGGACATCTTAGTGATTTTAATACAACGTATAATAATGTTATATTTTTACAGTTATAGGTTTTGGATGCGGATTTAAATCATACCGTTTTTGGCTAGCTGGGGAAGAGCCAATCTGAAGGATGGCGTATTTTAGAATAATATCTCATTACTTAGCACATTATAGGAAACTCGCTAAGTGTAGATTTGAATTAAATTGAACATAATCTTCCCTAAATACAGACCGTAGTTGAAACTAGGTTAACAAGTGTTATCTAATAAAGAGATCCTTGGTGAGAACCAGTTAAGAATGACTATAATTAGTGATTGTTTATCATTGTCAATTTAAATCCTTGGGTATTCCTAAAGTACTTAGAGGTGCTTAAAAAGTGTTTGCCCTCTTAAGAGGCTTTGAAAACATTTTCTCTACAATCTTGTTGACACAGTTAATTAACAGTTAGAACAATAGACACAAACCCTTTCTTCCCAAGTAGTGCTGGGGTAAACCTCAGTCACAGCACAATTATTTCCAAAATTCCAGTGTGTGTAATGCAAATGAATGAGCATCGTATGCTGTCTTAGCTTTGTGAAAAACAGTTACTCAGGGTGTCTCCTCCAGCCCCCAGCCCAGCTCTACCCATTGTTTTCTGTTCAAAAGGTTTCAGATTTCTCATTTTTTTCCGTGGAACTGCTCTTACTTGTAGTATCTCTGACACGGCAATCTCAATCCCGAAATGAGCCATTAACTAGGGAGCTATGTTTTTTTTTTTTTTTTTTTTTTTTTTTTATGTGTGTGGCCGCTGTTCCTGACAAGGAAGTCAGTATGAGCGTCAGATCTGTGGATTGGGACTTCCAAAATATAAACAAACTTCACAGACTGAAAATATTAATTATCCGGGTGGAACCAGCTGTAAATGATGCAGAATCTGTACCTTTTGTTTTCACACCCCCAGATGTGCGTTAAAGACGTGCAGGTTTGTTTATGACAGTTTGTTGAAACGCACCGAAGAGAAGAAGAAAGAGCAGAGAAAGCAGGATTTTAAAGCGACTGTGGGGTGTCTGAGAGTGTGGCTCTGAGAATCTTCTGGAAATCTCCAGGGCTGCAGGGAGGGCTGTGGCCTGCCCACTTCTCTCCAGGCAGAATATCACGCTTGTCTCTTTTCTGGACACGAGTCAGGTTTGCTGGGATTGGAGTGGGCCTGCCAGCCCCCTTTGCCACTTGGCTGCCCATGTGTGTGGAGTCTTTGCCAGCCCCCTGGGGAGACTGAGCTTTGCCACAGCTGGGCTCCCTCTGTCAGCAGGGCGGTGGGGAGGAAGGAGGCCCTTCTCAGAGCCTGGGACGAGCACCAGATTCTAACGATGTGAATATAACCCTTGTGTGAAAACTTAAAAAAAGGAAAGAAAAGAAAAAGACAGCTGTTAGATTAAAGGTGGATTTGAATGGACCTTGACTTTTCCCTGTCACTAAATGCACCCAGAGGCTGGGAGGTACTAGAAGGGGAGCCTGGGCTGTGGTTCTCAAGGATGGTCCCCAGACCTGCAGAATCAACATCATCCGGGACCTTGAGAGAAATGCTGATTCTCAGGCTGCTCCCCAGACACTCTGGTGCCGAGGCCCAGCAATCTGCTGGACAAGCCCTCCAGGAGATGCTGATGTAGTGCAAGTTTGTGAACCAGGATTAGACAAGTGCTAACATCTGGTTTGAGTACGCCTTTGTTACACGCGAGCAAAGTCCTCGTCCTCAAGGTGGAGATAATAGTGACCCTTTCCTCATTCAACAGATGTGTGTTGCACACCTACTATGCCCAGACAGTGTGCTCAGCCTGGGGACACAATACAAGTGGGAGAGCCTGGTGGGGGAAAGAGACATGGAGCAAATCATTACAAAATAAGGGTCTAATGGCCAACTGCAGGAAACGTTCTGGAGGAAAGACTCACAGGCTGCAAGAGTTTGGAACAGGGACAGCCGACCTGGTTTGGGGGCTTGGGGAAGCTCCCCTGAGACAGTGACATTTGACCTGTCAGCTGGAGGATGAGAAGGTGTTGGGGAGGAGGGAGCATGGTGGCATGGGCTGAGTAGTCCAGGCAGGAGGAAGACCAGGTATGAAGGCCCGTGAGTGGGTGGGGAGAGCACCACCTGGTTAAGGAAACAGTGTTTCCCAAATTTTCCTGACCCTTGGAGTCACCTGGGCAGCCTCAAAAAATACTGATGCCTGGGCTGCACCCCTACGGATTGTGGTTTAGTTAAATTTTAAAAGATACTGGGTGATTCTAATGTGACAAGTTTGGGAGGCACTGAGCTGGAAGAAGGTGACAGTGAGTGGAGCCCAGAAAGGGGAGGGGAGTGGAGCGGAGGTGTGGGGCTGCCAGGCTGTGGGGTCAGGAGAAGGATCTAGGTCTTTCTCCCAAGTGCAGAGGATGCCCTTGCAGGGCTATAAGCCGGGGGATGACCTGAGAAAATCTGCACTTGGAAAAGATCACTGCGGTGTCTGGGTAGAAAATCAGCCAGGAGGGGTTGTGGTCTGTTGGAGGAGAAGGAGCTAAAGACAGGGAGATGGGGGACTCATGATGGCCCTTGATTTCTGAGCTGCAGATGTGCAAAGACTGGCAGAGGACCAGGTCTGGGGGAAATCATGAGTTTGGCTCTGGATGTATTGAGCTCACTACAAGTGGCAGAAAAGCACCATCAACGGCGACTTAAACAAGTAATGGGTTTGTGTCTTGTGCAACGAGAAGGCTAAGGCAGCGGGTCTAGGGCTGGAACGGTGGCTCTAAAACACCTCTACCAATTCAAATTCTTTGTGTCCATCTTCTCTGCCACCTTTGTGCTTATGTTTGTGGCTTTGTGGTCATAGGTGGTCACTGCACCTCCAGTTTCCCATCCCCATTGCAGGCAGGAAGAAGCAGGAAGCGGACAGCGGGGTTGTGTGTAGGAAACAAGATTCTGTCTCAGGAAAGTACGAGCTGTGCCCCAGACCCCAGCTTGGGTCTTGTTGGCCCTAATTGTGTGCACAGCCACCCCTACTGGAAAGGCAATCGGGGGTGCACACTGCACCCCAGACAACGTCAAGGTTCCATTCATCAGGGATAAAGGGGAATGAAGAGTGGGTAACCAGCACAGTGCATGTACCTGAGACGCATTTCGCAGCAAGAAGAGATGCTGGATAGGTAGCCGAGTGTACAGGCCTCTGTAGCTCAGAGGCTGGTGAGGGATGAAGCATTTTGTGGTCGTGATTATAGGAATAGCATCAGGTGAAAAAATGAAAAAAGGAAGTTCTATTTATTAGTGACTTCTGCTGTTACCCCAGTGAAGAGTATTCAAAATAAACAAATCAGTAATTTTGGTCTAGGTCTTTCTTCTAAGTAATCTTGAAAATCATGATCAAAAATGTCTGGTTATCTGACAGCATAAATGCCTGCATTTCTACTATGCTAGGCATTACAGTAAACCCCTGAGAACTGTAAGAGGTGTGTGTGTGTGTGTTTCTGTGTGTGTGTGTGCACACGCTCACTTCTGAGCACAAAATGGCCCCAAACTCCCCCCATCCTGGCACGTCACCTGTTTGCAATATGACTTTGTTGATCCTCCTGTCAAGAAGAGTTCTCTTCCTCTCCGTTTTGGCCTTGTGACATTAGGGAGCGTGATGTAAGTAGAGGCTTATAAAACTTCTGAGTGTCGAGGCTTGTCCTCCTGTTGGGGAATCCTGGACCATGTGAATGAGTACAGGTTAGCCTGCTGGGTTTTGAATTCGCTCCTGTCACCCCAGCTGATATTGAGCCAACACCAGACCCATAAGTTGACGTCTTCTTAGACCATCCAGCTCCAGCTGAGCCAGCCTAGCACAGAAAAACTACCCAGCTTGCACACAGAATCATGAGAAACAATAAATATTGTTTTAGCCACTAAGTTGGACTTTTTGGGGTGGCTTTTTATGCAGCAAAGTTAAATGATACATGAATATATCATGAATTTTTTCTTGTATTGTGCTATTATTATGGAGCGGCAGTATTGGGTCAAAGCTATACATGTGAGTTTTAGGGGCTTCCCTTCTTGGGTTCAAAATCTGTCACACTTCCTAGCTGTGTAACTTGTTAATGCTGTGCTCCATTTTCTTCATGAGTCCAGACCTCGTGGGGTTGCTGTGAGGATTAAGGGAGTCGCTGGGTTGCACCCCTTGGTGCTGTATCTGGTCTATAGTAAATGCTCCATGACGTTCTTTATCTTTATTGCTGTGGTGGTCGTTAACGGCAGCGTTGGTTTTTATTGCTCAGTAGACTTGCAAGGTTGTATGACTTGTTTGTGAGTCAGAGTTGCTGCTAAGGCAGACTCCACTGTGTTCCTCTTACGCATTCACATTTTATCTCCGGGAAACAGGATTTAATCAGGGAAATGAAGGTTGAAGGCAGCTTACGAGGGGAACGAAGTCACAAAAGAGAAAGGAAATTATGATCAGTAGAACCCGTAGAATTTTCCTTTCCTCCAGATACCCAGAAGCCGAAGACAGACAGAATAATCTTTTTTTTTAAGATTTTATTTTTTTTCCTTTTTCTCCCCAAAGCTCCCTGGTACCTAATTGTATATTCTTCATTGTGGGTCCTTCCAGTTGTGGCATCTGGGATGTCACCTCAGTGTGGCTTGATGAGCAGTGCCATGTCCGTGCCCAGGATTCGAACCGACAAAACACTGGGCCGCCTAGAGCGGAGAGCGCGAACTTAACCACTCGGCCATGGGGCCGGCCCCCAGACAGAATAATCTTAATCAACCCCCTTCAGGAGCCAAAGAAAGACAGAATAATCTTAATCAACCCCCTTCATCAGATTGATGAGGAAATGAGGCCCAGCAGGTTAAACGTTTTGCTCAGGGCGCTGGGAACGCCAGGGCTGGCTCCCAGGTGTCCCTTTTCCCAGCTTGGTGTACACTGTCACCTTCCCCCCCCCTTCCTGGGTCATCTTCTCTCCAGTAGGCTCGGGGACAGTGAATCATAATTTGTTCCCCTTAAATCACTAAAACCCACAAACCTCATTAGACGGTGAGGAGTTATGCCAGAACCTGCAAGCAAGGCTGTGCCCTGGGGTGGGGCTTGTCAATAAAACGCTGTCATTCTCCACATTTCCCTTCCAAGGGGACTCTGAAGGAGCTTCTGACAGGCCCAGGCCATTTTGTCCATTCACTCTGCCCCATCCAGCCAGGTATGTGGCTTGCTTGGTGCCCTGGCCTTGGTCCCCAACTCCATTTTGAACACGATCTTTGTCTCTGTGTGGAAGTGGCTATTCAAGCTAGACCCTCACACTCTTGGAGTTCTGACTCCCTGGCCCGCCTCCCCTCTACTTGGGATCTGTCTGTCTGCTTTGTGAAGAATGCAGCTTCCTGGCAACACCTCTTTGCTGTGTCCCTCTGCTGCCAGTTTCTTCACTGGGCCCTGGCTGGTCCCCCTGCACTATCTAGGGGACAACCCCCTTGGACTACAAATGCCTCTCAGGCCTGTGCTCTGGGCATCTGCTGGCTGATGCCTGCTGTGGGTGAGGGCAGTACAGCTTTTTGGTGAGTCTGACCTTGTTGATGTGGGCCACCTGTGGTGTCAGCTACTGGTAACCCCTTTTGTGAGGCCACTGGAGTCCCTTGGGTTTGCCCCGCCTCCTGATGGGGTCTTGTCTGCAGGTTTTTAATCACAGCCCTTTCCCATCATTAGGAAGGACATTAAATCAGGCTGGCTGATTGCCAAGGAGATGTTGGCCCTTCCAGACCCAGACGACAGCGCTGCTCTCTCTTCAAGTTGTCAATCTTGTCTTTTTCTTAGAGCACAGAAGCAACTTTAAGAATTGAGAGCAAAACACAAACAGCCAAAAACAACTAACACGTTGAACTGACCAGCGATGCCCAGAAGACAGGAGCAGGGCAGGCCAGGCTCATAAATAGCGCTCTTGTCCACTGGGGGCTTTTAGCACTTTAGATTTGAACAAATAAAGAGTTGGCTTTCTAAACATCAAACTCTAAACGGGCCTTGAAAATTACAGAGGAATTTTTCTGGCCGTAATTATGCTGTCTCCAGATTCAGCAGGCTTTAGGCCCTGAAGAATTTTTCAGACGCGTCCTGGGCTTGAGCCAAAGATGAGCACGCTGGCAGGTCATGAGGGCCATCCCTCATGAGCAGGTGGGCTCTGCGCTTGGTCTGGCCTCCTGGGGCCTGTTCTGTGGCGCCTGAGGTCAGCGCATGTGCGCATATGCACATGGGCTGTGGTCTCCCCTGGGAGTCCAGCCCTGCCCCATAGACAGTCAGTCAGTTGGCCATCTGCAGGTCTGGGCCTTTGCCCTGGTTCCTATTTTCTCCTTACTTGGTCAGAGTGTCACAAGTAGCCTGGGTCTTATCCATCCCCATTTGAGGCCTGAATCCTATTTCCCATCTCCCCATTTGATGGCTGAGCTGTTTCTTCAAGTTAGATGCGCTTCTCGGACTGAAAGCCTTTCTCCCCCCTGACCCATGGGCCCAAGGACGAACCCACACTGCGCCCCTTATGTCAGTGTTCTCAGTCCTGACTGCACAGGAGTCAGTTGGGGGAAACTTAAAGACATACAGGGCCTGATCCCTCCCAGACCAGTTAAAACAGACCCCCTGGGAATAAGAGCCGGGCTTCTGTATTTTTCCAAAGCTTCTCTGTTGCCGTAATACGCTGCCACATTTGAGAACCACTGCCTTAAATCAATGGTAAATAGAGTATTTATTTGAGGGTCATTCAGATAAAACACAAATATTTACGGGAAGGCTTTTGAAAAATGTCAAAATAAAAATAGGGAGAGTTTTGATTCCTGTGGGATCACTTCTTTGACAATCGCTGCCTAGTGTGTGCCCAGCCAAGCTCTAAAGATACAATTACGGCTCTGGGGGCCTTCAATCTGGTGGTGGGGGCTGAGGTAAGAAAAATTACCCAAATACATGATTAAAAATTGTGCTAAGTGGCAAAAATGAAAGATGTCAGGTGCTAAGAGAGCAGTTCCACTCCAAGGGGTTGGGCAATTATGCAGTGGGGTCAGAGGTCACTGCTGGGTAATGATTCCTGTGGGGGAAGGACGTTTGC
Organism: Equus quagga; assembly: GCF_021613505.1. Classification (NCBI taxonomy): domain Eukaryota; kingdom Metazoa; phylum Chordata; class Mammalia; order Perissodactyla; family Equidae; genus Equus; species Equus quagga. The sequence goes on along the minus strand of NC_060268.1, from coordinate 86,572,827 downwards.
ATGGGAATCAGAGACAAAAATGGGGGTTCCCAGGTGGAGAAAGGAGGACCAGAATGTTCCAGGCAGAAAGAACAATGTTTGCAAACACCTGAGGGAAGAGGGACAAAGGTCTGATAAAAGTGCCAGAGCAGGGAGTCAGGAACGCAAAAGGGCGTTTGGGGTTGAGGCCCAAGAGGAGGCCAGGGGCCAAGTTCCGCGGTCCCTTTCTGATACTGTCCTGAACTGCAGAAGGATTTCGGAGGAATGGTGTGATCAGATGTGCTGCCCAGAAAGTTCACTCTGGACAGAGTAGGGAGAAAGGCTGTGCGGGGCAGGAGATATGGCAGGAGCTTCTTGGAAGCATCTGGAATAGTCTAGGCAAGAGAGGATGGAGTCTTAGATTCGGGTGGGAGAAGGAACTTGAAAGTTCAGAACGGGTCAGATGGACTCAGGATTTGGAATTGGACCAGCGAGGGGAAGTAGCATCAGCAATGACGCCCCGGGTGCTGAATCCTGGACTGGGTGGGTGCTGGTGCCACTCGCCAAGAAGGAAATCCTGGGGGGCAGCAGGGTTGAGGTGGCAAAGCATATGTGTGTGTGTATGTTCATTATGAGCCCAGTTTGTGGTCACTTTAACAGAAGAAAGTGGGAAAAATAGGCTTTTCTCCTTTATTAGCCATAAAATATTAATAACTGAGCATATTAGAGAGGAATGAGAAGCAGACAGTTTTCTCATCTTTTATAGCTTGCTTTCGCGTAGCCTTTAGAGTGGACCGAGTGGTTCCCCATTCTTTCTCTTACATCTCCCGGAGGCAAGTACTATTATTATCAGTTCTCAGAGGGAAACTGAGACTCAGAGAGGTAAGCATTCAGAGACTGGAGCGTGTGTTAGCGTCAGTCCCCTCCTCCTCCAGCCTCTGCTGAGTGCCGAGTGTGTGCTGGGCACATTTCCAGGAGCCAGAGGGCGCCGAGCTGACTGGTGTGTGGGTACCATGCCCTTCCCCTCCCCACACCTGTGGGTTCTCTTCTCACTCTGGGTGGGACAGAGCAGACCCAGCTGAGCTGTGACACTTGGGGCAATCCTAACACCACCACCAGGTGTGCATGTGGGTGTCCTGGTGGCTGCCAACCTGGCAGATCTTGATAGCTCCTTCCCCTGGAGGCTGCAGCCCTGGCTGGTGGGGACTCGCAGGTGCCCACTCATGGCTTCCAGGCACGGGCCTCACTCTCTCTGCTGTGTGTGAACAGAAAGGCAGGGTATGGACGCATCTGGAACCTGGGCAGCCTTGCACATCCGCCCTTGAGCTCAAGGTCCCCCCACCTTCCTCAACTGACTTGGGCAGTGGCTCCCTGAGTTAATGTCCTTGGCCTTGGTCCTGTCCTTCTCTAGTCTAATTCATTCCTCTTTGCCGTTAGACCACAACCCTCGGCCAAGAATGGCTGGGCAGAGTCCAACAGTGAGTAGATTTCATCGATGCTTAGATTGATTGTCTAAACTGGTTGTCATGACGGGCTGGAAGACAACATCATTGAGCCTTCCAGCGCTGAGGTCAAAGAAGTCAGAAACTTGCTCCCCGGGCACACCTCAGCTGGCCTCTCTCTAAGGGACCAAAAGTCTTGGGATTATGGGGTTGCCTGTGGCTACCGCAATGATGGTGTCAGGTCCCTGAGGGTAGCTCTGAACACAACCTTCCATCCTTGATTTGTGAAATGCTTCCTGGCAAGTGCTTTTCTTTCTCTAACTTTTGTCAGAGGATGTGAGTGATTCATTTCCTACCTCCCCCTCCTCAACCTCAATCTCAGCAATGCCCTGGGAGGGCTCTGTAGGGGTCTCGGTATCTCTTTCTAAGTTTCACATTTAGTCTTTATTCCAGGCAATTTGTGTCCAATATAGATATAAACACCACAAATTGGGATTATAAAATCTGACCTTGCAAGAACATCTCAGCCCAGCCCTGGCAGAGGTTGGAAGTCTTAGAAGGGAGGTGTGAGAACTAAGAAACGATGTAATCAACCTGTGACTCCTTACAGAAGGGGAAATGGAGGCACAGAAAGGGGAGGTGTGTGACCCAAGACCCTGCAGCCAGGATGTGCTAGAGCCCATTGTCTCCTGCACGCCAAGGGCCTGCTGTTCTTCCTACCAGCTCATCTCTTCTCTGCGACCCATACGCTCTGCCCACTCTCATGCTCTGTAATAATGATGTGACATTGGTCACGGCCCAGCTCAGGGAGGCTGGCAGCCTGATCCTGGGTGGATTAGAAAGAGCTGATGATGTTGAGTGTGGACTGGGGCCAGACTCTCTTCCACGTGCGGTGCATCTATGAGCTCAGTCACTTCTCCTGACTGCCTGTGAGGAAGGCATCTCTCATCCCCATGTCGCCCACGAGGAGGTTCACGTACAGGGAACCCGGACTCGGACCCACACAGTCTGGCTCTGATAAGATGCTCTTCTTAACTTCCTTGTGATGCTGCCTCTGAGGCAGGACAGCTGGTGTTCCAGAACCTGGTCTGTTGTGGAGGAGAATTTGGGGTCCCAGGACAGGCAGGGCAAGAGGCCCGTCTCATTGGGAAAGGCTGACGGACGGGAAAAACCACAGCAACTTGCTTGCTTTTCCGATGATGTTGTACCAAATGTAACTGCATTGTGCTCTGTACAAAATAATTGTCTCTGTCAGACAGGGCCTCGGGAGCTGATAGAGCAAACCACTGTCCCTCCTCCATGTTCCCTGTGGTGGGCTGGGCCTTGTAATCCTGCCCTTCCCAGTAATTTAGAAGAATAGCCGTATGATGACAACCAGAGTGAGTTGGATCCACAGGAGGAGTCCTAGGAGATAAACTATAATTATTCAAATTAGAATCTGAGGGGGCCTTGACTTTTACAACCTGGTGTGCTCTGCCTTGAGAAAGTAGTGTTGCTCATGTCTCTTTTTGCTAAGGGTGTGGCCTGCAGCGAAGTGCCTCCTGGCCACTTTCCAGGTGATTCCTAAAATTGCGCTCTGCCAAAACCTACTCAGGGAGTCCGAATGGTGACGTTTGAGAGTGCTGCTTCTAGAAACTTCCGAGAATTCCCGTGTTTGTGAAGGAAATGTTTAGGCTTTCTCCTAAATGACGTTCCCGTTAAGAAGCAAATAGTTCTTGCATAGTCTTACGCTTTAAATGGATCACTCCTGCCACTTTCCCACGAGGGTTTTTTGTTTGTTTTTTCTTACTTGGAGGCAAATTTCTACAAAGCGATTTTTTTTTTTTATGGTTTTTCTGTCCCTTCACAAGAGTTCCTGCTACCTCAGGGCCAGGGAGACCCACACTGAGGGCAGCTGGGCAGCCTCACAAGCAGAGTGCCTCTCTCCTGCTCAGGAACCTCCCACGGGGCTCAGTCCAAATGGCATTTCAGCAAAGTTACAGATGCCAACTGAAAACGGGTTGAATCTGGGCTTTGTGGTCGGACAGGCTTGTCTTTAGATCCAGGCTTTGCCTTGTCACCTGTACAGCCAGGGTGAGTTAGCTAACCACCTGAAGGCGTGAACTGTGAGCTCCCACGTGGAACAAGGGACTTGCCCAAACACCGTGCTCAGAGGCCGCAGACTGGCTTACCCCCGCACTAGGCTGCGTCCCTAAGGGTAACCTCAGCCCCTGTGCTGAGTTTTTGGTCAAGGAAAAGCAATGCTGGCCAATTGCAAAATGTGCATTGTCCCAACCCACTTCCCCAAACCATTTCCAGTAATTCTGCCTTCACCCCTCTTCTGTAATTTCCCATTTCCCTGTAGCCCTTCTCCAACCCCATTCCCTTTTTCCTTTCCCTCTTTCCACTTTGCCATAGCCCTTTGTTGTTCCTCTTTAAAAACCTCAGGTAGAGGGGTCACCCTGGTGGTGGAGCGGTTAAGTCTGCGTACTCTGCTTCAGTGGCTCGGGGTTTGCTGGTTCAGATCCTGGGGGTGGACCTACCCACTGCTTATCAAGCCATGCTGTGGCAGCATCCCACATAAAAAGTAGAGGAGGATGGGCATGGATATTAGCTCAAGGCCAATCTTCCTCAGCAAAAAGAAGAGGATTGGCAGCTGATGTTAGCTCAGGGCCAATCTTCCTCAAAAAACGAAGAACAAAAACACCCTTGAGTACCTTTGTTTTGGCTGGAGTTGAGCTCAGTTTATGCTGGAGTCTCTCTCCTCCACAGCAGTAGTCTGAATAAAATCCGTCGTGCTGCCTTTAACGTGTGTCCATGGTGCTCTTTTTCTTTGACAAAAGTCCAGCTTCCCGACCTGTAAAATGGAGATATGACTGTTCCTTCTTCTGCTATGTACTGCTCTGTGATTATGGCCATATTGACAGTGACGTCATCGGCCGTTAGGATTGTCTCCCAAAGTGGAAACCACATTTGTTAAATGTGTGAATATCAATGGTGTACTGAGTAGGAAAATAATCCCGACTACTCAAAAGCAAGAGTGACAGTTGGAAGAGTCTTCACATTTGTCTGCTAAGAAGAGGGACGAGGGTAACACTGAAAAGCGTGAACGGTACATGCAAGGCAGACTTGTGGAAGGGGGATGGAGGGGGCTGGGATGGGAGTGGGGCTGATGTAGCAGAAAAGAGGCAGGAAAGGTTGGGATCCGGTTATAAAGGGCCCTGCATACCAGAGTAAGGGGCTTTCATCTCATCCTTGAGCCAGCGGGAGACTTGAAGCCACAATGGGAGTTTCGCCTGCTAGGATGGGACAGTCATGGGTGGGGGGCAGGTGGGGTTGCTGGTAGGAAGAGTCTAGCAGAAAGTACAAACCAGAAGGCACAAAGGAGATGAATCGAAATGAAGGATCTCTGGTCAAGTCACCAGATGACAGAATGTGAGTTGTCTCCAGAAAATGTGAGAAAACCCTCAAATCAACAGGAAAAAGATAGCAACTCCTAACAAAATGGGAGAAGGATATGAACAGGTAACTTTTAGTAGAAGAAGCCCTCCCCCCACCTCAAGTAATAAATACACAAAGAGGTGCTTAATATCATTAGTAATCAGTTCGATGAGAATGACACAACAATGGGATGTCCCTGGATGTCTATTGGACTGTTTATGTATTAGAAAGCTGGATAAGGCCATGTGTGGTGGGAAGAGAGGGATGGGCACCTCCGTGCACTGCTGCAAGGAGCTTAGACCAGAGAGCAAGCAAACTGAGTGCGTGCGTCCCTTGGGAGCTGCCTACACCAGGAGGTCTGAATGAAGATGCTCATCGCCGTGTTACCTGTAGCGGTAGGGAGGCATCCGTCAAGCTGGAAGACCAGGCTGGCAAAGTGCGGTGGATGCCACAATGCCACAATTAGACCAAACAGATCAGACCTACAACAGCAACATAGCTGGACCATGGTGAGAACTCTAGGAAACAAAATGACACATGAAACATAATGTCATTTACATTAATTAAAAATACGTGTGCAAATATATACGGCTTCTAACGGAAATGTGCAAAAGGCTGTATTATATTAAACAGAATAAAATGGTTGCCAATAGGCAGGGAGGAGGCAAATGGGAGTGGGGAATGGAGCTAAAAGGGAATAAATCAATGGGGGTGGAAGTGTGTATGGCCATGGGGCTCACATTCTATGGGCTGAGGAGTGTGATGATTTTGGCACACCTGAGGTTGAAATAAACAGGCAAAACACCTATTGTTTTGACGAAAAAGAGTGCCTTCTGTGGGTGTACGTGCTTTATCGGAGCCTGGCAGGATGCCAACATATGCTTAAATAATTAGCAATTTATTAATAATGCCCTATAATGATTATAGTGTTTTCAAAGTTCTTGCCCATAGGTCGACCTATTTGAGTGTTAGGACAACTACATAAATTCGTTGGAGAGTGGAGATATTTTTAGAAAATGAGGAGATGGGCTCAGATGGGTAAAGAGATTGGCCTGGAGTCACACAGCTGGGAAGTGGTCAGGTTGGGAAGCAGACCTGGGCCTCCACCCGTGTGCAGGGTCTCAGGGCCCTGGAGAGTATTTCACCAAATGGGAAATCTTTGCTGCTTCAAGGAAATGAGAACGTAAAATGTCACTTGGCTCGGATTTTTTTCCCATGCACTTTTGTGTTTTTGCTGATTTCATTTACATTTTGTTGAGGGAAAATTTTTCTTATTCGCTTGACATCCTAAATCAATGGCTGTTAGCTCCCCAACGCGGTGAAGTCAGCTTAACAGAACCACGAGGAGACATTTTGATTTGGATGCATCTTTATTATTGTTTTTCTTATTTCAAAAATAATTAATGCTCCAGTGAAACGCTCCTCCATCCTACCATCCAGAGGTTTCCCCTGTTCAAAGTTTGATATAACTTCTCTAAGGTCTTTTTTCCCCAAGCAATAGAAATTTGAGTCTCCTTTTGCAGGGAAGAGAAGACGTAAAGTCTGTAACTGAGTTAAGAGTCTTGGTGATGGTAATTCTGAGAAGACGGGTCCAGTTTAGCCAAGCGCGGGGGGGCGGGGGGGTGCCTCCTGAGGCTGGACATTCAGAAATTGTTGACTTTGCCCTCACAAAGCAACTTCACATTTTTAGACGCAGCTGGTCTCCTAAGACCGGATGTGGAATTCCCTGGAGGGTAGAGTTCTCGCTATCTTAGACGTATGTGAAGTCAGAACAGTTGGGGAGGTTGTGTTTGCCTGAAGAGAATTCTAGTCTTCAGACTTGTTACAAATTTAGCTCAGCTTCTAAGAAGCATTCCCATCAAAGAGAGATTCCTGGTTGCGGTAGAATTGGGCTCCCTGTGGGATTTTTCATGTGTTGCTAACTGGGTGCAGTTGTTTCTAGGCAGAGGGACAACAGATTTGCTTAAGATCTCTTCTCTTTTGACAATTTGATGATTGGTGACTTATGTGGTATTACGGACATCTGTTGATTTGGGATTTTGCCTGCTAAGCATCCACACCCTATTTTTTCTGGTATCCATACCCAATTTTTCTTCTGGTTTACCACCTGTACTGGATTGAAGAGTGTCCCCTGCAAAATCGTGTCCACTTGGAAACTCAGAATGTGACTTTCTTTGGATATACCATCTTTGCAGGTGTAATTAGTTAAGGTGAGGTCATACCGGATTAGGGTGGGCCATAAATCCATTGACTGGGTTGTTATAAGAAGGCTGTGTGATCACACAGAGAAACAAATGGAAGGAAATGGAGGCAGGGTTTGGAGTGATATAGTTACAAGTGGAAGAACACCAAGGATTGCTGGTCACCACCAGGAGTGAGGAGAGTGGCGTGGAACACATTCTCCCTCACGGCCTCCAGAAGGAACCAACCCTGCTGACGCCTTGATTTTGGACTTCTGGCATCCAGGACTGTGAGAGAAGAAATTTCTGTTGTCTAAGCCACCCAGTTTTGTGGTTGTTTGTGATGACAGCCCAAGGAAACTACCACATCACTCCTTCATTCTGTCAAGGGGATTGGATAGCTGGGCTCCATCCCTGCCTCCGGGACGGCATGTCACACAGGACTGAGCAGGTCATAGCAATTCACTCGGGGACAGGCAAGATGTAATCTTGGGTAATCTGGGCCAGTAAGAACTAGCCCTGGGATTTTTTTCTAGATTGTTCAGGAAAAAGGATCTCTTTTTCTGCCAGGTCTGTCAACCGGGAGCTGCTGGAGGTCATTTTTATCACCATAAGGAGAGACAGAGAGAGACAAGTTCCCGACAATATCACCTGAGTACCTAGACCTGGCTATGCCTGAACCCCACTAGACTTTTCAGTTGAGGGAGCCATAAAACCCTTTTAAGCCAGTTGGAGTTGGGCTTCTTGTCTCTTGTAACCAAAGGATCCTCACTAATAAGTGTGATTTAGAGACAAGCATTCATGCTCATAGTCATTGACTGGTTTTTCCCAGAAGCCCTTAGTTGACCTTGTTGGTTTGTAGTTGCATTTTCTCTGGGAAGACAGGAAAAAAAGAAAGTAACATAGGAAAAAGGAAACATTTATCGAGTGCCTCCTACATGCTAAACCCTGTGCTAAGCACGGTTAGAGTTTTTTTTGAAAAAAACTCCCAAACAACACCTCTGTAGGTCTTGTTGCATGTAAGTTATGGGGCATTCCTGGGCCTCAGAGAGCCATTCCGGTCTGTTTGATTCTAAAACCCCTTCTGTCACATGGCCTATTGGAAGTAATAATGTTTCTTGGCCCTAAACCCTCCTGTAACATCCTTATGGGGTCTTCCTCTTGCTTTCCAGAAGGCACAGCCTGGGGTCAGGCTCCGGTGCCTCCCTCTGTCACTCACGTGTTCCATGTCCTCCCGCCCAAGGGAGGAGGTGCCTGGTATTACCCCATCCTACAGACAAGGAAACAGAGGCTCTGAATTCAATACCCTTCTCAGTGCCACGCCGTCGGGAAAGGTCAGGGGAAGCATTCACACCTGGACGTGCTGAGTCCCCGCTATTCCAAGTGTGGTCTATGGACCAGCAGCCCCAGCGATGCCCTGCGGGCTTGTGAAGCAGAATCTTGGAACTCTCCCACCTGCTACTCAGAAATACAGAACCTGACTCTGCATTAGAGTGGGGACCCCCACACACACATGTAGCCATCACAATTCAGAGCCCCAAACTCTCTCCAGGGAGGCCCCGCGGGTGGGGACACTCACATGTTGTGCGCCCAGCTGGGCAAGCCTCCCCTCTGCCAGCTGGCCTGAATTACAGAAAAGGAGAGTCTCCTCCTGGAGCCTGAGGTTAGCCGACTGAGCGCAGCACAGGCTGGGCAGAGAGGGACGAGCCTGTGGCCCCTCTGTGTGGGGTGGAGAGTGGGGGCTTCTGCTGCTGAGCCGGCTCCCAGAGTGCCCGTGTATCTGGTGCGCAGGGTTCAGCCAGCCCATCCTCGGCCTGCGCCCCTGCCGCCTGGGCCCAGCTGGAAGGCCAGCTGTTTCTCCAGCAGAGATTACGCCCGCAGATTCCTTGCTAAGCTGCTCTGGGAACAAAGGGCTTGCAGAAGGTCTCAGGTACTTTTTGGAGGGAGGGATAGAAGTGGGAGCCACATGTGTCACGAGAAACGTGGGAATAGCTCTTTGGAGGAGAGAGGGGGAAATACTCCATCACTGCCTGGCTTTGATGCTCCATGGCTGAAGTGCTTGTCAGGATGGTTGGCTCAGGAGCTGCTGACGTTTACAGAGGTCTGCTTGTACGGGCTGTCCTTCCTGTCGTCACATGGCAGCACAGCCACCTGAAGAGACTGGGGAACCCAGTTTACAACGCGGAAGTGACCCACGCAGCCTGGGGTTCACACCCAGGTGTCCAGCCCCAGATTCCTGCTTCTTTCCAAGGTGTTCTCTGACGTCACAGAGCAGTTGGGCAGCTAAGCCAAAGGCGGTAGTTCCCTGGATATTGACATTCTTGTGGTTGATGGGGCAGGCCCGATAATTTTATTAAAGAAATCTGGGAGCCATTTCTACCAAGCTTTCAGGGGAGGCTGCTGCTGGTCTGGGGACCACACTTTGAGAAGCAAGGGGCCAGGGCAGAGCACACATTTAACTGTGTGGCCCTGGAAAAGTCACTTACCTCTCTGGGCCTTTGTTTCCTTGCTTGTCAAGTGGGGTGTAACGGCATGCCTGGGAGGGCTCATGGCACAGCCATCCTAAGTCACCAGAGATGCTCTCTTGCCCTAAAGCTCGGGTTCTTGCCCCTGGCCACACAGTGGGATCGCCTGGGGAACTTTGGAATGCCTAAGGCCTGGGTGCTCCTTCTGCAGACATGCTGATGTAACCGGTCAAGGTGGTCTGGGGGTTGAGATGGTCTAAGCTCCTCAGAGATTTCTGTGTGTAGGTGAGAACCACAGTCCAGTTCCGCTCTGGCAGAAGAAATGGCAGAATCCCCATTATTTTTGGGTGTCAATGCTCCTCTAAGCATAGTACATGGACCCACGTTGCCGGAGAAGTATTTGCAATTGGTTGGCAAGAGAAGTACAGACATTGGGGGTGCTCCTGAACTCCCACAGCATCTCCATCCTGCCACACTGCAAATTCTTAGGATTTAGCCCAGACTTTTGGAACCAGAACCATGTTAACAAGATTTCCAGGTGACTCATATGCACATTAGTGTTTGAAAAGTGCTATTCTAAGCAATCTTCCTGAGGAATTTTAATTCAAATATTGGGTCTATCATACAGATTCATATTTAAAGACTTCTGGAGACAAAAGGATTTACAGGTGTCCTACCTTAGCATAAGCTTGGCAAACTTCTATTTAGCCTTCAAAACCCTGCTCCTTATCTCCCTCTTGGCCATACCTCATGATTCTCCCAGATGTCCTCTCTACTCTCTCCTCCTCCCTACTTCATCACACGCAAACTTCTAATATTGCATTTATCACATTGCCTTCACAAGTCTGCTCACAGGCTAGTCCCGTTTGTTAGGCAGTGAATTCCCTAGGAGTAACAGCCCTGGAGGGAGGTGGATGGTGATGGCAACCGCAAAGGTGGTAACAAGGATGTCAGCTCCCACTTCTCGGGGCTGATAACAGGGCTTGAGAGCAGAGTGCGTTGTGGCCATGCTGGACCTCCAGCACCCAGTTCTCTGCCTGGCACCATCAGGCGCTCAGAAAATTTGTTGAGCTGAATTGATAGGTAGAAAAAAGAAGTCTCCCTCTGATTTGCTTCTCTTATGGAGAAGTGTAGAGAACACGTCAACATGCTTCATTTTTTTTTTTTTCCCCGGAAGCTGGTGATCTTTGTCCCGGCTTAGCTGAGTCTTTGAGCATTTGCTGACAGGGACGTTCATTTTTGGCCAGTGCTGGCTTCAGAGCATTCCCCGGGGCGACAGCCAAGACTCCTCCCCGGCTCCAGCAATTTGGGGACTTCTCGTCACCCAGTTCTCACGTGCAATGTACACCTGCTCCCTTCCCCTCTCTTCATTTCGGAGAACCAGGTGGTACTCGGTTCCTCACCCAGCATGAAGGACATTTTGGGGTGAAACCAATTCTGACGCAGGTGTAAAATCAGCTTCAAATTTTCATGGAAATTTCTAGGCAAGTACGAAAAATGTTAGGTGCTTCCTTCAACCCTCAAAAAATACGTTTATTTTCTTTTTTCTCTCTTGCTTTTTTTTAGCTCTTCTGCAAGAGCTGAGCCACACAGCCTGTCCAGTGTTGACTAGGATTCCTGCCACCTCTGCAGCTTTAGCTGCCGCCTCTGCCAGGGTTCTTTGCTTAGACTCGAGGTTGAGGAGCAGACAGCACCCTGAAATAAGGAATATTGTCATTTTTATGTAAATGATTTATTTTTCATTTGTTCTCAGAAGTTTTCATTCATCAATCATCATGTAATTCTTTGACTATTAATTAAACAACTATTATGTACCTGGCTGAGGGCTCAATTAGAAGGGGTTCCACACAGGGGGGTATGTTTCAGTGAAGGTTTCAAACACGACTACAAGTTTACCAGGTGGAGGACTGGAAGGAAAGGGTTCCTGGCAGAGAGAACAGCTATGCAAAGGCCCGGAGGCCTGAAACCACATGGCTGTTATATCAGATTTAGGTTTAGTTGCCTAAGAGAGAAAACCAAATAAGCAGCTTAAATCAAATGAAGGCTTACTTCTCTCTCATAAAGAAGTCCAAAGGCAGGAAATTTAGGGCTGGTATGGAGGCGACTTCTCTCTCTCTGCTTTGGCCGTCCTTGGGAGTGACTTCTGTCCTTAAAGTCACAAGATGGCTGCTGGAGCTCCAGACAGGATGTCTGGGTCCCAAGCAGAGAGAAGCAAGAGGGAAAAGGGGCAAAAACTTATTCCTTCCATCGGAATCAGACCCCTAGAAAGAGACTCCTCAGACTCTGCCTAGATTCAAGGGAGGCAATAAAATATAGTCTTTTAGCTGAGCACATTGCAGCTCTGAATGAATCCCAATGTCTGTTATTAAGGAAGAAGGGGAGAAGGGATACTGGGTAGGCTGCCATGGTATGCTTGGAGGAACGTCAAGTTCTTGGTTCTTGGTATTGCCAGAGCCTGAGGTGCCTGAAGGCGTGTGGTGGGAGGAACATGGGCTGACTTTCCAGGCAGTAGCAGTTCAGGGCAAGGGAGGCACTGGGAAATCCTTGTGAAAGTTCAGGAAGGTGGCAGTGCTTGGACTAAGCCTTAAATCTGAACATGGCTGGCAGGGTCCATGGCGTCTGAGTGTCCTGGTGTCCTCCCTCCGTCCATTCCCTCTCTCGCTGCCCACCCCCACCTTTTACTCTCCTTTCTTCCTTCTCATTCTGCCTTTCTCCTTGCAGAGTCTGCAGGATTTGGGGAGGTTGGAAGGAGGAGAGGTGAAGACTTTGTAGAGAGAGGCCGGGCGGAGCCCGAGGGCTTACCAGGAGTGAGTGCTGGGGAGGGAGTTTCTGCGGATGGAGAGCGCCTGGAGCCGGGCTGGAGATGCTCACTTAGAGCCGAGGGGAAGAGAGAGACATCACTGGTCCTGGACAGTGGTGTAAAACGAGAAATGCAGATTTAAAGAAAGTGAATCTGTTGGGAGCCACGCCTTCTCTAAATCGCATTTTAATTTTATACTCTTGGCTCAGACGGAAGAAACCACCATATAAAATCTGCTCTTGCATCTTTAGTGAGCGATACTGCTGGGGACTTTGTCCCTAGTGTCTCTCATGGTCCCTATGTGAAATCCCAGAGGAGCCCTTTCTTAACCTGAACTGGGAAAAAAATGGCTTTCTTTGAGGAGTTTGCAGTTTTCTTCTTCATTAATGAAATTCATACAACACATCTGACTTCCTTTATGTCATGGCTTCCAGGAAATGCTGAGGCAAATGGCTGGATTGTTTGCGTCTCTGTTTTCTTTGGTTCTCGTTTTCTGTTTCTGCTGGTATTTTAATTGTTTTGTTGGATGTGTTTCTCTATGTGAAACATGGCAGGAAACAGTTATGTTAATAGGCAAGAAGAGATGCACACGTGGATTTGCTGAGCTCATGGGTGCCAAGGAGTCTTGGCATGGAGGGGACCACGTGGGAGGTGGTGTGATCACAGTGAGAGGAGAATTCAGGTGAATCCAAGAGAAGTTGCAGGGAGCCCACCTGACCATGTCAGTTTCACAAGGGTGATGGCGGCAGGTGGCTGGGCATGTCCAGATGTGTGTGTGTACACCAACCCGGGAAGAAGTCTGCCAGATGGGTTTCATTCTGGGTTTTATTCCCATCCTTGGTGGACATCCAGGGCTTCCCTGAAGGCTCGCTTTTCCAACATTTCCTGGCGCAGCTGTTAACTCAGCACCAGGATGGAAAATCCAGGCACCCAGGCCAGGCTGTTTTCTGAAGTCTTTTGAATCCCACAACTGGTCCTTTCTGTCTATAGTTACTATCTTTAAAAAGAAGTCGCCTTTTATTAATTCAAAACTAATAAAAAATTGGTTTTAATGGGTAATTATTGGCCACTGTGTCATCTTTCAGGGGACATAGTAACCCATAAGAGAGTTTGGCGGGGTGATGCTTTGGCCTGAACAGTGACATAAACAGTGGAGATTTTGATACCATTTAAGTGCCTGTATTGTGGTAATGAACACATGTAAAAGGAGCGTTTTGGTGGAGTGTAAGTTTCATGACGCCAGGACTGAATGACCTTGCACCCACTCACTGTGTGTCTGATTGACTCCACATGGCCAACCCTAGCCCACTTCTCTTGCTTGGCTCTGTCCCCCCACTGACCTGCTCATTAACTCACCCATCAATCAGTTAAGTTCAATGCACCTTTATTCAGCGTCTTTTATAGTTCAGGTCCAACGTTCAGTGCTAAGAAATACAGAGAAAAAGATAGTTTCATGTCCTCTAGGGTTCAGATGCTTAGTTCTTTCTAGTTCTGGGCTATGTTCCCATTCTTGTTCTGGCCATTCATTCATTCTTTCACTCCTCCCTACAATCACTCATTTCTTATAGATTTATTCAACACAACAATACACGACTGAACATCTCCTGTGTCCCAGACCCTGAGCTGATGTCAGAGAGAAGAAAAAAGACAATTTGTCTTCATGAAGGTCATATTCCAGACTATTGTTTCTTGATGGGCAGAGCTATTAGCATTTTTGAGGAAAAATTATTTGTGACTTGGGATGGTCCATGCATTACAGGGGATTTAGCATCACTGGCCCCACCCTCTAAACACCAGCAGCATCCCTCTTCCCATGCAACAACAAAAATGCCTCCAGACATTTCTGACCTCAGCTGAGAGGCTGTTCTTTTGATAAAGTGTGCCGGATTCTCTGATCGACTCTTGTAATTCTCCTACCTGTATTAGTGAGTTTGGAAACTACAAACTAGACACAGAAACTACATTTCCCAGGCTCCCTTGCATGCAGGTGTATTAGTCAGCTCGGGCTGCTAGAACAAATTGCCACAGCCCGGGTGGCTCGAACAACAGACATTTATTTTCTCCCAGTTCTTGAGGCTGGAAGTCCAAGATCAAGGTGTCATCAGGGTTGGTTTCTCCTGAGGCATCTCTTGGCTTGCTGATGGCTACCTTCTTGCTGTGTCCTCTGGCCTTTTATCTGTGTGCACATATTTCTGGTGTCTCTTCTTCTGATAAGGTCACCAATCATACTGGATTAGGGTCCTACCCTTATGACCTCTTTTAACCTTGGTTACCACTTTAAAGGCCGTATCTTCAAATGCAGTCGTCTTGGGGGTTAGCGCTTCCACTTGTGAATTTTGGATTTAGTTCATAACTCAGAGTGAAGCACGTGACCTCGCTTGGCCCAGCAGATGCATCTTCTTGAGATCCGGATGCTGAGGTGAGCGAGGTGAGGTGGCGAGCTTATGCAGGTGTTCTCACAAGCACTGTGGTGGAGGTATCTGTTGTTCTAGGGCACTGTGAGCTTTTAGCATTCAGCCTAGCATTGCAGGTGTCCATTCGTGGGTGGCAGCGGCCCTGGAGCTTCCCTAGAACAGACCCATGGTCTGGTTGGGTGTTTCTCTGAGCCCTGTTATCCCTGCTTATGTCACATCCACTCATTCTCTGTTCCCTGAAGATTCCAGGCACCATGTAACATCCTTTATGAATCCTCTTTTTGATTAAACCAGCTGGAGTAGATTCTGTTGTCTGCAACTGAGAACTCTAACTGATACAGGGAGAAGATCTCCAATAGATCAAACAGTAATGTGGTAAGTTCTATGTAGAGTTGTGCCCAAGATTTTGTGGAAACTTAGAAAAGAATAGCCTGTCATCATTGGCATCCATCTCTTAACTCTTAGCACGGCCCCCCACCACGTGAGTGGTGCTGCCTTTTCTGTTAAGAAATTTCTTTACTAGATATATCTAGTAATCCATTTATCTAAGAATGACTCTCCAATTTAGTAACCTAGTAACTTTAATAACTCATTAGCTAATCAGCTAGTAACTCCATTTATTTGTCCATGGGAAGCTGTTCCCATTATTGAGGACTGACGCTTGGGACAATGGATGTCCAGGCTTGGCTCTGCCTCCCCAGCCGTCTCATCTCCCGCTGGTGACTTTTGCTCTAGGGGCCACACTTTCCTTGGTGGTAACATAAGAATCACACAGTCCAAGAGGTCCCTCTTGGCACTGCCATGCTACTTGACTTCACAGTTCTCCGTGGAGGCCAAAGCACATTTACCTGCCTGTAGGAATGAGGGGCAACCACTGCAGAAAGTGTCTGGAGGCTGTCCTGTCTTCGGGGCATGGAGAATGGTGAAAGGAGAAGCCAGAGCTGAAAAGGCTTCTCCAAAGTGTGTTCTTCAGTGTATTCATCCCCTGGATTCTCCTTCAAAAAGGGGTCCCCAGTGTGCCAACTTTGGGAAAAGTTGAATACTGTATTGCCTTCATGGGCATTCACAGTCAGCACCAGCAGGCTGAGGGCCCCAAGGAAGCCCATTGATCAATCGTTTTCCCAAATATATTTGACCACTGGACCTTTCATTTTCCACGTAGCACCTACTAGCATTCCCAGGCAACACACTCTTGGGGCAACACTGAACTAAGGTAGCCTCAAAGTCTTCCAGAATAAGCACAGACCTTGAGAGGCCCCATTTGGGATGGTGAGTCCTATGTGGCTTAGTTGCTTCTGACTAAACCAGGGACCTCAGTATTCTCAGCAGCGGGGGCGATGTTAGAGATGCACATGTGTGGAGGCCACATGGAGGCGGTGCTGATACCCGTGTGAGTCATGAGGGCCCACATTTGGGACATGACTATTAGACATGAGTCATGGCCATATGGAAACCTTATTCACATCTACCTTCCTTTGGTCCCTAATCCTTTGTAATGCCCTGGTTTCATGATGTCACTTCAGCGGAATTAAGCTTGGACAGCAAAATGATGTAATCAATTTAACTCAGCTTCAATGAAAGTCTTCGGCTAGTGTGACATCTGACCGTGTCCGTTTCACAAGGGTGATGGCAGCAGGTGGCTGGGCATGTCCAGACAGATGTGCACACCAACTGGGGAGGAAGTCTGCTAGATGGGTTTCACTCTGGCTTTTATTCCCATCCTTGGTGGCATGTTTTGGGGCTTCCCTGAAGACACACTTTAACATTTCCTGGCCCAGCTATTAACACTGGACCAGCTCAGAGACTTCAGGCACCCAGGCCAGGCTGTTTTCTGAAGTCTTTTGAAGCCTACAACTGGTCCTTTCTGCCTATAGTTACTGTCTTTAAAAAGCAATCTCCTTTTATTAATTCAAAACTAATTTGAAAAACCTTATTTTAATGGGCAGTTATTGGTCACCGTGTCACCTTTTAGGGGACATATTAACTTGTGAAGAGGGTTTGGTGGCGGCAATGCTTTGACCTGAAAGAGTCACATAAATAGTGGGGACTTTGCTTCTCTTGTTGGGAGATGACAACAGAGTAGCCTCAAATTTGTTCGTGAAAATAAATTATTTCTATGACTTCCGGGGCTGCCAGGTCCAGGCATTTTCTTGTCTCTTTTCTTCTCATATCTCCAATTAGAGAAGCTTCTGGAACAGGTGAGCATCTCTTCAGCCTGGGACCTACCTGAGTGAGCTGCTGCTGCTCTCTCTGACCAGCTGCTTCCCCTTCCTCAGTCCCTTGCCACCTCCTGCTGCCATCCTGCCTCCTGGGGCTCTAACTCTGTCTCCAGTTGGAGAGCTTGACGGCTTGGGCCTTGGCAGCACAGGGCCGGGGCAGCCAACGTTGCTGAGGCTTGAGCTGAGGGGAGTGTGCTGCTGGCCCTGCTTGTCCCCTGCTGCTTTGGGGAGCAGGAACGCCTAAAGCAGCATCAACTTTTAACCAGGAGTCAAAGTGAGGGGCCCCAGGACCAGGTGTGCCTTACTTGGGAATGCTTTCCAGGTTGTCCTGCGATGCTCACTGGGGCGTTCCGGCTGATTCTTTCCTGAACTTTGCTGCCTCACATCCCCACCCTTTAGTGTTAGTCACTGGAGCCTCTTTCTTCCTTCTTTTGTAACTCACAGGATCCATTTCCGAGCTCCCCAGCGAGATACGCGAATAGCTAATGAAAATCACGAACCCGTATTGGGCCAGGTTGGGCCAAGCTGGGAAGTATCTGACATGCATTGCCTCATTTTCTCCTCCCTTCAACAATCTGAGGAGGATCCCTTATCCTCTCCAGTTTAGACATGAGACAGTTGAGACTTCAAGGGGAAATATACCTTGTCCAAGGCCTCCTGGTTAATAAGCAGTGGAACAAGCACTCACTCACTCAATGAGCCATTTACAGAACATCTGCTCCAGCCCAGGCACGGAATGAGCTTCAGGAATAGAGATGCGCAAACAACCAGACACGGGGCTTCAGTGGGAGAACAAGATAAGCCAATCGAGGATGACATAAAGCAAGATGAGCACTGTGGAGAAGAGCCCATGGACGGGGCTCAGGGCCACAGCGGTGGGCATGGCGGGGTGGGTCGTCTCAGTCAGACTCTGGTTTAAGGAAGGCTTAGAGGAGTGATGCTTGCCATATGTCTGGAGGATGAGCAGGAGCAAGGAAGACAAAGGAAAGTGGAGGGAAACACATGTGCAAAGATAGAAAAAAGGCAGAAAGCCAAGAGAAGCACATTCAGGAAAGCACAATGCCTGATGCGGAGTAAATGCTGAGTGATTTTATGCACCGAATGACGGGATGCCCAGCTAGGCCTCTGAGCCACCCCCAGCTCCGTGAAGGCAGGATCCTTGAGGGGCATACAGTGGGGAAAGTCATGTGAGGATTTGGGGTTTGGGAAGGTCACTCCAGCGGGATAAGGAGGATAGGTGGGAATGATGGGAAGGTAAACAACCCAGCCGAGTTCTAACTTCCCTTGCTGGGCAAAAAGACCGTGGTTTTCAAGAGCCCACTTCATCAGAGTTTTAAAGTTGGAAGGAATTCAGGAACCTGCTGTGAAAAAGCTAGAGAGAAAATTCTAGGACACCAAAAGTGACTTTTCAATTTTGGAACAAAAATGTCAATAGAGAAAAAAAAAGAAGAAGAGGAGGAATAGAAATGCCATCAATATCTCACCCTCAATAAAGAGGGGCGATTAGTTTTGGGGTGTCCATTGGGCTGATAAAAACCCTGAGACAATCTCTGTGTGTTTGGAACTTCCCAAATAGCTAAAAGATTCCTGACATCTTCTCATGTCATGTGGGTTTGGATTCAGGAGATTATCAAATTGGAGGAGTTTGCAGAAGCTGTTGGGCAAAGTGGCGTGGATGTAGAGCGCACGGGTCCATTGAGCGTCCCCGGGTGACAGGCACTGGCTCTTGCACTGCTGTGTCTCATTAAGTCCTTGCTCTGGCAATGGGAACCTGGACTGGATTTAAGCATGGGCATTCGAGTCAGACTAATTTGTGTCCCTGTCCTCCAGCTTGCTAATTTTGTCGCCTGGACAAGGCCCTCAACTTCTCTGAGATTGTTTCTCACTTATAAAATGAGGTAAAATCAGTTCCTACCTCACAGGTGGTGGTATGAGAAAGAAATTCAATGAGGCTTGTAAAGCTTCTGGCCCATTGTATTAGTCAGAATTCTCCAGAGAAATAGAACCAATCACATACATGGATATATTGATGTAGATCTAAGAGGAGATGTATGATAGGGATTGGCTCTCTCACATACGGAGGCTGAGAAGACCCACAATCTGCTGTCTGCAAGCTGGAGACCCAAGAACGACCTGGTGGTGTCATTCATTTCCAGTCTGAAGGCCTGAGCACCCGAGGGCTCTGGTGTAAGTCTTGGAGTCTGGAGGTCTGGGAACCAGGAGCTCTGATATCACAGGACAGAGAATATAGACACCTCAGTTCAACAAGAGGGAGAAAGAGAGAGAATCCACCTTTCTCCACCTTTTTGCTCTACTTGGGCCCTCAAAGGATTGGATGGCTTTGTCCACATTGGTGAGAGTGGGTCTTCTTTACTCAGTCTACTGATTCAAATGCTAATCTCTTCCCCAAACACCTTCACAGACATACCCAGAAATGATGTTTGACCAGCTCTCTGGGCATCTCTTAGCCCAGTCAAGTTGACACATAAAATTAACCATCACGACTCCACCCCTTGTAAACTTGACAGCTATGTGCATCTCCTTAAACCATACTTAATCTCCAACTAAAGACAATAACAAGGTCCTATTTCCACCCGACATGACACAACTATCCTGTGTACAACTGAAAACGCGCTAAATCCCTTCCCCTGAAAAGGAGGTCAAGTCCTTGAGTGATGTTTCCTCTTCTTCCGATATCCCGAAGCTTGAAACCTATGACGTAAAATTAACAATACTTAAATACTGACATAAAGTCAATACATCTTATGTTACATGATAAGGGAATAAAAGAGGAAAGAAAACAAAGATATTTGCTTAATATATGTGTATATAACACAAATATATGTATAACAAAATAAGGAGGAAATATTCATGACCATTACAGTTCTAGTTGCTGTACCTGGTCATGTGGATGTGGCTGGTATTTGTAACTATCTTCTTCTACTACTCATTCTGTTATTCCCTTTGCCTAAGCAAGAACCTCAACTGGTTGTGGTTCTTTACCTGGAAGGGTGACCCAAACCTTCATTGCTGAAGGGTCTGGGCCTAGATTGGGTTGTAGTTTTCCATTGACCTTAATCACAGGACATGGCAGTTGTAAGAAATGGCCTAACGGATCGCCTGTACTCCATGCTCTTCCTTTCCTCCATTTTGGAATAGTAGTCGATTTCCCCTTGGTAGTCCGGATCAACCAAGCTGTGTAGCACTGTAACTCCCTGCTTGGCCTGTTGATTTAGAGGCATAAGGAGCCCAAAGTGGCCAAGTGGCAGTCTTAACTTCCAGTTCAGTGGAATCATTGTGGTGTCTCCTGGTGGAAGCATTCCTCCCTCTGGAAGTGAGACCTCTAGGCCAGCAGAGCATAAAGTTGTGGAACAGGAAGCAAAAATTTTGCTACGGGGTCACTAGGGGCGATTGTGAGTTTTG
Source organism: Equus quagga (assembly GCF_021613505.1). Taxonomy (NCBI): domain Eukaryota; kingdom Metazoa; phylum Chordata; class Mammalia; order Perissodactyla; family Equidae; genus Equus; species Equus quagga. The sequence goes on along the minus strand of NC_060268.1, from coordinate 86,552,506 downwards.
CCACTCCCCTTCTACCTCAGCTTCTCTGAGATTGTTTCTCACCTATAAAATGGAGATAAAATGAGTACCCAGGTCATCAGTGGTGGCATGAGAAAGAAATTAAATAATGCTCGTAAAGCCTCTGGCCCATAGTAAGTGCTTAATGCAGGTAAATCCTTAACGTAGTCATGGAGGATGAAAGTGGGGCTCAGAGGGGTTGAGCACTAGGCTCCAGTTTTGGGTTCAGTGATGGAGGAGACTGGATGAGTCAAGAACAAGAGGAGGGAGCTTAGGGCCCTGTGTTTGGCATCATTGTTCGAAGGCAGCGATGGGCAGCCAGGCTTGGTGACCCAGCTTCTTCCCGCCATCCTTGTATATCTCTTATTAATTGGATCATTCATTTATTATTGATAACTGACCTATTTATCAAAAAAAGTAAAGAACTGGAGGTAGCTAACAATGACAGGCAGAAAGACAATGAAAGGATAAAGAACTAAAGCTATGAGAATGAGAATCAAATGGTAGTAAGGATAACCATAAAAATTCTTAGCTATGCAGTTAGCAAAATCATTAAATTCTGAACTCTCAGGAGCCAAGACAAAAAGGGTGCTCAACAGCTTATCTCTGGTTGGGGGTATTTGTGGCATTTTTGGACACCTAATGTCAGAAGGTTTTTCTCAGTTTGAGGAATTCTCCACTCTATGGGACCTGGAAGGAGGCAGACTCTGCCTCCCACCATGGAAGCCGAAATGGCTCATACTCCTTTCCTGGCTTCCCTTGTATCTGGGGAGCACAAAACTATTAGACAGCTGCCCCAGAGGCTAAACTGGGATTGGGGATGGTCCATGAGAAACGCTCTCTGGAACATGCCTGTGATAAAACCAGGCTCTTGCACCTGCAGTGATGGTGTGCAGGATGACCAGTGCTGGTGGGGTTGGTAACAGAAGCCGGGCTGTACTGGCTGTGACAGAGTGTCCTTCCCCCACCCTTCTGTGTCAGGACTGGGGATGTTGATCCATTGACTCAACAGAGCTTTTATTTCGAAAAACAAAACTTTTAATTTAGAAAAACTTCAAATCTACAATGAAATTGGAAGAGTACAGTGAACATCCGTATATCTTTATTCAGACTCAACAATGTTTTAACATTTTCCACATTTGTGGACACGTACTCTCTCTCCACACACACAAACACATTTATTGAATCATTTCAAACTAAGTTACTCACATCACGACACTTACCTCTAAATACTTCAGCATGTGTCTCCTAAGAAGGACATCCTCTACGTCCATAATTCTATTGTCACGCTTAAGAAAATGAACAATTTTATAATATCATCTATATTCAGTCCTTACTCAAATTTCTACAATCCCCAAAAATGTCTCATGCCTTTTCACTTTTTTAATATTAGAACAGCCACTTCCCTTTCCAGCCATTTTCTATATTTGATGCATTTTCAAGTACTTTTAATTTCAGATACTTTAAATAAGTTTCTTTTCTGCTCAAACCAACCTAGTCTCTTCCCGTTACTTACAAATCTTGCTTGGTCCACACAGCTCTCCTTCCTGAAGGAACACGTCCATGTGCATGGAAAGATGACATTCCTGCAGCTCTAATAAGAGTAGTGGTTCAGGAATGGGCTCTGCAGTCAGACTGCCTGGGTTGGAATTGAGCCCCACCACTAACTAGCTGGTTTAGGGCAAGTTACTTAACCATTATGAAGATCAGCTTCCCAAACTGTGAAAACTCATCATAGCAATAGTCTTTCCCGAGTAGAGTTGTTGGGAAGATTAAGCAAGTTCACGGGTGTAAAGAGCTTGGAACTGTCGTCCGGATACACTCTAAGTGCTTCGTAAGAGCTCTTTCATGATGCGACCTCTTCCTGGTAAGTTCTCCCAAGTCCTCCCTCCCTCGGTCACTAGTTTCCTTGGAAAGTAGCCCCTATTGGAAGATATTACTCTATGACATTTCTCCACTGTAGGGTGATAGTACCAGTTGTCTTCTTTGTGAATGGTGCTTTAGAATTTTTTTTAGAAGGAGAAGCAGGTTCTGTAGAATGATACTCTTAGAAAGCGCTTCCCCAACCTCTATCAGTAGCTATCATGTACCTATGTCGGACCAGACTCGGTGTGCGTGTCATCTCATTACTCCTCACAACCGCTATGGGAGGTGGGCGTCATCATCGCCATTCTACACACACACGATCCGAGGCTCACGAGGAAAGTCATTTGCTCAAGTTCATGCAGTTAGTAAGTAACAGTGTTGGCGTTAACACTTCAATCTGGCTGCCAAGCAAAGCTCTTTCCAGTAAACCATGTTGACTCTCCTCCAAGGGTGGGTGGTTCGAGTCTATTTGGCTAATCGCTCCCCAGATCATCTATTAAAAAGCGTGCATGTGGAAGGGTCTTTTCTCTGTAGACAGGAAGCCTGGGCCACAATCAGCCTTAACCAGGGGCGACCTTGGGTCTGCTTTTAGAAAGAGATGGGAGAGGTAATTCTCCAGAAAACAATTAACTGGCTTTTTGGGCTGCATCATCTTAAATGTGGCACTTCGGAAAATCATGTTGACTAGTGACTGGGGGAATTACTGTTGCCTGGTGACCCAGGGCACCTCAAATAGACTCTCGGGTTTGCAAGGAGACTTGTGAGTAAGGGGGAGAGGAGGCATCTCACCTTTGTGCATGTAGACTTTTAGGCCAGTCATGGTGTCAGATTCAATCGGGAACGGGGTGACACGAACTGAGGACCAGTTAGAGAGCCGGCTCTTCCTGTCCACATTAAGTTCAGTGGCTCCTCCAGACTTGCAGGAAGTTTCATGCCTGAAGATGATCTTCTCTTTGATTCTATATTTTCTTGAGGGAAAAGTAGGGGAAAAACAAAAAAGTTTTCCTAGAGAATTTTTTCCCCCTCTTTTAAAGTGGGGCCTAATTGAGAAATCTGTAACCTTGTAATAAGTTTGTTAGAAGTTAGGAATTTGGAAGTGATGGAGGCATTCACAATCAACCAAGGCAAGGTGGCTTCTCTTTCAAAATGTTTCGTTTCTTTTTTTATAAGTAAAATTGTTTTCTCCTAACTATATTTTATATGGATACTCAAAATAAAAACCAATGACAGTGGGGCTGCCCTATGATAGGAAATCAGAGACTGGAGCCCTGCTCACTGCCTCCCTTCTCCTGAAGCCGTTGCAATCCTTCCCTGGAACCCTACAGCTTTGTGGAACACGATTTGAGAACCCCTGATATACTCCATCACCTAGTTCTGAAAAATGCAGATGCTAAATTAGTAATTTCCACCTACATTTAAAAAATGATCCATTCCAAATCTTCCATGTGAAAGAATTCCAAATAATGACACTCCATTCTTAACGAGGTGGACCATAACTTCCCACTCCTTAGGTGTAGGCTGTGCATAATGATTTCTTTCCAAGGAAAATAGTGTGGAAAGAGGAAAAATCAGTAACTTCACAGTAGAGAAAGCTGACAAACACTCCCTCAGCCAGGTACTCAAGGTCAACATTAAGAGTGATAAGTCATGTTGATGCGGGTACCCTTAAATCATAGGATGCGATGAGAATGGCACTTGACCTCTGTGGTCTTCCTCTCAAAAACACATAATTCTAGTCAAATCATGGGAGAAAACATAAGACTAAGCCCAATTGAGGGACATTCCACAAAATACCTGATGAGTACCCCTCAAATCTGTCAAGGTCATCAAAAACAGGAAAATCTGAGAAAGTGTCGGAGCCAAGATGAGCTTGAGGAAACACGGCATCCAACCATAATATGGTGTCCCACATGGGATCCTGGAACAGAGAAAGGACATTTGGTAAAAACTAAGGAAATCTGAATAAAGTTAGGGACTTTGGTTAACAATGCCTCCATAATTGTTCATCAAATGGTAACAAATGTACCGTACTAATGTAAGATGTTAATAATAGGGGAAGCTGGGGGCAAGGTACATGGGAACTCTCTGTACTATTGTCGGCAACTTGAAAAAAAAATCCCAAACCATTCTAAAATTAAGCTTATTAAAAAAAGGTCTATTCCATTACATAATATTTTTTACTGTAGGAAAAGGGTATTTTTAATTCAGTCTAGTCCTTTCTGGTCATACATGGAGGCTGAGGGATTTAAATGCTGTGACATGGGTCTAGACATTAGCTTATATAATCCATATGTCTCACTTCACCAGCTTGGGGTCCAGATTAAGGTCACATCCTTTTTAATATGCATGTTAATGGGCTCCCATTCCCCTTGGGCTCCATGGAGAGTCTGCTCTCCCATGCCCTTGGCCAAGGCAGCTTGGGGCTGTCCTCACTAGGGAGGGGCCCTGTGGCCTCAGTGGGCACTGCCCCTGAGCATCTGGGAGAGCTGGGAAGAGGCCACCTCCCCGTGGCACCTGTGCGTGCAGCTTTGCTTCAGGCGTGGGTCCCTGGTGGCCTGGCTCCTTCAGTTAACCAACTCTCCAGGCCATGAAAACAGCCATTTCCCCCCAGGTGTCCTCAGGGTCCCCAGTGGCTGGGTCAGGAAACCACTCCGCTTCAGCCACCTGAAGTTCGTGAGGACCACAGAACGAACACAGTGTCCTTTGCTCTCAGTTTCAAGCCTGCCCATTTCCTGCTCTAGCATAAGTGATATTCCTGCCCCTCTTTCCCCCAGGGGAACGCTTCTCTTGAGTTCCCTGCTATTTTTGTTCCGTTGTGGGTGGAGAAGTCACTGCTGCTGAGTGACTGTGTGACTTCGATGGAGAGTCGTGGCTCCGTCTCTTTTAACAGACCCGGGAGGCGGAGGGAGATGGGGGGCGCTCCTTACACTGGAGAGAAAGGACTTGTGTTCTGGGCCTGGTTCGCCCAGCTCTGTGAGTTTAAGCGTCACATTTAATCTTCCTGGACTTCGGTTTTCTCGTCTGCAAATTGGGGGGGGGGGGGGGGGGGGGGTTGGAAGAGACAAGCCTGATTGTTAAACGTGTTCTCTGTTCCTTCCGGTGGCGTTCCCAGAGGCCAGAGACCCGAGACCCAGGCAGTCTTCCCCGGCCTGAGGGGGTACCACTGACTCAGCCAAAGGGATAGGCGGGGCGAGGAAAGCCGGGCTCTGACCAGCCTGAGCCCCAACCCCCATTCAGAGGAACTGTTGCTCTTTTCTCTGAGGATAGCTTCAGGAGAATCCCGTTCCTTAAAGCTCTAAGACCCTTTCCGAGAAAGATGCGATTCCCACCAGAGAGCACGTTCCCCAAATAGGGTTTGAATTTACTTTTTTGTTTGCAAAATCCGAGTCCTTTCACTTTTCCCCTCCAAAGTGATGAAAAGGAACGCGGCTGCCTGGACGAGTCAGAAGGAAGATGAAAGCAGCTTTCCTGAGGTTCAATTCTTCGAAACAATTTTCGTCTTCCCTTCTCCCCCGACCCCTCCCCAGCTTGCAATGCACCCAAGTGTATATTGTTTTTAAATGTCAAAGAAAAAAAGAGAAAGAAAGAGAGAGAGTGAGAGAAAACCCTTTTGCTCCTGAATGTCACATTCTGGTGAGGGAGAAAAGGGAGAAAGAACAAGTGGCAGAATTAAAGAGATGCAGATTTTTTTGTCTCCGTGTCCCTGTGCGGGTCTCAAGGGCGGCCCCTTTGCTCTCGCCGCTCCCTCCCACCTCCCTCCCCCGGGTCGTATTGAAATGTCAAATGAAGCAGTTTGCCGCTGAGAGGGGTCCCCGGTGGGAACAGGCTGCCCTTCTAACCTGCAGGCCCAAGCTGTTCCCTTCTTGTCCTTCTATCTGCTTGTCCCTTTCTTCCTCCCGGCTTTCACCAGCAGCTGCTGTTGGGGGTGGAGGAGTCACGGGGGGAGGGAAATGCTGCCCACCTGGGCGTGTGAAGGAGGCACACTGCGACACCCTTGGCCCCTTCTTTCCCCTCGAGTTCCTCCGACCTTCAGTTGGCGCATAAAGAGTCTGTTCCTTCGGGCCTTTTCCTTTTCTGCCCTGGAAGAGAAAGGCCAGGAGAAGCTCTCCATGTGCCCAGAACGCTGGCTCTGTCTGTTTTTTCTTTCTTGCACCCCGAGGCTTCTGCCAAGCATGTCGGAGGTCAAGACAAAGCAGAACTGTGTTGGGCTTTCTTGCAAATGTGTGAACTAAGGTTGAAACATTTTACAATACCCAGAGCTGGTGAGGGTGTGGAAATGGGTGCTTTCCTACATTCCTAGGGGAGGGCGAATCTGTGGGGCTTTTCTAGAGGTCTTCTTGGCAATGTGGACCAACAACCTTAGAGAAAGTGCGAATGCTCTAGGGATTTTTCCTGAGAAAATAATTAGGCAAGTGAGCAAAGAGTCATACTCAAAGCTGTTTGCCCCTGCAGTGTTTATGATACAGCATGATTGGAAACATCTTAGTTTTCTCTTGGTAGAGGATAAAAAAAAGTGGGCACACCATCTAGTGGAATACTGTAGAGTCATTAAAAATGATCATGTAGATTTATACTTGCTGTAAGATATTTGTAGATTTCTATTTACTATAGGAATAATTCTTTCCCATTTTTTACATTAACTGATGTGTGAGAGTAGAACAATGTCTGGAAGGATGGGCACCCAGATAGTTATGTCTGGGTGGTAGAATTATGGATGATATTTACCATCTTTATAATTTCTAGTGGTTTCTGATTTTTTGACATCCACAAGTATTCCTGTTAGAATCAGAAAAAAATTCAACAGTTATTTTTAAAAGAGAGTGTAAATTCACTTCTTCCCCTTAGGTACTATAATCCTATTTTTTATTTATGTTGTATCAATGAAAAATTCCTAGTAATTAAAATGTTCACAGTGTAACACAAAAGCAGAAATTCATTGTTTTAGGCATATCAGAGACAAAGCATCTAATGGGTTGCAAAACACACAGTGAGGTTTTATCACTTTTTCTCTGGTCACATTTTGTTTAAACTTGATGGCTCTTTTAATAAAGAATGACTGTCACCTCTCCTGTGCTCCAAGTGGGACAACTCCCACTTATCCAACTTTCCTAGCCTGTAGTCAGCCTTTCTGCTGATTTGCTTTGGGTAATCGCCTCCAACCCTCACATCAGGATACGTTAATCAACCTATTTAAAAGGAGACTGTCCTGGACGACCAACCCATGCCATGTGGACACTGCTATCAAACATACCCACCTTGAATATTGAGAGATTCCTGTAAGCCTCCTGGCTTTCCCTCCTCAGCATCACTTCCCAAATACACTGAAGTTATGATTTGAATTTTATGTGATTCTTCTCTTAGAGGCAAAACTGGATCCCTTTGCTTACATGTCCCATGGTAGGTAAGGTCTTGTTTTTGGATAGACCATATCATGAAAGTCAAAATCCTCATTCTTCTTTTCCACATATGCATTGCTGTTCACTGGAAACATGCTACAGGATTGACCTGAATTTCCGGTTTGTGTTCAAGTGGGAGTGGTTGGGGGAAATAAAGGAAAGAGACTCAATATTTGCACTTGGGATGTTGGCCACCATATTGGAAAGTTGGAGGCATGACTTGAATGAGCGGGATTGACTCTTGGAGTGCATGTTCCCACCAACCCTGTCAAAGAAAAACCCAAACTGGACAGTAGTTAAAAGTGGTAAAAACAGATTCGATTCAGGAACTGTTGCAATAGGGGAAAAGAGGCTTCAGTATAGAACTGGGCTCGATTCTGAACACACCAGTGGGGATTCATAGTCAATGAGCGGGGGCGGATCAGTGGATGGCAAATCACTGAGAGGACACATCAGGGAATCAGGGATAGGGGAGGATTCTTGCTAAACTGACCTAACAGGCTTCTTGCTGAAGGCAGATCAGGGTGATCAGATAGCAGCTGAGTAATGGCAGGGGATATGGAATTTGATCAGATATCGGCAGTGGGGGGTTCTGGCTAAACCGATTTAACAGGAGCCTTGTTAAAACTGGGCAATACTAAGGCAGACACGAAGTCCAAAATTTGAGCTCTCCTGGGAAGAAGATTCAGAGGAGCCTGAGTAGCGTTTGATCAAAGAGAGGCTCTCTGTCAACCTTTCCGGTCTGGCAGTCTAAAGACTGATCTCTCACATATGGCAATAGGGGAGAGGGAGAAAGTAGGGAAAAGGCAGCTTTATTTGTGCTTATTTTTCAGCTGGGTGAATGTATCTGAGGGTTGTGATGCAGTTCAGATGGCTTCAGCTGCGGTGGGCGTGGCGCTCTGCCCACGTGTGGCTATCCCCTGCACAGAACAGTGTGTGTACATGTGGATATCTCTTGGCCATCTTCTCCTTGCTGGGAGACATTTCCTGAGGGCGTGGAATGGAAAATTTAACCAAGGAAACCCCCTTAATCTTTTGGAAGGATGCCTGTGGCTGTGACCGACTCAGGGTCAACTGGCCTCAGGAGTATCTCCCTTATACCAGCCTCCACATCTGCCTGGTAATGTAGACCCAGTGTGGGGAGGACAGAGCTGGAGGGAAAGAGCGGGTGGCTGCTGCTTCCCTGGCAAAGAACAGCTTCAGGGAAACAAAAGACAGCTGGGTAGGAAGCAGTGAGGCGCTTCCACAGTCGCTTTCACTTGTCAACACAGGCCATGCTAAGCAACAACTAGAAGGAGCCTTGGGCATCCGTGTCTGGCCAGAGAACAATTCTTTGATTTTCACCATAAATAAGGGACCTTTCTCCAGGACTGAGACGCCTTCTCGAAATTTGTCTTTCATTAGGGATTTCAGTTGTCTTTTCTGATTCTCTATGGTTTTTATGTCTTTACAATACCACACATTGAGGAAAAGAAGAGGTTTTTAAAAGCCTAGCTCTACTGATTACAAAATATAGTGTTAGATCCTCAAACTTCGCTGGCTTAAATTTTCTTCATTTTTAAAATGGGGACTGTAATACCTTCCTCAGGAAGTCACAGAGCTCCAGTGGCTGGTTGTAGATGATGTAGTTTTGGGCTACCTTGCTAGGCCATGTCATCTTCCCCAACATTTCAAGCCACATGGATGTCCTTGCTCTTTCCTACATCCGCAGGCTCGCTCATACCTTTTTGCCTTTGCATCTGCCCGTTCCTCTGCCTGAAATGTGGCCCTCCCATTTGTTTACCTCATGACTCAGTTCATCCTTCGAGTCTTCCCGGAGTAAGGTCTCCTCTGGGTAGCATTTCTGCCTCCATTCATCCCTGCTGGAGCCCATCATACTCTGCTTTTTGGAAAGCTTTCTTGAAAATTGTCCCTCTTCCCTTAGACTCCAAGCTTCTTGAGGATGTGGGATATTTGCTGCTAAATGGATGAAAAGATTATTTAAGTGCTGTACGAATGGTAGCTGCTGTTCTTTCTATTTTCCTGCTTTTCTCTAAGTATTCCCCATTCTAAGGAGTCCTTAATCCCGAATAATTAAAATGACTCAATCACATTCTTATAAAATAATTCTGTCAGGAGTAGGTGCTCTGAACTCCTGTCTTCTACTTCTAAGGAAGCCCCTAGATCAGTGTTCATCAAAGCTGCTCAGGCGTGGAACGTCTGGAAGTTGCTATATCCTTTGGGGGACACTATGAAATATTAATACAATCTTTATCATATGAACTAGAAATAACTTATTAGTGGAAGTACAATGAATGTAAGCAATATAAGACTGCAGTCAAGGGCATGTATAGGTGTCCACAAAAAAGCATATAAACAAAAAATCCTCCCCAAATCCAAACCTTCAAACTAATCATAATTGTATCCCTCCAAATTTTTATTCTTCATTTGCTGCTTATTTGTTTATTTGACCTGTGCGTGCCCGTTGGCAAAGAAGCAATCATAGATGATAAACATTAAGAAAAAAACTGTTGAACAACCTGAAACTGAGAACCATCTATCCGTTAATCATTACTCAATTTTTTTTAACCTTAACTCTTTTTTTTTAATTAAGGTTATGAAAGTTAACATCCTTGTGAAATTACAGTTGTACATCATTATTAGTCATGTTGTGGGTATACCACTTCACCCCTAGTGCCCTCCCCCCACCCCCCTTTCCCCTGGCAACCTCCGATCAGTTCTGTTTGTCCATATGTTAACTACCACCTATGAGTGGAGTCATACAGAGTTCGTCTTTCTCTGTCTGGCTTATTTCACTCAACATAATACCCTCAAGGTCTATCCATGTTGTGAATGGGACGACTTTGTCCTTTTTTATGGCTGAATAGTATTCCATTGTATATATATACCACATCTTCTTTATCCAATCATCAGTTGCTGGGCACTTAGGTTGGTTCCATGACTTGGCTATTGTGAATAATGCTGCGATGAACATAGGGGTGCATGGAACTTTTGGAATTGCTGATTTCAGGTTCTTAGGATAGATACCCAGTAGTGGGATGGCTGGGTCATAAGGTATTTCTATTCTTAACTTTTTGAGGAATCTCCATATTGTTTTCCATAGTGGCTGCACCAGTTGGCATTCCCACCAACAGTGTATGAAGGTTCCCTTTTCTCCACAGCCTCTCCAACGTTTGTCACTCTTGGTTTTGGATATTTTTGCCATTCTAACAGGTGTAAGGTGATATCTTAGTGTAGTTTTGATTTGCATTTCCCTGATGATTAGTGATGATGAGCATCTTTTCATGTGTCTATTGGCCGTCCGTAGATCTTCTTTGGAGAAATGTCTGTTCATGTCCCCTGCCTATTTTGTAATTGGGTTGTTTGATTTTTTTATTGTTGAGTTGTGTGAGTTCTTTGTATGTTATGGAGATTAACCCTTTGTCAGATAAATAACTTGTGAATATTTTTTCCCAATTAGTGGGCTGTATTTTTTTGTTTCAATCCTGTTTTCTCTTGCCTTGAAGAAGCTCTTTAGTCTGATGAAGTCCCGTTTGTTTATTCTTTCTATTCTTTTCCTCATGTGAGGGGTTATGGTGTCCGAAAAGATTCTTTTGAAGCTGATGTCAAAGAGTGTACTGCCGATATTCTCTTCTAGAAGACTCATTGTTTCAGGCCTAATCTTTAGGTCTTTGATCCATTTTGAGTTTATTTTAGTAAATGGTGAAAAAGAATGGTTGATTTTCATTCTTTTACATGTGGCTGTCCAGTTTTCCCTGCACCATTTGTTGAAGAGACTTTCTTTCCTCCATTGCAGGCCCTTAGCTCCTTTGTCAAAGATTAGCTGTCCAATCATTACTCAATTTTGACAGCTTCATAGTCTTGCTTAGTAATTTTTTTTGTGAGGAAGATTAGCCCTGAGCTAACTACTACCAGTCCTCCTCTTTTTTGCTGAGGAAGACTGGCCCTGAGCTAACATTGTGCCCATCTTCCTCTACTTTATATGTGGGACACCTACCACAGCATGGCATGCCAAGCAGTGCCATGTGTGCACCTGGGATCTGAACTGGCGAACCCTGGGCCACCGAGAAGCAGAACGTGCGAACTTAACTGCTGCACCACCGGGCTGGCCCCAGTAATGTTAATTGAATACTTATGATGTGTCAGACACAGTGCTAAGGATTTTGCATGGGTTATCCTATTTATCCTCACTCTCACCCTAGGAAGTGGACATTTTTATTATTTTTATCCTACTGATGAAGACACGGAAGCTTTGTGTTAAAGGATAAACTTTTTCTTTACTTTTTCAAGAAGTAAAATCATGACTCTCATACAAATATAAAATGAACATGTGTCAAAGATTTCACTGAACTCATTAATTAATGGGAGAACCAGTAAGATGTTACAGCCAGTTCAAAGGAGAATCCGAAGACCGGAGCATGCACACCAGCCTCAGGACGCTGAATCAAATGTGAACTCGTGACTGTCCACAGGCAGTAACCAATTGCCTTTCCACAGGACATATCTGCACGTCTATGGACAGCAACGACTTGTCCTACTTCGTTTCCTCCAACATACAGAATTGGAAAATAACCTTCAGCCAATGGAAGGTGGCGGTAACCCAGAGGATATACTAGCCAGAACATTCAGTTGTCTTTTTTGCCAACTTCTAAGTCTTTCCCAGTTTTTCATGGGATTAGAAAAGGTAAAGGATTAGTTTAAGGTCACACAGTCAGGATGCAAAGCCTGGCAATCCAGAGCCCAGTGTCCCTAACAACTGCTCTGTTGCTAGAAAAGTTTAAGAACTACCAACCAAAAGAGAGATCAACCCCTTTTTGGATGCTTTTCTGCTATTGTTTGATTTCTCTAGGCGCATATTGTTTGTCCATGTCAAAACACTGCACAGCATATGATTAAGCTTTAGGAAACGACAGGAACTCACATTTATTGAGTTCTTAATAAGTGCCAGGTATTGTCTCAAATGCTTGAAACCCAAGGTCTCATTTTATCTTAACAACCATATAAGGGAGGTATTAGTAATCCCCATTTTACAAATGAGCACTTAGGTTTAGAGAGATGCTCAAAGTTGCAAGGCTAGTGTAGCAGAGCTGTGATTCAACCCTGTCTCTCCTGTGCAAGGCCCATCCCTTCCAGCTGATGAACCAGTCATTAGCCTAGCAGAAAGAATTTGCATTGTTCCTACCTTCTGGAGGCTGTACCATTTGCTGTGGGGGTGCAGAGTTGTGCTGAGGACTGGGGAATGGTGCCAAAGAAGATAGCATTGAAAAGAAACAATGTTTTTTTTTTTTTTGCCCTCTGTGCTCAGTGGACCAAAATTTGTCTGCATATGGCAGCTCCAGAGTGACATACACTCTGGGCCCAGCCCTTGGCTCATGACAGTCCTCAGATGTTGAGTAGAACCTTGATTGTGGAATGGAACTGCTCTTTTTTAGCTGTGCACTGGCTGGTTTACCAGGACAGAGTAACTCTCTCAGGTTATTAAGAGTATTCTTTTTTTTCTTAAAGATTGGCACCTGAGCTAACAACTGTTGCCAATCTTCTTTTTTTTTTTCTGCTTTATCTCCTCAAACCCCCTCGTACATAGTTGTGTATCTTAGTTGCAGGTCCTTCTAGTTGTGGGATGTGAGACACTGCCTCAACGTGGCCTGATGAGCAGCGCCATGTCAGTGCCCAGGATCTGAACCCCAGGCCGCTGCAGCGGAGCGCGCGAACTTACCACTTGGCCATGGAGCCGGCCCCTAAGAATATTCTTAAAATACCACAGGCTGATGAATTTACTGCACCTCATCAGCAATAGGCTACTGCCCACCCGCCAAAGAAATCAGCCAGTGTTTCTGGCACTCACTATGCCTTGGTGATACCCCAGGACTGACATTTATGAACCTCCATACAGAATCTTCCTTCAGGTTCTCCAGGCGTGTGCCCTGGACTACCTTCATTGGAATAGCTCGGTTGCTTGAATAAAAGGCAATTTTGGCAACACCACTCAAGTAACTTAATGAATCAGAAACTCGAGGTGGTGAGGGCTGAAAATGTATATTTTCAAGATCCATCCTAGGGGATTTTGGGGACCCCACAAGTATAAATGCTTGGGCTCTGGATTCAGACATGCCTGAATGTGCATACTGGCCACACTGTGTGATGTTGGGCAAGTCAATTCAGCTCTTGAAGACCTGCTTTCCTCATTTGAAAAATGGAGATAATTATAGTTGTGAGGAGTGACTGAGATAATCCATGGGAAGCATTTGGCATCAGGCCTGGCACCGGCTATGTTCCCAGTAAGTGTCAGCTATTAATACATTTCATTGATTCTAAGATGCTCTTTTTTTTTTTCATATTAACATCTTTGAAATCAGTCTGCTTCTTAAAATTGATGGCATGTCATGGTCTCAATGGTGGCATTTTTTCCTCCTTAGTGGTCTCTAAAACAATGGTATATCTTACAATAGATGGTGTCTTAGACTTGGTGAAATATGGTGTATGTGAGGGTTCCTGGGGCGCTGTGTTGTGGATCATAAGACATCCCAGAGGGGTGCTGGAATTTTGGGAATCTCAGGTCTGTTTAAGCTGTGTCCATCTTCCCAGTGCCCCCTGCACACACAGGAGTAAGTCAAATGAAAGCTGAATAAACAAGGTGGATTTATTGGGGAAGACCCTCTCTGGAAGGGTCTCCATGATTCCAGGTGTGCTTGCTCAGTCTTCCTTTTTTGGGCCCTGCTCATGTTTCTTGTTGGGAGATTTCAAGCCAGGGCAGCTTGGACTGGGTGAGGCATGTGGGGTGTAGACATTGCTTACCGCCTTCTCTTCTCCCCATTTCCAAACTTGCCTGGTTGGATTTCTGGGGGCCACTCAGCTTCGACCGCTTTCACTTTTCTTTTCCTTTGGGTCCCTTGATCAGGAGAAGATTTTGAGACTGAACCCAGGGCTCAGAAGGAATCAACAACGTCTCTAATACCACTTGACCCAAGATAGCAAATCAGGACGAACTCTGCCACCCTCCTCCCAACCATCCCCACCTTGCTCACTGCTCTCGTCTGCTCAGCTGTGTGATCAAAATGGGATTTGGCAGCAAACTAGCGTCAGGGGAAGGGGGAAGCTTTGCTTCATGTTGTGTTTTTAAGGTGATCCTGTACGAAGGAATCGGCTTAATGAGTGGTTTGCTTCCTTTGAAAAAGCACCATCTGGGTTTAGATTTCATATTTACTATTTTAAACCCTTTCAATTAGACCCCTGGGGTTTCCCAGGCCTGCCTGAGGGAGTCTCTCTCCAAGCTTCCCTTCCTTTCTTTCCCAAACCCTGGGACAAATGTTTGTTTTTCTCACATATTCATCACGGCCCACAGCCTTCAGAGAGCACTGAGGAGCCCGGCAGTGACATGGGAACCTGGTGGCTGCCTGGGGAGCGTTTTGCTGAGAACAGCGCTTGGCAGCCTTCCTTCCTGCCCCATGCAGGCATTCACCATGGAAAGCTGGGGGGCGGGAGAGGGGGGTGCATCTTGGCACATTTGCCGAGTCCACTGGAAGCCCTCAATTTTGAGAAGGAAAGGGACTTTCTCATGGGTTTCCCGCTCCAAGAGTATCAATCAGCCTCAGAGAAACACTAGTGAGGCAAGAAGCGGTTTCCTAGCAGAAATAGTTATTACAAAGGCCACCGGCTCGCTTTGTATCTTTTATTCCCCTGCTGGCGCCTTGGTCAGAATTTCGAGGCTGCCCAAGTGCAGCCTTTGCTTGCCTGGGTCTGCTGATCCTGGAAATCAGCGGGGAGAGAGGAGGGAAAAAGGTGCTCAGAGGAGCAGAGAAAGCCACTGGGCTCTGGGATATTTGCTGGGGTCCCTCTCCCTCTTTCTGTTGCACGATGGATAGCTTTCTGCAAATCACTGGACTTCCGGTTCTTGACATGTCAACAGAGAATGATCAGACTACTGTGATGATTGTGAAATTTAAGTGGGGTGTCGAAATCTGCCGGGCACTTAGCTGGTGTTCCTTAAATATGACTCCCTACCTGCATCTCTCCCTTCCTCTTTCCCTGGAGGGGTAAAATCCATAACTAGTGGTGTTTAGATATGATTTTTGAAACGATAGTTGAAGCTGGGGAATGAGGGGTGAAAACAAGGAGGAAAAAAGTAATTCCATCCTCCCCCCTTTACCTGCCCCCCAAAACTCGTTTACACTTTGCATAGGTTATTGGGCTGAAGATGCACAGCTGTGACTGGTTACTGCCTTTCCTTGCCTGAAGCCAGCCTCTGATGGAACCGCCCTGCTGGTCTGTTGTTTTGCTCGGCTGAGCCGTGGGGTGTGGGGTTAAAGGACCCTTGCCAAAGTGAAGAGTTTTATCTGGCTGCCTGACAGCTGTGAGAAATCCTGACTGACAGGAGGGCAGATTCTAAGCAGGGAGCTGGGAGGAAGGCACAATGTGAGGGAAGGAGCCCTAAAGCTGGAGACAGGTCCCCACGCGTCCGTTTTGAGAGGCACTATTGGTTTCAGATAGATTTCATTCTTGTATTGGAAGGGAGTGCGTCTTTCATAAGGGATGGAAAAATATCTACGGCTCTAGTGAAGGGCAGTTGCTCCAGGGCAGAGAATGGTCTACATAAAAATGACGACCCGATGCCAGGTGGAATCACATGGGGTTTATGCTAATAAGAGTAATTGAATTTAGAGCAATAGCTGTGCGCTGTGAATGGCTGTTGGAAGCCAGCGGCTCCTGGGGAAGAGACGTAAAGGGTTTCTAATATGCAAATGAAGCCGGGTATGAAACCCCCAGGATAAAAGAATCCCATGAATCTCATTCATCATTTTATTAACAGGTGGGTTCCTAGACCAGCTTGGAGATTTTATCAGTGTGCAAATTAATTAAGCTGTTAAAAGGTGATGCAGACGCACGTGCAAGGATCTTTGGCCTCCTCTGACAAGGAGCACGCTGCTCTGGGTCTAATTGTCAGAATAATTATTTTCTCCCCTGCAAATTAGTGGCAGCAAATTCAGCGCAGTGCATTGGTGTGCTTTTAATTATCTACGGGATCTGAAGATGGGGGCTATGTGGGATATGTTTTTATGAAATATCTAGGTTTGTATATATGTAAAAATACCTATTAATCCTTCCCAGCTGGATTCACTTATTTTAAGCAAATCGTGGTGGCCGGATAGAGATTTGGGGCTTGGGGCTCCAGCAAGGGATATTTACCTTCATGATATGCGGGTTTTGTCTTTATTTGTCTGAGCGATAGGAAAAAAAATTCAGCCTTCCTTAAACCGCACTTGCTGCCTGCAAGCCAGGTTTTTGCGGGCATTGTTGAAATAATCGGCATTAGCAAGCCATTTCAAGATAGAGGCGAAGGGCCAAAACAAAGCAAAGAGGAAAATTAATCTATTCTGTGAAAATGAAAACCATTTGGGCTGACTATGAAAGTGGTGTGTTCTAGTGAAAACAGTGCAGGTAGCAAAATCAGAATGTCCTTTATTTATTCAGTGCTTAATTCGATTATTTGGTAAATTGTTGGTGGCACCTAACGGGCTAAACTATGAGCGAGGTCCTGAGAATATGGAGCAAACTATTGTCACACAAACAGCTAGATAAGTACAATTGTATGAAGGGATAGGAAGCTAACGTGCAGAGTGCAATGAAAGGAGGTCTAAAACAGACCGGTGGAGGTGGTCAGAAGGGGGGTCTTTTAATGAGTGGGAATTAACTAGAGAAAGTGTTTGTGTGTGCGCGCTTGTGT
Source organism: Equus quagga (assembly GCF_021613505.1). Lineage (NCBI taxonomy): Eukaryota > Metazoa > Chordata > Mammalia > Perissodactyla > Equidae > Equus > Equus quagga. The sequence continues at coordinate 86,535,526 of NC_060268.1, read as the reverse complement.
GTGTCTGTGCTCATGTGTGTGCGTGTGTGTGTATGATGGTGGTGCTGGTCTTGATGGAGTGGCAATAGTGTATTGAGATCCTGAGGTGGAAAGGTGATTATTTACGTGTGTTAGTTTGCTAAGGCTGCCATAACCAAGTACCGTAGACTGAGTGGCTTAAACAGATATTTCTGGTCCTACTGTTCGAGGGGCTGAGAACCCGAGAGGAAGATGTCGGCAGAGTTGGGGGTCTTCTCAGGCCTCTCTCTTTGGCTTGCTGAACCTTCTTCATGTGTCTTCATATGGTCTTTCCTCTGGACATGTCTGTGTCCAAATTTCATCTTCTAGTAAGAATATCAATTACATTGGATTCGGGTCCACCTCATGACCTCATTTTATCTTAACAACCTTTTGAGAGATCTTATCTCCAGAAACAGTTGCATTCTGAGGTACTTGGGGTTAGGATTTCAACATATGAATTCTGGGGTGGGCACAATTCCACCCATAACACCCATAACATGAAGAAATTGAATACAAATTTCCAAGATTCTAAATTGTATACTAATAGCAAACATAATTCGAGAGAGAGGTTATGGAGTTTAATCCTATAAAAAGTGAATCCTACCCACTATTAATTTTTATGAATGGGTTGCAAACCCCAACTATGTGAGAGAAACACTGGAGAGAGAAGTAGCCTGAGGTAGTTCTCATCTTACTCAGGAAAATGCAACCTTTGATAATTAGATTAATAAAGTGAAAATCCTCTATAAAACTTAAAGGAATAGAGGTGATGGTTGGACAATGTTTCAAATGCACTAAATGCCACTGCATTGTTCACTTTAAAATGGTTAATTTTATGTTTTGTGAATTCACCTCAATAGGAAAACAAAACCCAGGAAAAGTAAAAGTTAAAGGCAGCCTCTGGTAGAATTTTTAAAATGATGAATACAAAGTTTACAACTCTAGAGGAGATTAAAAAATATAGCCCATAAAAGCAAATGAGAGGAAAGAGATACAGCATGAAAACCTTACAGCCCAAACGCACAAAGTGATATAATAGACAAGAGATGACGGTGAGTCAAGGCAATGAATAGAAATGATTTAAGCTCTTTTACGAAAGCTTTTAAATTGTGTTTAAAAATCAGCGAGTTATATTCTAACAAGGAATACACCCAAAATTATATGTGGTGAGATTGAAAATAAAGTAAATAAAATAAGACTAGATAAGCAACATAGATTCAAGGAAAGCTGGGAGAACATGTTAATTTCAAAATAAAAAAGTGATCTTCAAGGCAAAAAGAATTAAGTGGAAAACAAGGAGTCATTTTATATCGATAAGTTGTATATTCTAGAATATACGTGCTTTTTGAGTGTGTGCGATGTCCCGGTTACAATACCTGGCATTTGTCAGGAATTATTTCTGGGAAGTGCTTTGAGGTATGTGTTGTTATCACCTCGATTTCGGAGGAAGGGTAGCTGAGGGTTAGAGAATCTCACAACTGATCAGGGACAGACGAAGAATTGAACCCAGAGCCTGAGGCTTCACCACCACACCCCCGTCACGCACTCAACAGCCAAACGAAATACGTGTCAATCGAACATTGTTTAAAGTACAAGAATGGGCCAGCCCGGTGGCACAGCAGTTAAGTGTGCAGGTTCTGCTTCGGTGGCCCGGGGTTTGCTGGTTCAGATCCTGGGTGCGGACATGGCACTGCTTGTCAAGCCATGCTGTGGTAGGCGTCCCACATATAAAGTAGAGGAAGATTGTCATGGGTGTTAGCTCAGGGCTAGTCTTCCTCGGCAAAAAGAGGAAGATTGGTGGCAGTTAGCTCAGGGCTAATCTTCCTCAAAAAAAAAAAAAAAAAAAAAAAACGAAAAAAATAACAAGGAGAAAATGGTAAAGTTGTGTAATGTTTTTAACAATCTTTATCAACCTTTGTCAGAAGTGATTAAAAGACATAGTGCCACAAAGAAAATATCAACAGATTCCAAATTTATTGTAGAAACTGTACAACCCATGTTCTCTAACTCCGATGCTTTAAAATTGAAACGAAAAATAAAAATTAAACAAAAATATCTATCTAATCACTTAAGAAATAAAACAATATAATCCCCAAACCTCTCTAAAACTCAAACCCGTTTTCTTAATAGTTTATTTAGAAAATAATAAAAAGAAAATACTTATATTAACAACATGAAATGTAGTTTAAGTTATACTCAGAGGCAAGTGATAACAACGAATGATTCACTTTTTTAAGGAAAGAATAAAAATAAGTGGATGACATACTTATCTCAAGAAAACAGGTAAGGGAGCAAGAAGAGTGCAAGTCAAACATGGAAAAGAAATTATAATTGAACCAGAAATTCTGATTTAGAAAAGAGAGAACCCTCTAGTGTAACTGACTAGTAAATCTAAGAGCTGCTTTTCTCATTGAATTTCTGGAAAACTTAAGAAAAAAATAGAAATTTAGAAAAATAAGCAGCTATAAACATAGATTTGGAGTAGATTTTAAAATTATGGGAATAAATACTATGGAAAAAATGGAAAATTGCAATGAAAAGATGTTTTCCTGGGCAAATTCAAAATTGATTTAAGAATAAAAACGTGAAACAAGTCAATGTACATGGAAGAAATATAAAAATATTAAAGAATTTATTCTAAAATTTATCCCAGGGCCAGACAAATTTCTGTTGAGTTATTATAAACTTTTGATGAAGAGCTCATTTCTATGCTGAAAAAATTTTGTAAAGCTGGCTTAATTCTGATCTTAAAATTTCTCATTGATAGCACAAATAGGAAAATTATAAATGCACATGCTGCATGATATGGATGCAAAATTTAAAATCGTGAAGGCTAAATTCAAAACTGGGATTCATATAAAGAATTTAAGGACAGTTTTACATGAGGAAATTTTTCTGATTGGTCATGCCATGAGAGCCCCAAACAACTTGATAATATCAACTGATGCTAAAATATAATTGATAGGGCCGGCCTGATGGCATAGTGATTAAATTTGCACTTTCTGCTTCCATGGCCTGGGGTTCACGTGTCTGGATCCCAGGCATGGACCTAGCACGGCTCGTCAAGCCACACTGTGGTGGCATCCCACATAAAACAGAGGAAGATTGGCACAGTTGTTAGCTCAGGGCCAATCTTCCTCACACACACAAAATAAAATATAATTGATAAAACTCAACACATGCACACTTATGATTTTAAAAGCTGATTCCCATAAAATATAAATTATGTTTGTATAAGTAAAATATACTAAAATTAATAACTTTGCCATATATAAGCAGCAAAACAATAGTTGGAAGATATGATGGGGGAAAAAGATTATATTAAACTAGCAACAAAAATCACGTCATGCCTAGTAGTAATGCTACCAAGAAGTGTGTGGAAACTTTATGATAACCCCCAAATTTTATTAAGGGATATTAAAGAAGATTCAAGTGATGGGGAGATCCATCATTCTGTATGACTTCATGATGTAAAAATGTTAATTTGTCGTAAGTTAAACAGACAGGCTTCATAAATCTCGGTCAAAATTTCCAAGGTAGTTTTTGGGGAAGAATTTGACCAAAGAAGTTTAACGTACATGGGCTGTGGGGGAGACAGAAATAAAAGAAGAATGATGACCAGATATATAAAATGTATAAAGCTGCAATCATCAAACCAGTAGACCTGTTAGTGACAGACTGAGTGGTTAGTCCTCAGACGTGGGTCTACGTGAGAGCTTAGGGTATAAACAAGGGCACACCGTACAGTGGGGAATGATGGAAGCTTACCAAATGGTGTTGGTTCTGTGGGGGAAAATCAAGTCAGAGCCACTCCTTACTTCAAACACTAAAATAAATTCCAGGCGGCGTCAAGATTTCAACGCAAAAATATTCCTTTGCACTAGTAATCAGGCAATGCAGACGAAAATGAAATGTCACTTTCTTTTTCTGTTATATTGGCAAAGTTTAAAAAACAACACGCTTGATTTTGGGAGAGTTTGGTGAGAAGCCCTTCACAGACTTCTGAATTTAAAAGAATTCAGCTCTTCTGAACAGCAATGTTTATTAAAGACCTCTAAAAAGTCCAAACTCTTTGACCTAGAGATTCCACGTCTTGGCATCTGTCCCAGGGGAAGATGAGACAGAGAGGGAGAGAATGATGGAGATGAAGATTTACCTACTATAAGTATTTGAGTCATGTTTATAATAAGGTAAGTCCAATAATTGGGAATTTGTTAAATACCATATAGTCCCTATGATAAAACATTATACAGTAAACAAATAAAAATTTTGAAGACTATTTAATGACATAGTAAGATACTTATGATATAATGTTAAACAAAAAGGATGATACACACTATATGTCCATATATATGTGTATGTATGAGTATACATTTATAAAACAGACTCAATTTTATTCAAACCATATAAAAGTATAAAAAATTTCAAAGAAATACAGGAAAATGTTAGCAGTGGCTTTTTGTGTGTGAGATTATAGAGAATTTTATTATGTTTATATTTTTTATTTTTCAAATTTTCTAAATGGAAAATGCAGTAATGAATGGAATGAATAGAAAAAGAATTATTAAGAAAAACCATCCAAAAAAATCCACACCATCTAATGAAAAAAAAAAAAAGTTCAAGGTGGGGCTGGCCCTGTGGCCTAGTGGTTAAGTTTGGTGTGCTCTACTTTGGTGGCCTGGGTTTGGATCCCGGGCAGGGACCTGCACCACTTGTTGGCAGCCATGCTATGGTGGCAACCCCCATACAAAATAAAGGAAGATTGGCACAGATGTTAGCTCAGGGAGAATCTTCCTCAGCGAAGAAAAAAAAAAAGAAAAAAGAAAAAAAGTGGTGTAAGTTATTTCTCCTTCTTTCACTTTCTTTTTTACTTCATTTTTCTACCTTTAACTTAAAAAAAAAAATTGGGTTCCTGAGCTTTTAAAGACAAGATCTGGAGCTAAAACCCCCACTATGTTTTTCCTTGGCAAGAATTCAAAATCTCCCCACTATGTGGATGTCCACCCTGTTTGGCCACTTCTTCTGAAAGGGGACCCACTTCTCCCCACTCTGTTATTCTACAGCTCTACTGGTGGAAAGTTCTTTCTCACGTGAGCTGACTACTCCCTGCTATCTCCATACATCAGTCCTGGCCTATGGGAACCCACAGAACAAACCTAATCCTTCTCCTTTTTCCTATTACAACCTTTGTGTTATAGAAAGTACAGATAAATGCAAGGAAGAAAATAAAAACCCCTTGGAATTCAGCCGTCTAAATATTACTCATGTTAGCATCTCTCAGTGTGCACTCTTTAATGCCCATTCTCTGTGCAGTTCCACACACACTTTTCAAAAAACAAAATAAAGTAATGCTGAGCATGTTTCTTTTTAAATTGTATTTCACTTGACAATATATAGACTTCTCCCACTAACCTTCAGTTCTCTCAGTGAAAACCTGAAGTTCTACACAAAAATGCTAATGAGGAGTATATTTCTCATTATTTATTTATTTTTGAGGAAGATTGGCCCTGAGCTAACATCTGTGCCCATCTTCCTCTGCTTTATATGTGGGACGCCTATCACAGCATGGCTTGCCAAGCGGTGCCGTGTCCGCATCCGGGATCTGAACCGGAGAACCCCGGGCCGCCGAGAAGTGGAACTTGCAAACTTAACCGCTGTGCCACTGGGCCGGTCCCTCTTATTATTTTAAGTGTGAAACGTTATAACGGGTTACAGATCAACTCCAAACTCCAAACTTACGTCATAGAGCTGTTGGGAAGATTGATACTAACTGTAAAGTGCTAAGCTCGGGGAGTTGTACTGGAGAAAGCTCAGCACTCGTTGGCTGGTATGGTTTCTCCTTGCTGCATAGACTTCTAATGGAGAATGAGGCAAAATGCTTGCTCTAACCATCTATGGGGAGAGTCATGGCTTCTTGGAGACCATGTCAATTGTCTCTGTCACTAAGGGTCTGTGTATGGGGGAGGCCTTAGATGGTCCCTCCTCTGGTGACACGTCTTCCTGTGGCCTCAGTCTTGGACCCTAGGCTGCCTCTCAGACATTCACAGGTAAGTTTCCTCTCAAAGGATCACAACTTCTGGGCCCAGGGCAGGTAAGTCTAGGAGAAATTATATTTACCCAGTGTCTTGGTATTACTCTCTGTTACTGATACCTACTGAATAAGGAGTGCTGCTGATAAGGGATGAGTTACAGGAGGTGAACGTTGCTGCTTGTCTATTTCTGCAGTCTTGTGGGTTTCGAAATTCTGCTTGTAAAGTCCTGCTGTGACGTTCAGTCGGAAAGTCAAGAAGAGCAAGAACCAGGCCTAGTTGGCTGGCAGGGAAGCCAGGTTCCCATGGGTTTTTATAACACGGGCTGATAAACAATGCTGGCAGGCACCTGGGCCTCCTGGTGAAACACGCTTATTGTGTAAGCCTGTGTGGGTGGTGGTGTGCTGTGAGAAGCAGCAGCTGCGGTGTGCACGCATGGTGTGCTCTTCCTTGCCAGATGTGAGTCATTGCCTGGAACCATCCGAAGCTACCCAGGGGTGCAAAAGGCACAGACCATGGCACATGCCCACCTAAGTCATTGCCACCAGCTGAGACCCTACGAATGTAAAGAAGGGAGAGTCTGTGGGAGGGCACAGCTGGTGTTCCATCAGGAAGTCACTTGTTGGTTTAAGCATCAAAGGACACGTCACTTTCCTAGGAACACACGTGGTCAATGCTTTGGGTGGAATCTAACGTGATCTTTAAGATGAAGTTGCAAACTCATGCCAAGATTTCAAAGCAAAGAATCATCTCTGTAGCTCTGGTTGGCCCCTCTGCATTCTGTGTGTTGTGTCTACCTTGCTTCAGAGACTCGGCTTAAAGAGAGATGACTCTGCATCTGGTGGCTGGATAGGACCCTGTGCTGCCATAAGTGAGTCTGTTGGTCTCTGGACAGCCCTGTTCTCAGTGTTCCAGCCAAATTTGCAGAGAGGCCTCTCTTGGTAGTGATTTCTAACATCTCAGGGCCTATCAGAACAATACTGAAGCTGAGGGCCACCAAGAGCTTGCTAGGTGCTAGTGAACATTTACGTGAATGACAGACAGTGTGGTGGCGACACAGAATTCAGTCTCAGGCTGCCTGGGTTCAAATCCTGTTTACCATTGGGGGATGGTGGGCATGTCATGCCTCTGTTTCCTTTTCTGTGCAACGTGGGTGTGTGTGTGTGCGTGTGTAATAGGAGTAACTACCTCACAGAGTTGTCATGAGGCTTAACTGAGATAAACATGGAGCATGCTCAGAATACTGACCACGGTGCTGTAAACACTAAATGTCCTAGTGCCTCATTCTAGCAACAATATGTGGGGACACCAGTGCCGTGACTCTCATGCAGTGGGTGAAGCTGAGTTGTGGGGTGCTTATTCCCTGATATAGTCAGGTTTCTTCCAGGGGCTTGAATCAAAATTTAAACCCAAGCGATCGAATGCTGCGTGAACTTTAAGCCCCAGTGCTCTCTGGCTTGACTGAATTGAACTGATTTAAATTTTGTCACTCTTTCCATTATGATTGATGTTGAAACTCAGTGTTTCTTACTACAAATTAAGACCTCTGTTGCTTATCTCGCCCCTTGTGGATTAAAAAAAGGAAGTCTCTTTAGGATGGCTATTTTTCCATCCTGTATTTTATTCTCTTGGAGAATTTAGTAAAGTTTGACCTCAATATTTCCTGCTTCTGGTACAGAGGGTTTTAATTCTCTGCCTCCAGTCTTGGAAGTGGTACCTTTCTCCACTCCTGGTTACCTTGCCTGCCTCCCCATCGTTCATTACTTTCAGAGGAGAAATATCTCCCAGGAGCCAATCTACTTGCTTGGTACCTAGGGTACCCATCCCCATGGAAATGCAACAAAGAGGGATTCCCCAGCAAGGTAGAGACGGTTTGGCTTGCTGCCTGATTTTCGTCTGGTTCAATCTGATTTCCTCAGCCTTGGGGAAGGGGGCTGGTCCTTGTTCATTTCATTGTGGTTTTGGTTTTCCCTCCAATCGCAAGACCCTTGGTTGTGTTTCCATGTACCTGAGCTCTCTGTGTGAACCCCAACTCGCCACACTGCTGCGCTGATGGTGAGCACTGAGGAAGGCACCTCACTAAGTGACCACGAGGCCTTGGGCACGCTAGCTTTCTGAGCTCCAGCAGCACATTGCTGAGTGCCTTGTAGTCAGTGGGAGTAAGTTACGATCTCCAGGGGTTACTCCAAAGTTACTCCAGCTGGCAAAAAAAGAGATGGCTATTTTTCCATCTTGCAAATATCCCCAGTTGCAACTTATTTATAGATTCTTCCTTCTGCAGCTGGAAAATTGCTACTTGTTTTTGGCTGCTGTCACCGAGATGATAGCTACCCAAGAATGGATTAAATCTGCCAGTTCAGCACAGACCAGTCTGGTCAGCGATCAGTGAGGAGAGGCCCTTGAGAAGTCCATGACAATGACAGGTGAGCAAGTAGATGGGAAAGAGCCAAGAGCGCTGGCCTCAAAGTCGGGGACCCCGGCTCCAGGTCTGTGCCAGTCAACCTCTCAGAAGTGTGTTTTTGGTCAGGTCCCTTCACTGTTTTGGGCCTAGGCTGAATGTGGTCTTTAGAAAGATCCTTTCCAGCTGTAAAATGCCATGATTCTATGATTTGGAAAGAGCCATACTTTCTAGTTTCTTCTGGAAGCATGGGCAATGGCTTTTTAGCAGAACTGGGTTGTAATCCAACTTAGTCTCCCTCTGATTTTGCAGCTTTAGGCTCTTGATCCTTCATCTTTCATGTGGGGATAATAATAATGCTTATTTTGCAGAACTGTTGGAAGAACAGTGCTCGTGTGCAAAGAGAATCTTGCACAGCCTCAGCATGTGGTAGTGCATCAAGGTCTCTTGCTCCAGCGTGGTGTCCATCCCTCAACTCACTTGTACCTACAAATGCCCAGCAGCACGGAAGCAGAGTGGCCACTGGTAATAGAGACAAAGGCAACTTTAGAAAGAAAAAGCAAAGATTGTCCTCAGCGCCCTCCCATGGGGCTCCTTAATCAGAGTTGGCCACTTTCTCCCACGTGTGCTGTCATTGGGTAATTAGTGTCCCGAGCAGAGCCAAGTCCAGGGCACAGTGAGTGCCTTTGTTTTAGTCTTGTAAATTTCAACACAGGTTGGAAGGAACAAAACCCCAATTCATTTGGGAGATACTCCAAATCTGATTCTCTGCACCAAGCCATGGGAGAGAGACTACCTGGCAGTCCTGGGAGTGCATGGTGAGCTGGGCAGCTCAGTGGGTAGAAGGATCTTGAGGATGCTAAGAGATGTGGAAGGATAGCGTTTTGCCTGTAATTAGCAGAAGCTGGCCAGTGTCAGTGCCCTGGTGATGTGGTCTGTCCAGGGAAATGCTCAGAAAGCCTGTTCTAGAATAGACCCAAGGGCAGTGCTGTTTTTTGTTCCTCTTAACTCTTGGTAGCCTGATATCTTCCAATTTGAATGCTTTGAGAGCCACTGAAGTAAATTTTATAAACCCTTCACGTCTATTTCTAATGTCACTCATGGGAGGTACAGAGCCAAGTCTTGATGGATGTGCAGGAATTTGCAAGGTGAAAGAGCCAGCTAAAGAGAGTGTAATTGGTAAAGAGAGTAGCATATGAGAAATTCAGAAGTTTGAGACATATGAGGTGACACATATGAGGATAAGGTGGCACCTACGAGCATGGCATTCTCCATCCCCATGGATGGAGTGCTTAGGTATGACTGGATCATAGATTGCAAAAGGGGAGATGAAGAGAGAAGAAATCACTCTCAGTTGATGTTGTTGGCTGGATTTCAAGTTAGGAGTTTCTGCTCTAGATGAAGCTGGATAACTGGGGTCACAAATGCCTGGGATGCCTGGCAAGCTGGTGAGTGGGTCCATTAGAAGGATATTTGCAAGAGGGTTAAGGGGCCTCCTAGGAGAGAACTTACCTTAAAGGACGAGAGAGGCAGAAATGACAAATGTGATTAGAAAAAAAATTCAGTTATTGAATTCAGGAGGAGGCGATGCTGAGCACAGTGTAGAGTTTGTCATTCCGATTATCTCCTGGGCTAGACCTGCAAGGAATGCTGTGTTCGATGAACATGGAGGACCTGGGTTGGGCCAGGGGCAAGGGGATATGATAAATAAAATATGAAACTTATCTCTTAGCAAATCCTGATGCCATACTGGGGGCCAAGCAGCACTGCTTTGCTGTCTTCCCAGTAGGGCAGAGAACATTCTTCCAGCATTGCAAGTGGCCACTGAACATGGGCTCTGGAGGGAGGTAGACATGCCTGGCAGGCGCAGAACTGGTGGCAATGGCTGGCAGACCCGTGGAACCCAGCAGGAGAAAGTTGCAGATGGCACTGGTAACTCACTGAACTAGTTTATAATCTCATGTGAGTTGCTTTCTGGAGACTTCTAGAATTATTTGGGGACAGATTTTCAGAGAAATGATTCTGTATTTGCACATGGGGAAAAAAGACAGCAAAAGACAGATTACACTTGATTTAGATGTTTTAGGAATTCCTTTTCTGTAGTGCAGGGTAGTAGACATTGTTGATTGTTTCCTTAGCACCCATTTCCCATTTCCTCAATTCTAACAAAATCCTAATTTTGATGGGGTATCTCTCCATGCATGGAAGATAAGCCCATTCGTAGGGATTAGGGGTGAGCCTGGTTGGTTAAAGAGTTACTCCATTCCTCTCCCCAGTGACTGCCTAGGGTTGGCCATATAACCCAATTTGGTCTAATAATATATGGAGAGAGGCTAACTATGGGCATTTAAAAAATTTATCTGCATTCTTCCAGACAATGTCTAGAAGGAACTCGGTCTCTTTATCTCTGGAAATGGTCATGCAACAATGGAGGAGAGCCAGACCGGCTGCAACTTTCTTGCTATCCAGCTAGGATGAAAGAGGGACGGGCCAGAGAAGGATTGAGAAATGTATGCAGAACCTCTGAATTAAGCCAACTCTAAAAACCGCCATTCTGTTGGAATTTCCAGGTATATGAGTCAATAAATTTCTTTATTGTTTATGGTAGTTTGACTTGAGTTTTCTGTTACTTGAATCTGAAAAGGTGTCCTGATAAAAGTGGTTTGGGAGATCTCTTTAAGTTTCCAGAAGGAAAGATGTCCTGGGCCAGCAGAAGGACAGTTTCTTCTAGTTAAGGCTGTTTACACTCTAACTGAGGAGATCACTCCCTAATCACTTTTATGTCGGAGGCATCGTTTCTCCCATGAGAGCTTGGCATGGATAGGTCTAATGTTTGGGATAATCAGCTGTCTCTGGCCATATCCATTGAGAAATGGGGTCTACGTTCCTTCTCTTTGAATCTGGGTTGACTTTATTGACTTGGTTTTAACCAACAGTACGCAGTAGAAATGATGCTGTATGACTTCTAAGGTTAGGTCAGAAAAGGCTATGCAGCTTCCACCTGGTTCTTGGGATGCTTGCTCTGGGGGGAAGCAGCCAACATGTAAGAAGTCCAGTTACCTGAGCTTGCCATGCTGGAGAAGCCACAGGTAGTCGCTTTGTTTGACAGCCCCAGCTGAGCTCCCAGTGGACAGCCTGCATCAATTGCTAGCCATGGGAGTGAGCCATCTTACATATTCAGCCCAGTGAAGCCAGACTGAAGTCAGATGATTGAAGCCCCAACACACGTCTGGCTGCAACAGCATGACAGACCCCAAATGAGAACTGCCTAGCTGAGTTTTTCCTGAATTCCAGAAAATTGTGAATGAAATAAAATGGTTATTTTAAGCCACTAAATTGTGAGATAATTTGTTTCAGCAAAAGTAACCATAATACCAAGTTGTTCATTGTTTGCTTTTGGTTTGTACTATTAGCTTCACAATAATTATGTGGAAAGGATTTCTTTTCTCTTTCTCAGAGGTAGAAATACAGAGCATTAGTCTCAGAATTCCATCTTATTCGAGGCTCTTTGGGTTGCAAGTTATAGTAAAACATGCAAACTAGCTTAAGTAAGAAACAAGAATGTATTGGAAGGACTCAAAGAGTCTCAAGCGTCCCAAAAGCAGGTCGTCAGTCTGTCTCTCACATCCTTGTGTAGTCTCCTGTGTTGTACCAGGATTGGTCTGTGTGACCAATGGAAAATGGCAGAATGGATGGTATGGTATGTCATTCTAAGATTAGGTTATAAAATACCACAGCTTTTGTTTTAGGTTCTCTCTCTTTCTCTTGGATCACCCACCTGAAGGGAAGCCATGTCATCAGCAACCCCCTGGAGAAGACTGTGTGAGGAACTGAGGCCTCCTGCCAATACCAATGTGAGTGTGCCATCTTGGAAGTAAGTCCTTCAGCCCCAGTCGAGCCTTCAGATGACTGTAGCCTAGGCCGATGTTTTGACTATAACCTCACAAGAGACCCTAAGAAAGAGAAATCTGCCACCTTGTCCTAGGTGGTGTTCCCTAGCACAGTCTTGTCCCCCCTTCCCCTTATACATACTTCAGGTGGAGAATTTCACTGTGGGCAAGTCTGTGTTCACAATCCACGTGTGCAATATATATTGTTACACGTTTTGTATTTTGTCTGTGTTTTTTAAGGGGGAAAACCATAGAAAGGAAAGCATTTATTAGTTCTTTTTATGTCTCAAGCAGTATGATAGCTACTATATATACTTTAATAGAGAGAAAAAGCAAGTAAACCCCAAGCCTACTGATAGTGCTTCTATCTTCTAATGGGGAGGTGGTGACAGAATTCATATCAGTGGGACACTGAATATACATGTAGATGTTGCTGGGGTAGGGAGAAAGTATGTTTAAGCTCTGATAGTTGTTCTGGGCTTCTAAGGGCGAGATACAGAGCGAGGGGCCTTTTCTTTAGCAAAAACATGGAATCTGTGACCATGGAAATGTAGGCATCAAGGTGGTAAACTAGATTGTTCCTGTATAATATGGAAATGAAAAGGAAGTGGGGAGATGAGTGAGATCAAAGTTTGAGAAGAGCTGGTTTTGGAGCCGAAGTGACCAAGAGAATGCAAGGCCCTGGGAATGTTGAAGAGGACATGTGGTTGAACTTGAACCAATGCTATTTAAATCTCAGAGGGCGGGGTGACCTTGTTTGACATCAGTTGGGTTTCAATTATACTTTTGAAATAAACATGATTTCCATTTTACAGATGAAGGAACCAAAGCATAGAGATGCTTATAAATTAGCCCAGGTTGCATAGCCCCTAAGAGGTGGCCTTGGGCTGGAGCTCCAATTGTAGTGTCAGCAAAGTGGAGGACTTTGTAGATCTACAAACCCACAGTGTCAAAGACTCCTCTCACTACCAGGGATCGGCAAAGGCAAACTTCTTCTGTGAAGGGCCAGAGAGTAAACGTTTTAGGCTTTGCAGACCGTGCCATGTTTGCTGCACGTACTCAACTCTGCTGCTATGTTGTGGGAGCAGCCTTAGACCATACAGAAATGCACTGTGTGCCTGTGTTCTAGTCAAACTTTATTTGTGGGCACCCAAATTTGAATTTTATATAATTTTCATGTGTTATGAAATATTAGTCTTAAAAAGCACCTATTTTTCCAACTCTTAAAAAGTGTGAAACCATTCTTAGCTCGTGAGCCATACAAAACCAGGCAGCAGGTTGGATTTGGCCCCTGGACCAGAGTGTGCGGCCCCCTACAGTACCTGGTTCAGTTGTTTCTCGGATGTGTGTAAGTGAACAAATGAGTCAGCGAGAGAGCTTTGTAGAGGGCAGAGGAGGGGTGAGTGTTGACGGGATCAAGCGGGGTCCTCAGGGTCTTTGCTCGCCAGGAGATGTTTGCTGAAACTTACAGGAGGCTCTTCCGAGACAGATTGGTGGGTTACAGTCCCCGCTCCTCTTAACCTATAGCCCTAAATGCAGCATCCGTTTCCTTGGACAAGTCAAAGCCCTCTCGGCCTCACTTGCCTTGTGTGTGTATGGGTGTGTGTGTGTGTATATATGCACACGTGTGTATATGTGTATGTACGTGTGTGTGTGTGTATGGGTATGCGTGTATGTTTAATGAGAAGGTCTGACTAGTTATCTTCACGGTCACTCCTGGCTCCGAAACGCTCAGATTCTTTCATAAAAACCTGGCCGATTTTAGGGCACGGTTTTCCTTGCAGACTCTTTCCCTTAGCTCTCTTCTCTTCACTCCAGTCCTGTGAACATCTTCCCCCCTCTGACCCTGCTTCCTCTCTGATACTCTATTTCAAGGCTAGTGGGATTATCGTATCCAAAAGCACCCCAGGAAAAAACAGCTGGAATATCCAGGAAAAGAAAACAAGCCGGGGAGAGGTGAAGGGGTGTGTCATTGCCGTTCTTTGTGTGGACTCGTGGAGCTGCCTGTTTTAACCATCTCAGGATGGCAGGGATTTTTCTGTTTGTTTGAGAGGCCAATGTAATACCCTCGTGTTTTCCTTTTTTAGGAAAAAATAAGAAGAATTCATTTTCATCGGGATTAGCGAAATCTTTCTTCTTCTTTTATGTTGGCAACGTGAGGTCTTAGCGACTCTCTGATCCTGTGCTGAATAAAAAATATAGCATTACAATGCAGCACGGAGGCAGGGGGCTTGAACCCAATTTGGATTACCGTGCACAGCAGTGGGTGGGCATTCTGTGACTAATGGGGGGTCTTTGGAGCGGGTGCTGAGGGACAGTCCCTGGGGACCGAGCCGCACACACCCTGCCTATTGTTCCACCCTGATTTGAGGCCAGTCACCCAGAAGCTGAATCCACAGTCAGACACTCGGAATGGTGGGCTTGCATCAAGCTGACAGCCAGGTGGATATGAGGCACCACCATGCAGAAGCAGGACTGGTGCCGAGCTGGGAAACTTGCGAAAGTTGAGATGTTGTTAAAGCATTGAACTTAGCCAAGTCGCAGTTTCTCTATTGATAAGCCTGGGTGAATTATTTTTATCCCAAGGCCTCATCAGTCTAGAGGTACAGAAGGGATCATGGTGACTGCTATGGTAAATACTGCCGGATCGAAGGAGACGTGCTGCCAGGGAGCTGGGGCTTCCGCTGAGACTCTGAGGGCGGGGGGAATGAACAAGTGGAGAGAAAGAAAAGCGAGGTCCTGGCTGGGGATACAGGAACCATCATCTCTCTGAGAGCCAGTGTTCTTCAGATACTAGCAGCTCCCTGTGTCAGAATTATTTGGAGCAATAGTTTATCTGGGGTGCTAGTTTAAAAACACCCCCATGACAGATAATAAGGCATCAGATGGAGATAGTAATTCCTCCCTTGTGGGTGCTGTGAGGGTCAGAGGGCAGTGGGTCTGGGGATGGAGATCCATGAAGATGGGGATGGTGATGCTGGCTCTTTCCTTAGTGTTTTCTTAAGGGGCTTCTACTCTCTTCATTTCCAGTTCTACTTTATTTCTTAAGATCTGAAAGAAATCTTAGCATATTGCTTTGCTTACCTACTCTAAGACCTTGATTACTCCCAACAGAACTTCAGATTCCCATGACCTGCAACCTGGAGCCTCCTGACTTTAGCCCAAACTGCTCTCCTGGCTCTGTTTCTTATTTCTCTGCTATGCAATCACGCTATCAGGGAAACAAATTCCGGCTGTTGCCCTCATAATAATACCTAATATTTTCTTTTTCCCTTCTCTATATCTCTGTGCCCTCATCTACGCATCATAGTTTATGATGATTAAATGGGATAATCCATGGGAAGTGCTCAGGACAGTGTCTGGCTCATGGTAAACACCCCCTTGTATGTGTTAAAAGTTATTGCCAATATCTCTGCAACTTTTTTTGAAAAGAAGATCTGCCCTTGATTTCTGCCTTTGTTTGTCAATAGATGCAAGCATATTTTCTCTAAATGGATGCAGGTAGACAATGGCTGTGCAGATCTATTTCATTCTGAAATCCTGGGAATTAATTTGACAATTCAGTTCATTTCATTAATATTTATTTTGTGTTTTCTTCCATGCTTAGTGCACTGTGTGAATGGCTGAAAGTTAAATGTGAATGCTCGGATGGTCTCCAGGATGAGAACAATGGCTTCTGTTCATCCTTCAAGATGGAACAAAGTTTTTCTTCTTGCCCAATAACTCCATCTCCAACTGTCCTGCTTGCTTGTACAGCTCATAGTTAGGATGATCCAGTTGAGAACTTAATGGCTGCCTACCTGTAGCCCTAGGATAATCTGGGATGGCCCTTATGCTTGACGGCGAGTATCTGGCAGGCTCTGTTCAGGACATAGCGAGGTATACAGGTGAAATTATTGCTAAGTTTATGGATGAATTTTCCATTACTATGGAATTAATTCTTTGGATTTGGGGGTCTGGATAAGTTTCTGATGTTGTCGTCTGATGTTCAACGGATGCTTCTAGGGGCTGCCTTCTGTCCTTTTAGGAGATGTTAATGCTGTGTGTCATGCACACAAATAGAAGAATTTGAAGTAAAATATTTTGTTTATGAGGTTACTATAAATCAGACTTCAGATACCTGTGTTTATGATTTTAAGTTTTATTTCTTGCGGAAATATTGGAACAATGTTAAAATGGACATTAAGGTAAAAAACGTGCAATCCTATTACTCTAAACAAATCTACAGCTTTCAATTTTCTGTGACTCATTCTAGTTCCTTTTAGTATGCATATATATGATTTTTGCATAGCTAGAGCCAGAATAGAGCTAAGAATAGTAATTCTAATAAAAAGTAAAGCCATTGTTTATGAGTACTTAACATTTGTCAGGCAAAAACGGTTCACATGTGTTTTTGAATCCTCACACCAACTCTACTAGATAGGTAAGTTATTATTCCCATTTTAAAGATGAGGAAGCTAAGTGTTAGGGAGGTTGACCCACTCCGAGTCACACACCATGTGAGTCGGGGTGGCATATTTGACTCCTTCGTCTTACTGTGTTAAACAGGACCAGCCAGGCTGGGAAGCACCATTGACATGGCTGGTGGCTCAAATCCCATACAGACAAGTGGTGAGGGACCTCTGCTCCACGCTGGCAGTCCCTGGACCCACTTCCCAGGCACCGAGGGTGAGGAGTGGAGCCCGTTGGTCCCCACGCAGTGCAGGACAGGCAGAGGAAAAACCAGACTGTCCTTGGAGGTCAGATCATAGCCTGGAAGGGTGTCCAGCATTCGTTCCAAACGTTTGTGAGATACTGGGGTCGATTTGACTTACCTGACTCTGCTGAAGAGCAGGCGAGCTCCAGCCTGTAGGATGCCCGAAGCAAGCACAGTGCCATGAGCCCGTCCTTGCCCTGGTCCAAACGCGAGCAGTCCTTGTGACCTGTGCTTCAGCCTGTGTTGCCAGGTATTGGGAGAGAAGGCGCACGGATGCCGAGGGAGTGTCTCGGGGACACCCTGAGTCCCATCAGCAGAGCAGCCTGGCAGACACGAGCTGGTGGCCGGTGGCTTTGCCTGGTGGCCCTTTATGACTTCAGTGTTTGGCACATGTTAGACCCTCAGTAAGTGTTGTTGGCTGAATGGACGGATGGACAGATGGACAGATGGAATTGCTTATACCACACAGCTGTACTCCCTCTTGCTTGATAAAGACTAAAATAAAACATTGCGGCATCTTTCACTTTAGGTCGAAAATGGAAAGCTATGTGTAAATGAATGTGTGAGAGCATTTGAGTGTGTGAGAGTGTATAAGTGTGTATGTGAGAGAATGTGTGTGAGAGTGAGTACATATATTTGTGAATGTGATTGTGTAAGTATGTGTGATTGTGTGAGTGTGAATGTCTGAGTGTGAGAGAGTGTGTGAAAGTGTGTGAAAGCGTGTGAGTGTATGTGTAGACGAGGAGGGAGTGGGTGGTGAGGACGTGGGCAAGGCCACCAGCATGTTCACAGTGTCTGCGATGAGTCCCAGGATGGCACACAGTCTCTCACTTAATACCTTCAGCAATGCCACGGGCTAAATATTATAATCTGTGTTTTACCAGATGTAGAAATAAGACTCAGAGAGATTCAGTACCCTGTCCAAGGTCATTCTGGT
This sequence comes from Equus quagga, assembly GCF_021613505.1. Taxonomy (NCBI): domain Eukaryota; kingdom Metazoa; phylum Chordata; class Mammalia; order Perissodactyla; family Equidae; genus Equus; species Equus quagga. The sequence continues at coordinate 86,517,576 of NC_060268.1, read as the reverse complement.
ACGTGGCCGAGCTGAGCCTTGACTTGCGGTCACTAAAGTTGGTGACCTTCTCACTGTACTCTGCTGAACAGCTCAGCAGGACATGGCCAGGTCTGACGCTGTCTCGGGGTCCAGAGGCTGGGAGACAACGTGCAACATCTTAGGAGGGCTGGGCTGTGTTCCTCCTGCAAAGTCCTGGAGGGGGAAGCAGGGAGGGAAGTGACTAGGGGTCTCTGGGGGTTGGGAATCAAAGCCGAAACCTTAGGCTGCTGCCATGTGTGAACACTCCCGGGAGAGTCAGAACGTTGGGAGGAAAGAGGTCAAGGGGAGAGACAGCCTTCCTACAAGGTGGGTGGGGAGAGCTCAGTGGATGGAAATTTCCATTAATGTCTAGTCCTTTCTGCCTCACTTTAGGCAGGAATGGACCTTAGAGCTGCTGGCTGGAGGTCACCTTTACTGAAAGTATCCTGCCGTTACCCCTCTTTCCTAGCCTCCTTACAGCAAGACTCAGAATGAAAGGTCCCTAACCCAGAGCAAGGACACAGGCCAAGGAAGCGAAAAAAGGCACTGTTTGTAAAGAAAACCCTTCACCCCTTTACTTCTAAAATCCCAGTATCCATGACAACTGGACCGAGTGAGGAAAATGGCTGTCCCCTCCCCTCTTCATTGTTTAACTTTCAGTTGCTGCAGCAACTGAACATACTGGGCCCGGCCAGACTCGCCCGGCGCTTTCTTCTTTCTCAGTCCCCTTTATTGCGGGCCCTCCTCAGTGCCAACATTGCTTTGTCTGTCCTTGGAGAAGGCTGTGAGAACCAGGATGGGCAAAGTGTCAGGCCTCGGTGCGGTTGAAAGTCCTTTGAGATGGGAGAAGTCGCTGGAACAAAGGGGCAGGGGAACAAAAAGCCCTGAACTGCTTTGCCCCTGCCTCTGAGGGTCTTTATCATCTTAAACCTCGGGATTTGAGAGTGTCTAACTTTGCCTTTCCCAGGGATGGCTTGGCAGGGATACAGAGAGAGTGGGTCTAGGAAACTGGTTGGGCAGCAATCTCAGCAAAGACCTTCTTCAGGAGACAAAGGCTCGTTAATTTAGGTGGTGGTCTTTCTCTTCTTTCCTTCTTTCTCCCCTTTTTTCTTCTCTCTCCTTCCTCTTTCCTCCCTCCCTCCTTCCCTCCCTCCTTTCCTTCCTTCCTTCCTTCCTTCCTTCCTTCCTTCTCTCTCTCTCTCTCTCTCTCTCTCTCTCTCTCTGCCCCTCTCCTTCTTTCCCTCTCTCTCTTTCATATGCTTCTGGTTAACACCTTCCCATTTGGAGAAATTCTAAACAATTAGGTAAGAGCTTCAAGATCTTTGAGCAATCAGTTCCTCTCAATAATTCGTCCTAAGGAAATGATTAGATATTTGCACAAGGAATCCTCTGCAATTCCTCACAGTGTTGCTACATTTGTGAAACAATGGAAAAAGTCTAAACGGCCGGACTTAAGATTGGTCAAATACATTATGGCTTATTTACACTTTAACAAACTAATCTTTCTTCATTCTTCTTTCTATAGTTGTCTGTGGGTCCTATGCTGACTGGTGGAGATCAAGGGTGAGCAAAACAGACATGATCCGTGCCCTAAGGAAGCTTAAAGATATAGTCAGATAAGGCAGAAATAAGTGAGAGTCTCAAATCATGGCAAGTGGCACAATGGAAAATGATGGGATATGAAGAGAGGGTGTATCGGTGGCACTTAACCTCATCCAGGGATGGGGGAAGCTTTCTCTAAAAAACAACAGTCTTTAGACTGTGATCTGAAGGATGAACCAGAGAAACATGAGGAATGAATGGAGTGAGGAAAATGCAGGCAGGCAGAGGGGCTGCCATGCTCACTGCGAAGGCCCAGAGCATGGCTTGTCCAGGAAAACAAAGGAGGCAGGCGACAGCTAGAGTGCAGAGGGGGAGGGCTGCAGACGGCTGAAAGGACAGCAGGGCCCAGGTCTGAGGCCTTCTGGGTAATGTCAAGAGTCTGGTCTGTATTCCAAGAGGAACAGGCAGGTTCAATGTGGCCAGGAGTAGGGGGCAAGGGGAGTAAGGGCTGTGTAACAAAATCAGATTTGCAGAAAGATCTCTGTGGCTGCAGCATGGAAAAAAGTTTCCAGTGGGCAGAGCAGTGTGGAGAGAGCAGCTAGGACACCAGTGCAGTAGTTCAGGAGGGATGAGGGGCGTCTGAAACCAGTGGTAGAGTGAAGATTACAAGAAGTAGGTGAATTGGAGAGATATTTAGGAGGCTAAAGTGATGAGACATGGTTATGGATTGGATATTGTTGGGGTAGGGGATGGTATAAGAGGGATTGAAGGGTCAAGGACTATGTAATCATTTCCTAGGGCTCAGTAACAAAATACCACAAACTAAGTGGCATAAAACAACAGAAATTTACTGTCTCACAAATCTGAAGGCTAGAAGTCCAAAATCAAGGTGTCGGCAGAGTTGGTTCCTTCTGAGGGTTCTGAGGAGAATCTGTTCAGGCCTCTCCCCTAGGTTCTGGTGATTTTCTGGCAATCTTTGGCATTTCTTGGCTTGTGGAAGCATCACCCTGATCCCTGTCTTTGTGTTCACATGGCCTTCTCCCTGTGTGTCTCTCTGTGTCCAAATTTCCCCTTTCTATGATGATACCAGTCATATTGGATTAAGGGCCCACCTAGTATGACCTACTCCAGTATGACCTCATCTTAACCTAACTAATTACATCTGCAATGACCCTGTCTCCAAATAAGGTCACATTCTGAGATATGGGGGTTAGCACTTCAGCATATCTTTTTGGCATGGAAGACACAATTCAACCCTAACAGACTAGTTTCAGGCTTCTGACTATACTACTGGATGGGTGGTGGTGTCATTCTCTGGGAGTGGAAATGCTGGATGAAAACCACATGTCAGGGAGAAGATGTTGAGTTCAGTCTTAGAGTTCAATGTATCTTTCATTCATTTATCCTCAAACATTTACTAAGTGACATCATGTGGTAGACATTGAACTAAATGCTGGGGATATAAACATGCACAAATCAGACATGATTCCTGCCCCTGAGGAGCTCCGAATCTAGTGGGAATGGACCTCGAACTCACAAACAAGCATAAAGTATAGGTGTAACACGTGCTATGAGTGGGAGGTAACTTGAGAGCCAACAGTAGCAGGATTTGACCTAGTAAAAGAGGTCAAGAAAGGTTTCCTTGAAGAAGAGGTACTTAAAAAGAGGTTGCTAGAAAAAAGGAGAAAAAGAACCTTCTAGACAGGGGAAACAGTGTATGCAAAGGTCTGGTGGTGAGCCAGAGCAGAAACAGTATGAGGAATGGAAAGATGACTAGGATGGGTGGCTGGGATGCAGAGAGCTCGAAGCAGTACAGGGTGAGATGAGCCTAGAGAGGAGAGCACCAGCCAGGTCTTGCAGACTCAAGGAAGCCGGGTTGAAAACCTTTATGCTAAGAGTAATGGGAAGCCTCTGAGCCAGGGAGTGACATTAGTTAACATATGAAAAAGGATCTCTTAGCCTCTCTGTCGTTTGGAGAATGGCTAGGAGGAGGGCATAGTGGATGAGGGTAGACCAGTAAGCGGCCATTTAAGGGTGCAGGTGAGAGACAGGGAGGCAATGGGTGATGGAGATGGACCTAAGGAGACGAATTTAAGAGATACCTGGAAAATGAATTTGGACGGACCAATTGGATATTGAGTGAGTGAGAGGGAGACATCGAGGATGACGTCTGGGTTTCTTGCATCTACAACTGCACGGCAGAGAACACTGAACGAGCATCAGGCTTGGGGAGGAGTCGTGGGTTTGCTTAGGAAATATGGGTTTTGAGGTGCATTTGAACCATTCGTGAGAAGAGGCTGGAAGGCTGCTGGATCTGCCCACCTAGAGCTTAGGGGGGACCTTGGCCAGGTGGGGGAAGGGGGGACCCAAAGCAGATTCAGGAGGGCCCAGTTGAGCTAGCAAAGAATTGCCTTCTCTGTCATCTCAAAGGGAAACACGAAAGCGTGTGTGCGGGTGTGGGAGGTTTGCAGGTTTAGTAACAGGAAAATGAAGGAGTTACTGCTTTCTGCTGTTTCTATTTTTTCCGAGAAGGAAGAGGTGAAGCCGTCTGCTTCAAGTGAGGAGGGAGGAAGGCAGGTGCGGGATTGGCAGCGAAGGTTTGAAAATAATGTAGGAGAATCGTGAAATGGGAAACATTTGCAATATGGCAAGTGAAAACCAGACAGTTACAAAATAGAACGTATGTATGACTTCAATTTTGGACAGAAAAAATAAAATGGTAACACACACACGTGTATGTCTCTATACACGCACTTCCTGATTAGTTGGACCATAAGCAATTTAAAATTCTTTACTTTGTACTTTTCTGTATTTTCCAAATTTACTAAAATAAACATATATTGCTTCTGCAATCAGAAAAATAACTATTTTTGAAAAGGTTATGTAACCTTTCGCTTTCATTCGTTTTCTTAAGAGGAGACTGTATGTTATTAACTTGAAAAATTACTGTTAAACTTTTTTCTAGCTTAAAACAAGAATACAGTAAACTGTTTGTTGACAAGAAATGTCCTTAGTGTAAGGCAGAATAGTAGAAGCCATGTTCATTTTAAGGTGACATCCTTATGACCTGAAATTACACCTTCTCTGTCGGTAGGTCCGTGACCGTGAAATCTTGGCTTCTGGTGCAGATCTGGTCACCGGCTGAGGAGGCAGCACAGCCCGAGGGCAGCAGTCCTGTGCCCGCTCGGAGAGCCACCTTCTGAGTCCACCAGTGGCCTCTTTGATAACTCTGAAGATTTTGATTAGGAAGAAAATTCTTTCAAAATTGTCCAGGTTTGAACATGCTACATTATTTTATTCTTTGCAATAACAGTAAGATATTCAATGTTATAAACACATGATTTTAGTTTTGATAACTTTATGTCCTTCAAATGAGTAAATTCACAGTGGAGAAGAAAATCCTTTGCTGCAGCTGTATGAGGGTAATGTGAGCTGCAGTGACAAAGGACCCCTCAGATTTTAGTGGCTCAACCTTTCAAGTAATACAGACAAGTTTAGTAACGTGCCCAAGGTCACACAGCATTTCCAGTCCAGGCAGTTTGACTCCAGAATACCTGCTCCTCACCTCCCTCCTACGTTATCATCCTACACACTAAGTCACCTCCGAAATGTTATTTCTTCCCCCACTTTCTCATACCTAGGAGGGTAATCTGAATAGTATATTCTTGCTGCGGTGTGCACCTCACTGGGGACGTGGGGGTGGCAGATACATCAGCTGTTGTACAGCAGATAACGTGTTAGAGATATCTATAAAATTATTCTTGTCCTAAGCAATGTCTGTGAAATCACAGGTTATCGAGGATATGCAGAACTAATATGCATTACAATAATACATAACTGCCATAAAAATGTTTCCATTGTACCACCCCAAGTCATCTCGTGTGTGACACACTTGGGGAAGCAAGGCATTAAATCTAGAGCCTGGGCAGAAAGTAAGCACAAACTGTGCCCTGGAACCATCCTCGGGGCGGAGCCCACAGGCTTGTTTGAAGCACAGCCTGCCTCTCCCAAAGGATGCACAGTGAACTTCACAGAGCGTCCCCCAGCGGCAGAGGGCATACGCCTGCAGTGAGCTGGATGCTGGAACCCAACCTGACCAGGACCTCTCCTGCCCTCCCAAGGCTGCCCTAGCCCAGGGGCAGAGGGGAGAGAAGGCAAGATGCTATGGGACATCCTGGCAGAAGAGGTGCTACCCTTTAAAGCAAAATGCTGCGTTCTGTCAATATCGGCCCTAAGAAGAAAGTGTCCTGGTGAAGGAAAAGCTTAGGATCTGCCTTCATCCTTATGTTGGGCAACATAAAGGGCTACAGCTACCCAGCCTACCTCTGACTGAGCCTCAGGTGGCGGACAGACCTGGTCTGGTGCTGGCTTTGTCGCCTTGTAGCCGTGCACCCTCGGCTACAAATTTCTGTAACCCCAATTTCCTCCCATGTCAAGCGGGGCTAAAAACAGCGTGTGCATGGGTTCTGTTTCCAGAACTCCTGCCTTCAGACCTAATATTTATTTGAAAGTAGTGAAGAGTGAGAATAAGTCAAATCATTCCACCAGCCTGTGGTTTTTATTCAACATTCTATTACCAAATTAGAAAAGGGCTTATGTGGGAAGGTCCTGACGTGGAAAGCTTACCAACTTGACTGTGCTCTCGTTTGAGAGTGTTCCATTTCTATGACACTCACCCACTTTCAAAGTTCTTTTCCTTAAATGATCTCATAACCCTAACAAGTTTGCCATCGAAAGAACTTTCCTGTTACCTATAAGTCTTCTCCCAGCCACAAAATAACCAATGACTTCCTACCCACAGCGGCGTCTGTCGCAAACAAACTCATACTCGGGGTCCCCTAAGCCAAGGTCCAGCAAGCCCACCCTTCCTCTTCCTCCTGTTTCTCCAGCTGAGCTGCCTCGGGAGGCAGTGGGAGTGCTGAGAAGGAGAAGGAGGCCACTTCTCAGGGAAGCCCTAGGAAAATTCAAGGGCTGGGCAGGAGAATGGACTAGTGTTCCCGAAGCTTGAACTGCAGAGCGAGGAGACAAATGTCTGCTGTCTGTCATCCCTGCGAGATTGATGGCGTCTGATCCACTCTCTGCCCAACCCCCTCATCTCACCAGGGGCTGACATCTTCAGCAAAGAATGGAAAGTTCCTTTCCTACAGAATCGCGTGGGCTGAGAAACCCTTTGACAATAAGGATGTGCTAAGCGACTCTCATTTCTTTCTGCAAATAATAGATGGAGAAGATGCAATTACTTGCCTGCATTAACTTTGTATCAAACAGAACTAGAGCATTTGTAGTTAAAAACACTTTCAATGGATCCAATAACTTATGAAAAGTTATGGCCAGTGAAGCAATACTGTGGTCATTGGTAACTAGAACTGTTTAACCAGGAGAAGGGCTCCTTTGGGAGAAGCGTGGGGCTGAAAAAAAATTTATTTTATGTGAGGCAGAAATTCCCTTAGATCATATGGCTAAGGAAGTCCAGCAGAGAGAATATGAAACTGGAGGAATTGAGGTTCCTTGAGTCATAATACGGATGGAGCTGCCCAGGGCTCCCACGCGCCAGGCGCTGGCCTAAGCACTTTCTAGGGGGCTGTTCACGTGTCCTCAGGACAGCCTTATAAGGAAGGTGCTGTCACCCATTTTACAGATGAGGAAACTGAGCCCCACGGAGCCAAGATTGCAACCAGGCAGCCTGACTCCGTCCCCTAAAACACTCTTTGCCCTTCAATACCTAGTAGCTGGAAGGTAGGCAAGCAACAGAGGAGAAAAGTTGGGTCTGAATTTCTGTTAAACTCTCTCATGTGAAATGGCCACAGGGCCCTGAATGGCCCCTGAGAACACAGGGGCCCAGGCTGCTAGGGCACAGATTATGTTGCCTGGTACCTGCACACGGCAGATTCCCCATTAACGTTGAACTGGAATCAAGTATAATTACATGAGTGGTTAGCTCTGTCTCCCCAGCTCACCAGAATTTTTCTTAATTCTTTGATTTTCTCCAACCACAGAAACTGTGTTTTCCTTACAAATATTGAGATCGTGGAAAACTACAACTAGACGTGAGAAGCATTCTTGGTGTTAAACTGAAAATCCCGAGTTGCTCCTCAGAGTTTGAAGCTGGGCACCACTGCTGGTCTTTAGAACTCATTGAAGGGGCACTTCCCCGCCGTTGCCCCTCCTATCCCGACCCCCCTCTCGCTGTCTCCTGGTGAAGCATGAATATTTTCACAGTGAAGTGTGGGTCTAACTGTGACACTCTTCCTGCCCACAGAATACACAGGATTCCAGTGAGCAAATAGACCGCCCAGAGTCTCACCAACCTCGGCCACAGGTATGCCGGCAGGAACTCGGGAGCTGGGCTCACAGGCGTTCAGGATGGTGGCTGCTGCTAACGAGGTTAAAATCATCTATTCTCTCAATGTCACCCCTCTCCACCCTCTAGGCCATGGTCCAGGCGCAGTCTGGGCAGCCAAAACTTGGGATGAGCCGTCTCTCCGTTTGCTTTACGCCGTGAGCTGTGTTCCTGTTTACTTTCCCCTTCCTGATACATTCTGGGGGTGCTTAGCCTGTGTGTGCGCTGACTATGACCAGCTCTGTCTTCCTGGGCCTCAAGGAGAGAGGTGGGCTCACGCCTTCCCAACAGTGAGCCGACCACTTCTTACTCTTGCATTATAATTGCTTGCCTGAGGTGACCATCCTACTGTCATTAGTATCAGAAATGCCTTCTTCAAAAAGCTGGCTTGAGAGTTAGACTTGGATTCTGAGCCCAGAAGGCACACCATACACAGACGTGTTGGAGCTGTGCCTGGATGCCCAGGGCCCTGAGTGGTAACAGCTCCCCTAGTTCTCACACCTGCACGTTTATGGCTGGGCAGTCAGCAGGGTTGGCCAACAGGAGGTGGACAACTTTTCCGCGTTGGTCGGTGATCCAAGAGTCTAGCATCAGCACACTTCTACCCTTTGCTTAACCCTGGTCAATGGCTCTCCACAGCCTGTAGGACAGGGGCAGACTCCCACCTTGCCATCTGCGCCCCTCTGTGCCCTGGCCTTACTGAGCCCTCTTCTCTAGGCCTCACTTCTCTCCCTCTTGCACCCCTCGGTCCAGCCGCACTGAATAATGTACTGTTCCTTGACAGTGAATTGGATGCCCCTGGGTTCCACAAATGGGCTTCCCCTGCTTGGATGCTCTTCCTGGCGTCTTGTTCTGGTTCACACACCCTCCCCCTTGGGGCTGGCCTCAGCTTTCCCTCCATCCAAGGATCCATCTCTGACCTTGCAGGCTGGATGGGCCCACTCTCCTTCTGGCTATCGTGGGACTCATAGAGATGGGAGGCTGTAGAAAGTAGCGTTAAGACATCAGACGGACGGGGGTTCACATCCCAGCTCTCTCATCGCTAATCATGTCATCTTGAGCAAGTTATTAACTTCTCCGGGCCTCAGTTTCACCACGTGTAAACTGAGGATGTCAGCAGAACTAGCCTTAGAGGATTGTTTTGAGGAGGAGGTAAGCTGATGTATATACAGTGCTATAGTAGGTTGAATTGTGACCCTCCAAAGATATGTCCACCTGGAACCTCAGAATCTGACCTCGTTTGGAATAAAGATCTTTGCAGATGTAACTAAGTTAAGGATCTCAAGATGAGATCATCTTGGATTTAGGTCAGGCCTTAAATCCAATGGCAGTTTCCTTATAAGAGAAAGGCAGAGGGAGACGTGAGACACAGAGAGGAGATGCCGTATGAAGTTGGAGGTAGAGATTTGAGTGATGCAGCCACAAGTCAAGGAACGCCTGGAGCCACCAGAAGCTGGAAGAGGCAAGAGGAGGGATCCTTCGTAGAGCCTTTGGAGGGAGCTTGGCCCTGCTGACACCTGGATTTTGGATTCGTGGCCTCTGGAACTGTGAGACAGTGCATTTCTGTTGTGTTAAGCCACGAAGTGTAGTAATTTATCACAACAGCCCCAGGAAACTGATATAAGTGTTTAGTGTGGTATGTGACCCATTGTAGGTACCCCATCTGCATGGCCAGCTATTACTGCTGTTGTGGTGGCAGCGTGCTAAATTTGTCTCTTCACCTGTGCATCTGTCAGCTACTCTTTCTCTCTCACCATGTTGTGAATTTCTCAAAAACACAGTGTGTTTGTTAACTTGTATTCTTGGTGCTTACCACAATGTCTGGCACATCGTGGATGCTTAAGAAATGTTTACCAAATGAATGAGTGATTTAGAACAAGGACATGCTGGCATTGATTCTGCCACCTGATGGGGACCATACTTTGGTCATTCCAGGATCGTACATCCTGAGATTTCCCTACTTGGCCACTGCCCCTTTGATGATTTGAATGTTCTAGCTCAGTATTGGTGAAGGCTGTGGTGCCCAGCGGCAGTGCAGTAACCAGCAGAAGTGGTGGGGTACCCACAGGTCTCTCAGTGATGGGTGGCCAGTGGACACAGCAGCTTGGGTCATCCATCGTTGCCTGGTGGAGAGGGCACTGCCCAGTGGAGAGGGGCTGGGACAAGAAAAGAGGTATCCGATGGTAGCTGACCAGACTGGTCAGTGTACAGGCTTGATAGGTGAGCATCCAGGGAGCTGCGTCAGCAAGTGGCTTGCCCAGACCACATGGCGTCTTCACAGCATGATGCTGCTGCAGTACAGCACAGGGTCAGCAGGCTCTGGAGACCCACAGCCCAGCCTGGCACACTCCTGTCTGTTTCCTCAAGCCTGTAAAGATGGGGATAAAACCACCAATTTTGAGAATAGGAATTTGAGGTTTAGAGAGCTTGAGCGATCCGACAAAGGTTACTCAGGAAGTGTCAGAATTTGAATCCAGTTCTTGATCGTAATGTCTGGGTTCAGCAGGAGTCAGGGATAGAGGAGAGGGAAGGGAAAAGGGGGGAGGGAAAGACTGTGTGCATGTGTGAGTGAGGAATCTGGGTTTGAGCTGTCCCCTCCATGAAGAGAGATAGAAGGTTCATCTTTGGATCTACTTGAAAATGTGTCTCACTTTGTAGAAATTTGACTTACTTAAAAAGGCCCCCAAAGCTTGCGCTGGGAGGGACTGGTCTCCCAGCTGGTGATGTGTGAGTGTTCTGCCATATAAGGAGGCAGCTAGAGTCGGTGTCCCTGTGGCTGGAACTCTTGCTCATTGCTTCTGCTTCTACAGAGCCCACATTTGGGACAACTGTTAGCCCGAATGAGAGGACGAGCTAGAGGAACTCGATTATTAGTGGGAGTCTCTTTATGAGGATTTGGAAAACTGACACTGTGGCTGCAACACCAGCAACATTAGCACGTGGAGCCTTCGTTAGGCCGGGAGGGTCTCAGGCGCCACCCCAGACCTACTAATTAGGAAGCTGCATATTAACAAGATCTCCGGGTGATTCTATGCACATTCAATTTTGAGAAGTATTCTTACAAGGTGGTGGTTCTTGATCTTGCCTGCACATTACAGTCACTTGGGGAGCATTAAAAAATTCTTTAATTCCTGGCCGCACCCAGACCAAACAAATCAGATCTCTAGGGGGTGGCACCCAGACATTGGAGTTTATTAAAACTCTTCAGGTGATTTTGAGGTGCAGAAAATCAGTGCCTTAGGACAGAGGGTCTTAAAATTGGCTGCACATTAGACCCACATGGAGATCTTGTGCAACTTCCTAAAACTGAGCCAGCCCCAGACCAATTAAACCAGGGGGCCTGGGGACTGTCAGACACAGGCCTCTGATTTGTGGAGCTTCCCAGGTGAGCGCAGAGTACAGCCAGGATGGAGATCCAGTGCTTCCGGGCTCAGCTCAGGGGTCTCTCCCTCTTGGAGGCCCCTCATAAAATGTCCTCTCTCCCAAGGATGCATCAGGCACCCATTCTCAGATTTCCCATGATGCCCTGTGCATGCCTGCACCATCTCTATCTAATAATCTATTATGTGTCTGTCTTCACCCACACGATTAGGCTGGGAGCTCCTGGAGAGTAAGAACTGCTTTATTTTTCTTTGCGTTCCTTGTGCTTCTCACAATGGCTGTCATAGAAAATGTACTTGAGAGGTTATTATTATTGTTTCTATTATTATTCCAATCCTGACATTCTATGGTCAGAGCTGTGGTAAGGAAAGCTCACCCCAGAGCAGCGGATGTTCAAGAAGGAGCAAGTTCAGGCATGAGGGTAACTAGGAGGCTGTTGCGATGGTCCAGATGGCAGGTGATGAATGACTGAATGAGGGTGGTGGCAAATGAGGACACAGGGAAGGGGCCCATTGGGAAGGGCATCATGAGGTAGAATCAGTAGGTGTGTTAGTTTGCTGGGCTCCCGGGACTAAAAAACAGAAATTTATTGTCTCACAGATCTGGAGGCTAGAATTCCGACATCAAGGAGTCTGCTATTCCGACACCAAGATGAAGGCTATCAGGAAGAATTTGTTCCATGCTTTTCTCCCAGCTTCTGGTGGTTTCCTGGCAATCTTTGGTGTTCCTTACCTTGTAGCACATCACGTGGTCCGGCTCTGCCTTCATCTTCACGTGGTGTTCTCCTCGTGTGTGTGTCTGTGTCCAAATTTCCCCTTTTTGTAAGGACACTAGTCACATTGGGTAGAGGGCTCTCACACTCCAGTAGGACCTCATCTTAACTAGTTATAGCTGCAACAACCCTATTTCCAAATAAGATCAAATTCTGAGATACTGGAGATATGATTTTGTGTGTGTAGGGGGTGGGCATGATTCAACTCCTAACAAGAGGTATAAAAATTCTTTTGTGAACCATGCCACGTGCAAGGACTTGAACTTCAGGAATTTTTCTTTCGTCCTTTTAGAGATAAACCAAAGTTTTGCTGTGAAATCAACACTCTAGTTTCTAAGCTTTGGGCAAAATCATAACTTATGCAAAGGAACTTCGGGGATGTTGACAAAACTGGAAAAACAGGTGTCTCTAGCTGAGTGGAGATCAATACGAGGCGAGAGGTGAGAGGAAGCTTGGGAAACTCAGGTGAACAATCCATAAATAATTGGTCTTGGTGGTTCTCTCACTTGCTGTCTGCTTTCACTGCCTTAATTCACTGCTGATGCTTTTGGCAGACTTAATGCCCTGAGATTTCACGAGTGAACATGCACAGGAGGACTGAGAAGCATAGAGATGATTAAAACATGTGCTTGCTCCTGCCACATCGTACAGGACCGAGTCCCTTCCTTTCTCCCCTCCTTCCTTCGTTCCTTCCTTCCTTCCTCCCTTCCCTCCTTCCTTCCTTCATTCCTTCCTTCGTTCCTCCCTTCTTCCTCTACTTCCTTCCTCTTCTTTCTTTCTAGGCTCCATTGTTAGTGCCTGCCTTTGCTTGTTAATCATTCTTTTGTGATTTTTTTGGTAGCAGTTAAATGTAGTGGAGGTTTCGTAATTGGCTGCTGTAATTAGAAACACCTTTAGATTAGAAGGATGTTTCTCTTTTCTCGCTTTAAGAGCTGTTGCCTGTATTCCCTTAAAATCCTACACTTGGCTGGTGGGGGCTGGAGGCGGGTCACGGCTGCACATGATTCGTGGCAGAGGCGGCATTCTGCTAACAATGGCACCTTGCATCCTGCTTCGGAGTTCTTTCTCGCAGCACAAGCAGAACTGAAAAGCGTGGAGGGCTGTCCTTGCTCTTAGTATCTCCCAGATCTCCTGCAGGCCCCTCTGTGCACATTTCCATGCTGGAATCTGGACAGTGTTATCCCAGACAATTCAATTCCTGCCAGAAAGGGATTGTCTCCCCAAAGATTGTCTGTCTGCTTTTTTTCCTTTTTTGGGCCAAAGAGACTTTCAGGAAAAATATAGTTTATGTTCCAAATGGGAACACCTGTATCTCTTGTCAAAACAAAAGTTAAAAAAAAAACCCAAAAAATCCCAAAGCCAAAAACCTATGAATTGTCCTAAGATTTTCCATCTGCACCCCCACCCCCTAAATCCTTACAGACTTGAAATAAAACCCAAGTGAGACTCTCCAACTGGAAATAGTCACTGCATGATTTTATCCACCAGATCGGCATGGAGGAAAAGGGAAGCTGTGTTTGCGATCCATTGTCACCAGAAGTTGAGCTTCTGGGAAGAAGCGAGAGAGTTTCAAGTTGTGGTTTGCTGTTCTGCTTTTTCACTCTTGACTTCTTTTCCTCCTGTACCTTTAATTCAATGGCTTTAAATTTTGGACCAATGAGGGGGCTGACTTCAAGGGACCAAGAGGAGTTTGAGATGCCCTTCCTGGGTTGGATCTGTAACTAGTAGCTGGAATTTGACACCCCTGAAAACAGTAAGAGTATATCCAGGGCCTCCCATCTCAGGCCCTGTGGTCTGTCTGGTGAGGACTTGGAAGTCCACATTCATTCCCAGAAGTACTGTGAACATCCAAAACAAGAAAATGTCTACCCCCCACCCCAACCCCGGATCCGCGGGGGCAACAGTGTTTGATGTGGTTCAGCTAGGGTATGACATTGATTGGGTCCTTTTTTTTTAAATTTAAAAAATTTTTGTGAGTTTGGTATTCTACTCCATGATATATCTATTTTGGTTTTAGGGGTAAAAATGACCTTTTCACCACCAGAGTTTTGATTAAAATCAATGCTCCCGTGCAGATGGTGCGTATGTCTCCCAAGACCTTGAAATAGGTGGGAGAGTGGAGCTGACAAAGAGCAGCTGACGAATATCAGCTGAGGGAATAAAACAAAAGAGTCTGAATTATTGGCAGATTTGAGCTGCATCTTGGAAGGGGCTCAAGAACTTTCCGGCAGCCCTTGGGGTGATGGCTGCCTCAGATGCTCCCCTTCTGATGTCCAGTTTCCAGAGGACAGTTTTTGGTGGGGCTGCCCTGCCATGAACCCTGGGTGCCATAGACCCTCCTTCCACAGACATAGGAGATGGTTCTGTGACCACCTGGCTTCACAGTGGGGACTCAGCCTGCCTCGCTGTGGTTTTGCTTTGTCCTTCTTATGTCACTCTTGGAGTCTTGGAACAGCATTCTTGAAACTGAAGAACCCCCAGCTAATACCACTGAACAGGTAAGGCCAGACGCAGCATGCCCCTGATGCTAGCTTGTCAAGGAAACCTAGATGTCTGGTGTTGACGTAAGTCCTCTACGGGCAAATGGAGGATCGTCATGGACTTGGGAAGTGTAAGTTGCCCGTGTGTGCACTCCCTAAATCTCTTTCAATCCAGAAAGCTGGAATGAAAATACAGTCAACGTTGACTCCCCTCTCCTCTTCCCTCTGAGGTTTCCTTCCCCGCAGTAATGTGATGAGTTGGAGAGGGGGCGTCATCGTGGACTCATGACACTTGGTTGACTTACTGGGGTCACCGTGAAACGAGAGGGAGAAAGGCATCTTGCCAGGAAATCTTGACCAAGCTACTCAATGCAATCCTTTTTTTCCCACAATTCAAACCTTCCTCATAGGAAGATAAACTACTTTCCAGACTCAGTTCCTCCTTCTTGCTTCCTCTATAATTCCTGCTTCTTCATGGTGACAAATTTCTCTTGCTGACTATGTTCTTTAACTTTTTCTCCCTCAGCCCACTTCATTCCTACCCAAAATATCACATAAAAGATATTTCTAAATGTGCATGTCTACCTCCAGTGCCCTTTAGAAGATCTTCTCACACATCGCATTTCACCTAAAATTTCCCTCTCATCTAAGTATAACGCAATTTCTCACTTCATCAGTCCTATCACTGACTGGTGTTGTGTGGAACTCTGAGAAAAGTGCTAAATGCCAGGAGCATGCGTTTTGTCATTGCCCAGACCCGGCTTCAGATCTGAGCTCTGCCACCACAGAGCTGTGGGACGAAAGCTCTTGGAGCCTCAGGTGCCGCATCAGAAAATGGAAGATGCTGGTCCTTCCTCATGGCAGTGTTGAAAGGATCAGGTAAAGATCATGGAGGCTGTTTCTGCTGTGTACAAAGTCCTAGGCAATTTGAGTTCCTCTATTTCCTTTGAAGGAACAAACTTGCTAAATGCCTAACACCCCCAAAAGTCTGTTTAGGTGTGGGCTAGAAACACATTGAAACCAATAGTGTAGGGACTCAGCACATTTTGCATAAGGATAAAATGCAAACCCATTGATTTATTTGCCAAAAACCCAGCTGAGATTACTGTTGTCGGACCCGAGTCTTTATAAAATAAATGAAGGACCTTATATTAAGTATTAACGAAAATATGTGATCCACATTTTAAAGCAAAAGGCCAGCTTGAATTAAATATCAAGATTCGATACATAATATTTGCATTGTTGTGCTCAGGGGTCCGATAGACCTTCATCTTACTTTAGTCAATATTTTCCTACGTCTATATTCTTCCCTTCTCACGTCCAGTCTTGGTTCTCTATCAAAGATCTTAGTAATAATATACCTAAGTTAGAAAATTGTTGTGAGGATTAAATGCGATAATGGCAGACACTTAGCGGCATACAGAAGTCATCAACAAATCTGGCTCTAATTATTTCTGCACCTTGTTGTAGAAGGTGACACAAGCAGAGGTAGAGAATGTTAAATGTATGTTAGATTCTGACTTGCGTTGATTTCGTTAGATGAGCAGTCATCAACCATCAACTGAGAATGATTTTTTCCCCCGAGAGATATTTGGCAATGCCTGGAGAATTTCATTGTCATCACCTGGGGTGGAGGGGGCACGAAGGAGAGGGGTGTGTGTGTGTGTGTGTTTGTGTGTCTGTGCACTGCTGGCATCTAGTTGGTAGAGGCCAGGGATGCTGTTAAACATCCTTCAATGAGCAGGACAGCCCTCGCAGAGAATTCTCTGGTCCAAATGTCAATAGTGCTGGGGTGAAGAAATCTGTCTTAGCTGGATCCTAATCCCGTTCGGCTCTGTGTATGAGGGGAAAGATCTTGCTTCTTCAGCAAATTAGACCAGTGATTACAAGTCCTAGGTTTTGCAAGTGTATCTACCCATGATCTCTCTCAAAAATATACAGAGCTTCACAAAAATGTCTTTAATCTCAGCATTTTTTATTACAACGATGACAGAGTGACTGTCTTTAGGCTTTAATAAAAAAGCTTATTGCTGAAAAGTCTAATGTGTTTGCTGCACTAGAAGTCTATTTTAAAAAAAGTCTAATGTGAATAGAAAAATGATCAGTGGAGAGTATGATTTGTCTCTGACTATTTTTTAAGTGAAAAGTTATGGTCAAATGAGTCCTAGGAATAAAACTTATTTCCAACAAGATTATTCAAATTCCTCATATCTCTTCTAATCATTGGATTAAACAAACAAACAAAAATCTCATTTTGATTTAATCAGGTACGGGAATAAAACCCATAGCTGTCATCCTGTTCAGGGGATTGCAAATCTTTAATATCTAGCACCAATTAAGATTCTGTGTCTTAATCCTTTTGCCATACCTCCTTATGGTTCTGCACTTATTACTTCGCTGATCACTTAACCATGTTGGGCTTTAGTTTACTCATCAGAAAAATTAGGAGTCAGACAAGCAAACTTCCTGGTTCCTCTTGGCACTGGGATTCTGAGATTTTCTGAAGAATCGTGGTGTGTATGTTTAGCTGGGTTTAGGGGAGACATATTTCGAGTGAGGTCACTATGTAGAGTCTTCTCAAGACATGAACATGCTCAGTGCCTGTGACCCCTAGGAGTTAGATCTCTGGAATTTGGAGACACCTCAAAGCTGTCAATTTCCCCTTTTGCTCTTCCCAAATATATGCCAAGTCCCCATGGATCTGCCTTCCTAAGCATCTTCTCTTTTCCTTGGTTCTCCCAGTACCTGGGCTGTGAATGAGTGGGGGACTGGGGCCCAGGTCCCTGCTTCTCTAGACTGGGAGGGCACCCAGGCCCCGATAGATCCTCATCCCAGGAGCTGGGGGTGGGTTTAGAGGCTTCGGCTGTCAGAGATGACTCCTGCCCTGTGCCCCTAGCTGAGCTTGGTTCTTCTGTGAAGGACAGAGATGGGTGGAGGGGGAGAGCCTCAACTGCATCTAACACTGGGTCTGGGAGAATTCAGAGAAGAGGGCTATAGCACATTGTTACGATAATTCCTCTGTGAACCACAACTCTTGATATCCATGCCCTGTGTGGTTTTCTCCCACATTGCTCTGGGCTAGGCCAAATGACTTGCCCTGGTCAACTGGACATTAGTAGATATAATACAAGCAGAAGTTCGATAATCTTTCATATTTGGGACTTGTTTTCTGAGACCATGCAAAGAGAGAAACCCAGGAAACAGACAGTGTCAACAGTCAGACATGTGAGTCCAGCCATTCTAGACCATTCTGCCCCAGCTGAGCCTCCAGATGACTGTAGATGTGAATGACCCCAGGAAAGACCACAAAAGAACAGCCCTGCTGAGCAGCCCAGATTGCCAATCCACAAAAATAGGAGCAATAATAAATGTTTTGGGTGGTTTGTTACAAGGAAATCAATAACTGATATTAGAGCTGATTGCTATTCAGCCATTTGCTCATGAGATCTGGAGGACTGGGAAAATCAGCTCAGGCCTCCGCTATCCTCTCCCCTGTCAGCTCCTCTTTATTTGCAAAGATTTATATGCTCTTCTTCTGTGCTCCTGGAATGCTCTGTGCCCATTGCTCATTATACTGCATTTGTTTGTTTGTTTGTTTGTTTCTCTCTTTGGCTTGAGCACCTCAAGGGCACGAGCTGTTTCATTTTCAGTGTAGTATTTCCAGGGCACAGAACAGAAACTTTCAGAAAGATGGTGGTCAATGGACAAATGGAACCATTTGTTCACATTATAGAAAACTTGTAGTGGCAGACAGAGCCTTGACCCTTGAAGCTTTCTCAATGGACCATCTTGCTATGCAGTGGATGGCCCACCAAGTCAAGCTGTGGATATTTTGGAGCAAGTCATGGTAATCGGAACTCTTTTAACTCTGATCCTCACCCAACTTCGATTCTGCCACAGTTTCTGCCAACTCTTGACTTTAAGTTCTTTGAACTTCTAGCCTGAGTTTGGCATTACAACTCAGGTAATGGCCCTCACCAACGACCTGCCATCTGACTCCTGCTCACACGGGACTTCCAGCAACAGGACGCTGGCTCTGTCCTCTGTCCCCATGCCATCCCATTCCCCATCCCTCTCGGTCCCCCGAGCTGTGTGATTTGGTGAGGAATTGTTTAGGGCAAAGTCCGCTGGTGGCTGTGTTAAGTGGCTTACCCAGGGGAAGAGCAGTGATGCAGGGCCAGAATCAAGGTGATGGCTACTGGGTGTTCCAGACTCAGTTCTCTTATTTTTCTTTAATAATTTTCTTTTATCCTTCTCTATCATGACAAAAAACTTAATCTTGTTGAGTTGCTTTGTTTGAATGGGAACCTGAGATAATATCAATGTGGAAGCAGATCTCAAAGTAAGGTTAAAACTAATAAATGGCCATAGGATTGTTCTAAGTTTTAGGTTGGAACTCCCCACTTTGGTATTTGTCTCTAAAGGAGGCAACGGTTTTGCATCCAACCAGGCTGAGAATGTCCAGGAGCTGATGGAATCCTTCTGGAACTTTGAGAGATGGGAATCTGGCTCCATTTATACTACCATCATCTATCATCATGGCTTTAGATTTTAAGTTTATAGAAATCTCAGGAATTACAGATCTCTCTGGATGCATTACAACTATGCATGTACAACTCTGCATAGGAAGACGGTAATTTACACACACACGCACACACACACACACGGACATAAAAAATAAATAATGTCAACAAAGTAAACCAAGCCAAACAAATGTGTTTTGTTTCCAACTTTGAAGTTCTTTCAATTTGAGGTTTGTAGAATTAAAAGGAAGACAGGATGTTTAAAATGTGAGCTTTCAAAGAAGAGTCTTGTCTTTTAAACCACCAACCGATTCTAATTTAAGGCTTGTTAGAATCTTAATTGTTCCATGGATCTTTAAGGAGACTGGATTTATTATTATTTATTTGAACTAGTGTTCAAAAGAGTTTTGCTGATTAAAATAACAATTTCCTCATATAAACTGGAACATTTACTAGCAACAGACAGCATTTATTGGCATTACTACGTGGTAGACACCGGTTAAACACTTCAACTGCATGGTTTCATTCCATATTCCCAATAACTTGAATAAGTAGATATTAATATCCTCTTGTTAGAGATAAGCAATTGGTCTGAGAGGGTAAGTAACTTACCTAAAGTCACTTAGAAAGTAGCAGCAGCTCTGGGGTTTGTAACCAACTTGAAGGAACTCAAAGCCCATTCTTTTGACTCCTATCAACTCCCCAAATTTCAGTTAACAGTCTTTGGAAAATGTATCCTATTGCAAGCGATAAATATGCAGTTTAAGAAATAGGCACCAGGGTTTTAGAATAACTGTAAGTTTTAGATCTGTGCTTCTCTGTCCTCGTGTCAGGTCCATGAAATCATGCTGGTATGGCATCTGTGGCTGAGAAAGCCAGCCTTGACCCCAATTCCTGGGCTCTTCACCAGTACAGGGTGCTCCCTGGGAAGGGGCTGCCTGGGCAGAGATGTTACTTAGTTTCGCCTTTGAGTGGAAATGATGTTGGTAGTACCTGGGCTGAAGTGGTTAAGCAGCATGTGTGTCTTCCACCTACCTGGAGGAAGGTGACCCCACGGCAAGCTTGGAAAGTCTGCGTGGGAGCTGGCTGAGCCTCCTCTGCCTAGGTCCCTGAGCAGACCTCCCTGCTCCACCCCAACCAGGAGCAAATGCATTGAAGCGTTAAGTGAGTGAGAACTATCTTATAATTGTTAAGCCATTGCAACTGGGGGTTTTCTTTGTCACAGTAGTTAACGTTACCCTAACAAAAAATATACCTTTCTTTGAGTTTCTTTTAGGAGGCAAAGGTACTAACTTTTAGGAGGCCAGGGTTCATTGCTAACTGAAATGAAGCTGATAGAACAGCTGGAAAGAGGGGTGGTGTGCCTCTTCACTTCCCCAAAGGGAATTTTCCACTTATCTAGTTAATAAGAGCTATGTGGGTGGCCAGACTTATTTTGAGATGAGAGGAGATGGAGAACGGGGCCGTTGGGGTTGGGGTGAGGCCTCAGTAGAGGGGAGTGAGGTCTGGATTCTTCTCTTTTCTCTGTGGCCCACTGAGAACATTTTCAATTATATGAGACTCTCAGGAGACAGGGAGAAGATATCCTTAGGTAAAGAGAAAAGGGAGCAAAAGTGGATGTCTTTAAAATGAAGGAGCAGAGCTTCGCTAAATGGTTGACTTTTCAAAGGGCTTTACCTTATGTGTGATCGCTCTGACCAGACAAAGGCCATTTGCCTTTCTGTTTTCAAAACTTTGGGTCTTCTTCTGTGAAGAAAAAGATTAAAAGCTCATGTTTTTCCCCCCTCTGTAACATCAACCTCACGTCACTTCCCTCATTAAGTAAGGATGAGCTTTTCTGGGCACTAAGGTGATTGAATATTGATTTGGTTAAAAATGGAGAACGGCTCTCTCTGCTTAAACACCACAGTTCATCCTCGCTCCGGCTCTCCACATGTTTCTATTACATTTTCCAAAAATCAATTGAATTAAAAATGCCGTGTATGGTTTATTGAATTTGATCTAAAGAATAAATACTAACAAGAAAAATTGTTTGGTCCTACAACCAAGCAAATAGATATTTGGATACCCAGTTTGGGGAGAAATAAAACTAATTGTTTAAACATCACTTAATGAGAACACTCTGTTTTGTGGGTGGAGCGGTGGGAAAGATCACATCTTCATTCAATAATGGAAAATATTGAGGATTGCTTAGAGCAGGCTGTGGAAGTAACTGCGTGAGATCTACATGTTTTTTGTGGGTGGCCATTACTCCTTGTAACAGTTAAGTTCCAACACCAGGTCTATTTCAGAGAATAATGGATAAACTACATAATCGAAGTCTATTTTCTGCTATATAGTTACTTGGTTAATGAAAATAGTACTTTCTCCATTGATCACAGAAATCTCTGAAATTTTGACTCATCTCGGGGAGAGAAAGTTCTTCTCTGATCTTAAGAGAGAGCAAAAGGAAGCCAGTCTTTCTCTTCCTAGACAAGAACAAGGAAGATGGCTGTAGGCAGCCATCTTTTCACCATGAGGGGAACCGGCCTTAACAGGAAGCCAGTAGTGTCAACAGCAGAGAGAACAATCCCCGGCAGCCAGTTTGTCAACTTCGACACGGTTGACATTTTAGGCCAGATAATTCTTTGCTGTGCAGTGTATCCTGTGCATTGCAGGATGCTCAGCAGCATCCTGGTCTCTATCCACTAGATGCCAGTAGCACCCCCAACCCCAGCCCCAGTCATGACAATCAAAAATGTCCCCAGACATTGCCAAGTATCTCCTGGATGGGCAGAATTGCTCTAAAGCAGGGCTGTCCAGTAGAAATATAATGTGAATCGCCTATGTAATTTTAAATGTTCTTGGAGTTACATTAAAAAAAAAGGATAGGTGAAATTAATTTAAATAATATATTTTATTTAACCTAATTCATCCAAAATATAATTTCAATATATAATAATATAAAGCTATCAATGACATTTTATATACTTTTTAGTCCCTGAAATCCAGTGAGTATTATCCACTTAAAACTTATTTGAGTTCTCACTAGCCACATTTTAAGTGCTCAGCAGCCAAATGCAGACAGCACAGTCCTGAAGCCACTGACACAAGAATTTGCCTTACCTTTGGACTTTTAGTTAATTGAGTCATTAAATTTTCTTTTTCTAAAAAAGGCCTATTTGGGTGAGATTTTCTGTTCCTCCTGGCTGAAAATATCCTAATGCAAGTTCATATGGCTCTTCCTGAGAATTAAAGTATTAGGAAAATTAAGATATCTTTGCGAGTATTTCTTCCTTGTTATGCAGGCATTGACCATTCATGGGTTTTAGTCTTGTGAGCTGTTAAGGAGTTGCTCGTGCTAAGGAATAGGGGCATCTACCTGCCTGCCTAGTGCTTGCAGGCTCATGAAGTCCAGGAGCCATACTTGCTTCTCTTTGTGTTTTCTTGAGTCCTTTGGTCTCAGACGTTATTGTCTGACTGCTAAGTCGTGGCTTGCCCCTTCTCCAGATGCAGTAGTTCCTTGCTTACGAGCCCCTGCCACGAGCCCAGCTCAGCACATTTCTGGGTGATAGGAATAGTGCAGACAAATGAGAGATGGGAATTCTCAAGTTTGAATGGGCAGACTCAAGCCACCTTTGTTGACTACAGCTGGGGATTCCAGTAAAGCCAGAGGGGGGAATTTTCGCAGAGTTGTCAAAATCAGAAACCAATAGAAATTTCACAAGGAAGTTGTTTCAGGAGATTTTGTTTTTTTCAGATGCAGTAGGCTGGCATGAGTAAAAACACTTTGGTTTTGAAACCCAGGGTTTTATTCTGAGAACAAGAAATGTTAGAAAAGTCACATAGTCTAGCCCCTCTGCCCATTTTACAGATGAGAAAACTAAAGTCTAGAGAGGTTACATGGCTTGCCCAAGTGTGTGCAGTGTTCGCAACAGATTCAGGACCATAACCTGTTCTCCTGGCTCATCAAGTGTTTCCCCCTCGAACTGCTGCCTCCTGTATTGACTTAGAGCTTATTCAAATAAATTCCATGCTCCCCCAGCTCATGAGGTATTTTCTTAAAATTAAACTTTTTCTTTTGAAAGGATTTTAGACATACATAGAAGTTTACAAAAATAGTAGTTCCATATCCATCACCCAGCTTCCCAGTGATAACATCTAACATAACTGTGGTCTAATCATTGAAACCAGGAAATTGACATGATATAACGCTAACCACAGATCTTACTCAGATTTCACCAGTTCTTACATGCACTTCTTTTTTTAGTTCAGTGTGCGTTCTATGAAATTTTACTAGATTTGTATAACCATCACCACAATCAGGATAGAGAACTGTTTGATCAACCCTCAGAAAACCTCTTTGACATCTTTATGGTCATAGCCTCCTCCTAATTTAAGTCCCTACACTAATCTGTTCCCCATCACTATCATTTCGCCCTTTTGAGAATGTTATATAAAGGAAAGGATACAGCAGACAACCTTGCGAGACTGGCTTCTTTCACGAGCGCAAGGCCCCAGAGTCGTCCAAGCTCTTGCATGTGTCCATAATCCGTGTCCTTTTATTGCTGGCTAGGATTCCACGGTGAGGATGTACCAGACTCTGTTTCACCAATGACCCATGGAAAGCCAGGTGGCTTGTTTTCAGTTTTTGGCACTCCCTACAAATAAGGTGCTATAGACATTCCAAATCCACTTTTAATCATTTTGCAATGCTGTAGGCTAGGTTTTAAAAATTGTTTTCCTGCCATAACTCTTAGTAACAGTCTTTATCCATATGGCAGGGACAAAAGAAAAAAAAAAAACACAGGCTGCAAACTGTTGATTCCCCAATTTGGGACATGTTACTGAAATTCGATTGACTGTTTGGGTCAGACATCTGACCAGTGAAGAAATTTATCATTCAGATCAGTGGCTCTTATAGACGGCTCCTGGTCCAGCAGCACCAATATCACCTGGCGACTGGTTAGAAATGTCAAATTTCAGGTCCCAGCCTGAAACTCTGGATTTGTCCGGCAATCTGTGCTTTAACTTTCTGAGTATGATTGATTAAGGTAACAGCTGAAAGACTTCATGTTTTCACCATGGGGAGGCTGATATGCGTGGCCTGATTCCAGGGAATTCCCTCTGGGCTCCATGGACTGTGGTCTGAATCCTCCCCCTCCTTTTTGTTTGGCAGAGAGTACCTGGTGGGTCCAAATACGCTGGTATATTTTAGAGCAACCTGTGTTTTAAATGTTTCCGTTTCCCTATTCAGACAATGTGGGGAGAGTCACGTAACTTCAGAGGCACGATGGGGATGTGTCCATCAAAGGATGAAGCTCATGGAGAGGCCCATTTAGATCAGTGGGTATTTCTCATTTGAATAGATGTGCTCCCGAAACACAAAAGGCTCTTATGTAGATGGGTTTTAGAGCATTAGATGTGCCAGGTTTAGGAGATTTAACGAACCCTTTCTAGTCTTGGGCACAATTGAGAAGCAGGAAAAGCTGCCTTTGTTAGCTTGTCTTTTCTTTTGGGTTCTCCGGGTCCCCTGACCTCTTGTAGGATTCCTGTGAGCTTTCTGCTCCCTGGCTCCTGCCTTGCCTCACCTTTCCCAGAGCTTCGTCAAAACTTGCTCTTTTCTGTGCAAGTCGTTTGGGCTCTTTCCTCTGCCAGGTGACACTGGATTAATTAGACAAGTGAATCCCTCAATTTTGTTATAAATTTGGCAGGTTATCCTGAAGATGTGCTGTCACTCTGTTACATATCATCCCTACTTTACTTTAGGAATGAGGACATCACTGCATGACAGTAAATGGCAGGTGTTTCGGGCATGCTGCAGGAGGCAGATGGATGCTATTCTTCCCCTAGGAATTATTTAAAATAGCTCCAATTACTAGAGGGTGCCCATTGGTCAGGTTTCTCTTGTAAATAGCTCTTTTGGATGTCTAAGATTTGTGTGTGTGTGTGGAGTGGGGTGATCCTGAATGGAGGGGAGGCATCTAGATGCTTTATGCAGAATATGAGGAGACTGTTCATCTTCAGGTGCAATGTTTGGGGGCAGTTGTCTATTTCAAGTTAAAGGGTAAAGGCTGAGGTCAAGCTAATCCCAATCATTCTGTTTCATTTTCCCTCCAGCACATTCTGTTCCATTTTAATCATCATTCCTTTTCAATTCATTCTGCTCTATTGAAGAGAAAATGCTCACAACTTAGCGGCACTCACAACTCTTCAGTCCTACTCAGGAAGGTTTGCCTCCAGGCCACCTGCAGGGCCTGAGGATGAGGAAAAGTGTAAGGACCAGCAGCGACTCAGGGGCCGGAAGCATCGAGGGATGAGGGTCAATGGTCCTGCCTTTATCCTGACTCCTGAACAAACTTTTTAAAAAGAGTCTTTGTCTGTTTGTGTGAATCCTGGCTCTGCCTTTGCCTCTTTCTCCAGAGCACAGAGAGAATAGAAGGGCGGCAAAGGATGGAGCTGTTTCGTGGGTCAGATTCTAATTTCCTTCTCTGAAGGCTGCCCTGAAATTCAAAGAAGCATTATTATTTCATCCAATTTAAAACTCTGCCTGGTGTTGAATGGACAAGCACCTAATTTCACCTTTGGAGGCAAATGGGAAGCTTTTTGTGTTGAAAGAAAGAAGAGGAGAAAAGAGGATTCTGGAGGATAATTGAATGGAAATCCCTTTAAGGTGCCAGAAAACTGCTTCCATCCCGAAGGGATGAAACGAGGTCAAAATATATTTGTTAAAAGTGTGGGGCATGAAAGCCTTAATTATTTCTTTAGAAAGTCATGTCTTTTAAAGACTTTAAACAAAAGCTTCAAGCAGGTAGAAGCTGGGAGAAATTGCCCATGGCTTTAGAAAAGATGGAGCCCAAAGGAAAGCAATTACTGGTGAACAATAGTATATTAACAGTGATTATTCTTCCAGATTGGGGGTTCCTGCATTGGGTTTGGGATGGGATCTAGTAAAAGATGGCCTGGTGGTCTGCCTGGGATGGGCCAGGGTCAGCCTGACAGCGCAGGCTGGGTGGGGGCTGGGCTTGCTGACTGAAGAGGAGAAGAAATAGTCCTTACTTCTTATATTCTAAGCAAGACGTATTTCTCTTGGAACAAAATGGTGAGCTGTGGTAGTGAATGCTCTCGGGATTTAGACAGATGCTTATTCTAATCTCCAATCCTTCAGTTACTAGCCTTGTGACCTTAGGCACATTCCTTTATCCTCATCTGCTCATTTGTAAAAAGGGGGAAAGTATTACCTAAAGATGGTGACAATGAAATTAGGTAACGCTGGATCCAGTGCATATAGATGCCCCCAGAGGTGTCAGTCCAGGGATCGCTCATCTCTCCTCTGCTTGGTTTACCTTCCGGGCAGGCGCCCCACAGTGCTGTAGGTTTTCGCCCTTGGACTTAGAGTGAGTCACTGACGAAGTGTGCCCCAGGCACCGACTCTGCACTCCCTTTGGCTCTCTGCTGGTGAGTGTGGGGGGCAGTCACCCCATTTTCATCTTTCCCTCCAGATCCTTGGCAACCTGTGCTCTGGCTTCTCTGTGGGAGTTTCCTGACTGGCAGAGGATCCAGACTCACCCCCAAGATTAGCAGAGTCCTGGAAGGAGTTTGCATTCCTGCCACGTCCATATTCACTGAGTTGCAGGACAGTGTTTTTCTCCAGGAAAGGAGGGGCGCTGGCCAAGACTGTCCATACATAGCCTTTGGATTGTTTCGTGTTGTGCACAACTCCCCTGTGAGTGTTTGAGTATTTCAGTTTATATTTACTGTGTTCAGCGATTCAGCCAGGATCTCTTCCTGGTTTCTCATCCATTGATTTTCACGGCAGGAACTGACAGTCCAGAATGAAACTCCCTGTGCCTCCTTGTCTTACTGATTGACATGACGTTCTCAGATCCGGGGCACAGACAGTGTGTTGGGATGCTTGGTTAACTCAGCTGTGGATTAACAGGGGGTGGCTGGATGGTGGGGATGGGTGGAGTGGGGTTGGGGAGCCCTTTCTCGAGGAACTGGGAGACAACTTTGAAAAGATTACCAAGTCTTATTCAAAACAGGCACATATGGGGCTGTCAAGTTAGTGGATGGAAAGATTTCCCGAGGGTTTCAAAGAGTGCATGACCAGCAGAGCTTTTTAGGAGACTGTTAATTCAGAGATCAGAGCCTCGTTCTGGTTTGCTGGTCAAGGAAGAATTTCTATAGCACGTGCAGGCTGGCAGGCATTGGTCGTTCTTGTCTCTCCTCGGAAAGTCAAATAGAATCTATGTTTTTCTGACAAGGACTGCCAAGAAGTAGCAACTATGCCCTACTTTCCCAGTTACCCAGTAAAGGAGGATTTCAGGGTGATTGGAATTTTTAGCTCATTTGGGGAGGCTACATGTTCACATTATCAGAGAGATGAACACGAAACTTGTCCTGGTGGAACCTTGGATTTCATAGTAATTAGGTGTGGACATCTTGGCAGAGGGAATGAAGGATGTTAGAGTAGCAGGAACAGCTTGGTTTTCCAATTACGTCCCTCCTTTTGGGGCCCAGGGGATATACATCTTCAATTCCTTGCCTTATCTTTTCTTTCTAAATTGGTAGAATTCACTTCCTGAGGGAGATGTGAGCCCTATATAAAAACCAGAATTTTCTAATAACCAGAGCTATCTCAAAATAATGAGCTTCCTGCTCTTGGAAGGGTTCGAGTTGAAGGGGACATATTAGTGAGAGCAGAGCTGGAACTCCTGTCTTCTCAGGAGGCTAGACAGACCCAGGTCGGGGTTCCCAAATCCAGCGACTCATCCAAAGACCTTGGGAGCTTGTTGGTGATCTCGCTACTCCTAGACCCCAAGACCCACAAGGAATCAAATCTGTGAAGGTGGGGCCTGGGAATTTGCATTGTCATAAACCTCCCCGGGTATATCTCCCAAGAAGTGTTGTGCTAAATTCCCTTCTACTCTGAGATCCTGATGGTACCAGATTTTGAACGAGAGCACCCTCTGGTAGAGTTCTTCGTGGATGCTCACCATCTGAGATGCCCTCAGAGTTTAGAACTGCTGCCACTTATCTTGAGTGTGCACGGTCCTTCAGCCTGTTCCCTATCCTCTCCCCTTTCCATTGCTCCCTCTTCCCTTCTCTGAACCTTTTCCCACTTTCATGGTTTCTTCCTTTTTGTCTCTGGTTCCGAGTCTGTTTAGCTGTCCATCTTCCTGACTACCTGCCCCACCACATTAGTGATATGAAACACACCTGACCCCCCTCCACATCTGGAGGTCAGAACCCTCACGTGTGAATTTCCACTCAGCTCTCACCAGTCTGACCTCTATAAAGACAGCTGGCCAGGCCCCTGGGTGGGTATGGAAACTGACACAATGGGAATGGCCTCTGAAGTGGGCTGGCATGCATCTGGGTTTTCCTACAAAGCAGGCAGAAAAGAGTTGCCTTCTTATTTTCAGGGTTTATCTTGAACCTTAGGTCACATGTGTGTTAGTATAAAGCACTATAATCTGAAAGTCCCTGTGTGTTACCTTCTTTGAGAACTTTAAACACAGGCTGGTTTGGCCGCTCGTTTCAGTAATAAAAGGACTGATCCACAGAGGCTGACACAGATGAATTTAAGTATGGATCTGGTACAGGAAATCAAGATACTTTGCTTTGTCATTAGAAACAAATACAATAATGTTATTTCTATTAACTAGTTGATTACTTGCTTAATTCCTTTTTTTCATCAAACATGTCTTGAGTGCCTACCATATGCTAAATACCATCCTAAGAACCTGGAGGGAGAGAGATGAGTAAACTTGGGTCCCGCCCTCAAAGGTGCAAGCCTACTAAAGGGAATGAGAGATGAGCGGAAAATTCTAAGACAGAGAGGATGTGAAAATTATGTCACTGGTTTCAACAAGGAGAGCCTCTAACCAGCATTGGGTGTGGGAGTGGTAAGGACAATCTTCTATCTGGAAATCCGTTCTCAGAGCTTGATAGCACGTGGCATTATATGATGCTCTTGCCTAGATGAACCACGTAGGACACAGTAATGGTCCTTACCTTAAATAAACAACAGCAACAACTTAGCAATTTTGTCAATACTTTGCCTCCCAAATGATCTAGTTTTCTAAAACAATATTCAGAGTGGCTGTACAGTGCTGTGAAGGCAACAGAGAATTTGGAAGAATTTCACTCCTTTGCCAACTGGGGAGCCTTAGGAAATTCACTTTACTTCTCTATCTTCCATTTCCTTATCTGGGAAACAAGAAGGATGACTCCTCAGGGTTGCTGTGAAGACTAAATGAAGTAACAGAAGGGAAATTGCCTGGCATGAGGGTACACAGGAGACACTTGAGAAATGCTACTTATAGTAGAGGAAGAAGTAAAATATAGATATCACCACTGAAAGTTCTCGATGGCATAAAGAGAACCAGCTTTGTCAATAATTGAAACATGAAATAAATTGACATGGGCTATAAATAATTCAACAAATAGACTAAATTTAAATTCTGCATTCCTGAGGACAAGCAGTCAACAAAACAAATAGTTTTGGTGAATTCTGAAGCAACAGTATCAATGCAGAGCCTCAGAGGCCTCTGGAGTGGAGGAATCATGGAGGGCAGCCATGGCGATGCCACCACAACATTTCTCTCACTGTCTCTAAGTAGGTACGTCTGACTAAGAAGTATTTGTGTCAATAAGATCTAGTAAACTCAGGCTGTTATTTGTTACAATCAGTAGAATGGTCTACAGGAAAAGCCTATTTTTATTTTTATATCAATTGACTCTAACAATTTACAATAAGATTTTGAAAGCCTTTAAGTAGAGGCTTCTGAGCTATTCAGCCATTTTTGGGACCATGCTAAAAATGGACCAGGCTGGTAAAAGATGAGGCTATAAAATGTTGATGCCGTTGTTGTGGTTCTTTAAACTTGAAGTTAATCTGGGTTTTGGCTGTTTGTCTAGGAATGGCAATGGATTTACGCTCACTGTCATATGGCGTCTTAGACAGCTCTGGCTGCTGTAACAAAATACTATAGACTGAGGGACTGAAACAGCAGACTTTATTTTCTCACAGTCCTGGAGGCTGGAAGCCTGAGATCAGAGGACCAGCACGGGCAGGTTCCAGGTGAGGGCTCTCTTCTTGGCTTGCAGACGGCCTTCTTGCTGTGTCGTCACATGGTAGAGAGAGAGCTCTGGTCTCTTCCTCGTCTTATAAAGGCACTGATCCCATCCCGAGGGCCCCACCTTTATGACCTCATCTAACTCTAAGTACCTCCCAAAGGCCCCACTCCTAATTCCATGACATTGGGAATTAGGGTTTCAGTAGGTGAATTTTGGGGGGACACAGACACCCATCCCATACCATGGTCTCTACATGATTCTCCTACCAGCACTCTCTGGGATGTGGGACATAGGTGAGCAATCCTGTGATTACCAAACCAAGCTCTAAAGTGGAACGGCAAACTTACCTGTCGTCTGCCACAGACCCAGGAGTGAGGGAGCAGATGACGGGGAGAAGAGAGTGGGGCAGAAATTATCCGTCATCATAGAGTAATGGGGAGATAAGCATGAAGCCATTGGAATCACCGAGCTGGCCCGCACGAGGGACCTAACTTCTGAATTTACTCTTCTTTGCACCATCTTTAACCAACGGGCTTTTAAGGGTTAGTGCATTTTAGGGTGGAGGGGCAAAGATATTTATACAAATGATGTGGAACTGGCTAGGGATTGCCGTGGGGGTATTGAATACATACAGGGCCATGTCACAGAAACAGCTCTTTCCTCCAAGGACAGAGGTCTGGATTCTGCATCAGCTCTGACAACTTGTTGCCAACATGTTCTCATTCATGTTAATGGGACAAAAATGGTGGGCTCAGTTCCTAGAGTTACATAAAGAAAGAGGAGTCCCACAGTTCAGTGACTCCCAAAAGATTGTCAGCATGAAT
Source organism: Equus quagga (assembly GCF_021613505.1). Taxonomy (NCBI): domain Eukaryota; kingdom Metazoa; phylum Chordata; class Mammalia; order Perissodactyla; family Equidae; genus Equus; species Equus quagga. The sequence goes on along the minus strand of NC_060268.1, from coordinate 86,486,650 downwards.
GTTTCTCCAGTATGTGATAATATTTTCTCTAGTTTGTGACAAAATGAGCAGAATAGTGGTTGGCCCATTACCCAATGAGGTGAACTAACCCTAACCTCTTCCTACGCTTCCATTTCTGATGACACACTTCCTCTGATGCATTTTTCCTGCCAAAATTCAAATCTCCTGGACACACCAAGATTCAAACCACCCAGGCCTGCCAAATCCCTTGCCATGTCCCCTCACCCTTGCCTCCCTCATACCTTAGACTGTAGGAAGGGAGGGAACACACACACGAGCATGTGCGTGCACACTCCCACCCCCCCACACACACACTCCTTTCTTGGTAAGGGCAGTATCTTAGTTTACTTTTTTTGGGCAGAATGTATCCTTCCTTAATTGAAATGAGGGTAATAGTAGATGGCAGTGTCTGAGCACACCTGAGGGTCCTCCTGGAGAATTTTTAATGAGAGACTAAGGAGCTTCCCAGAAAAGAGCTCTTTCTAAGGGTTCAAGGGAACAGAGAAATGGGCTTGGCATCATTACCAAGCTTCAGCCGTTGGAAGAAAGCCAATACATTGTACATGGTCTGACGGCTCTCATTTGGGTTCGTCTGTGGTCCAGCATCCCCAAGGACCCAGGCTTGGGTCTTCTGGAGACAGAGGGCTGTGAATAAAGAATGAAATAACTATTTTCACTAAAAATCTCAGTAAGCTTTGGAGCACAACTGTATTGCTTTGATGTGCCTCCAGCAGCATTTACACAAAAAGAGGAAGGGACATTTTCTTTTAATTTGCTGACCAGGTGAAGTGGTCCAGTAGAGATGGTTCTACCCAATGGGAGTGACAGTGATGGCTATCAGTGGTCCCCAGTAGGGATGGCATTCAAGGTGATGAAATAGGAAGCAATAGCACTGGGCAGGAGTGGCTCATATGTGGGCAATGGACACAGGGCAAGATACATTGACACAGGGCACAGCCTGGCAGGCCGTGGTGGCCTGACCCTTGGACATTCTGGAAGAGGTGAGGACATGGTCAGTCATGTGCCTTTTTTGGGGGGCACATATGATCCACTTCTTGGGTCTCTCTAGAATAGTTGGGAGGCGCTGGGGGCCTTGGCACATCAGCTGTGAGTAGGAAATAATAGCTAAATATGGCTTATTATTATTGACAAGGATATATTTTATATGCAGGGCTCCAGGTGATCCCTCAGAAGAGATAGGTACAAAAGAATTTCTTGCCATGATCATCACTTACCTGGGATGTTTGGAGGAGCCGAGATTTCAGGACATTTTGGAAGATGGCGAAGTTATGTGGGTTAGCAGAAGAAATGTAATTCCGGACTCCAAGCACTGTCCTAGAGAGTGTTCCCTTTTCAGCCAGACCTCTGCAGTCTAAAGCTATACTCTGCTCCAGACTGTGTATTTTTCTGTGTTGTTCATTTTGGAGCCTGTTAGAGGTGATTCATCCAACACGAGGAAATCCTCAACGGCCATCCTTGGCCTATGAGGACTTGGGTCAAGAGGCAGACATGGTCACTCTTCCGTTCCCCAGTGCTCGGGATGGTGAATCATGAAGATATCCTCACTGCATCATTTCCTGGGAAGCCACGGAGGAGTTTCAGGTTGATAGTGGCTGTTGTCTGTCACTTTAGGGTCACTTTTAGAGTGGCCTTGACCAAGACAGCTACCAAGGAGTTTTTCTTTTGGGATGAGGTTAAATTCAGAGATTCCCGATTATCTTTCTATTGAGGACCATTTCATTCAAGATCCTTTGCCTACTGGTCTTGTATTGAGAAAGACTTTTTTTCCACTCAACATGTAATTTTGCTAAGTAGTCATTATTTTCCTCACTCTTTGTCTTAATAAGAGATACATTTGTCCTCTCCAGGGCTCTGATCTGTGTTAGCTTACCAGTTATCCCAGATTGAGTCAATGCCATGTTGACTCAAAGCAGAGAAACATGACAGTTTAGCCAGCCCGAGCAGTCCTCCTATGGGCCAAGGCAGGGATTTTATCAGCATTTTTGAAATGCTGAACGTAGTTGTGAACATTCATCTTCCCTTTTTCTGAGGTGCTCTGAGGCCTTGAAACCTCAGGCTGGGAACACCCTTTACTTTTTTGAAGTAGTTCTGCTGTGTGTGGTCTGAGAAGGAAGAGGCAAAGAGTTGAGGGAGATCTGTGTGTCCCCTCTGGGGCCCATGATGGTGGGGTGCGTTCCTCATGTACACGTGTCATCACCACAATATTTGGAGGGATGAGTGACAGGTTTGTCGGTCCTGGCCGTGAACCCATTTACTGTGTGTGAGGGCACAGTAGTTGCTCCTTATGTACAGACACTGTGACACTATCCCTTCTATTCCAGGGACATTCCCAACCAGGTGAGGGGTGAGGCAGGTGGAGGAGAGAGAGAAACAAAGGAGCAACGTGGGAGAGGGGAAGCAACGGGAGCCGCGAAGCCACAGGAGGTCCAGGGGAGGAGAAAGAGAGATGACCACGCTGACATTGTTTGCCAATCATTGCAGCGACCGAGCAAGAAGCCACAACTGATGACAGCAAATTTTTGAGCAACAGAGTCAGAAATGCTTGTGATAAATGAAGAAAAGAAGCGTGAGTCTGCAAGAGTGAGAGAGAGAGAAAGGGAGAGAGAGACAGAAAATGCAGGTAGGGAGATGGTGGAGCTACCAAAGTGTCCATCCTCCCTTGTGTTAGACCAAAGAGCTTTTACTTTTTCTTTACTTTTCTCATCTATTTTTAGAAAAAAAAATAAGTATATAATAAAATGTATATAAAATATATAATAAAATATATGAAATATATATCACATAATTACAGAGCAACAAACCATGGCTTATGTCTCATAATTTACACAGATGATTTACTGCAGTTTTGACCATTCTATTACATGTCCAACAGTTGTGAAATTCTTGCTTCTCCCCTCAATGGGAAGTTGGGGGATAGGAGCACTTGCCTTCATGACCTCCTCCATGCTGTGCTCACAGTCCCTGGCAGAGAGGAACAGAATGGCTTGTCACGGACAAGCAGCTCCGCTTCCTAGTTTATGGGTTGTTCAACCCATGACGCTCCTATCGTAGATGCATCGTTTCCCCTGGCTATCTGCTCTCTCTCTCAGAGCAAGGGCTGCTGTTGCTGACTGTGGCTAGGGTGGAGGATGCTTGGTTGGCAAATAAGCAGGAGAGAGTGCAGAATGGAGCAAGAAGGCCTCCAGTGCTTCCCTCTGGGCTCTGGAGAGTGCTGGGCTCTAAAGAGGAGGGTAGAGGCCCATGTGTTGTACCATAAAATTCTAGGAATGCTCCATCTGCACTGCAGGCCTGAGAAACCCAGCGTGACAATGTATATAAAATCCTAGGCTTATGCTTCTTAATACCAGTCTATAAAAATAACAGTCCAACTGGATGAGATCATGGGGAGATTGTGCGGGGCCATATGCCACAGGCCGAGCTGGTGCTGACTGACATTTGGAGGTTTAGGTTCTGGGACTTATTGGTTGGGGGGCAGAAGAAATCAGAAGGTGGGAGTGGGGCTGGGGAAGTAGGATAAGGAGAATGAGGAAGAGGATGAATGAGCCTATCTTAGCAAAGAGAAGCCCATCAATTAAAGTATAATGGAAAAGTGGGGATAATACTACCAATTATTGGGCATCCGCCATGTGTTGGATAATGTTTATGTTTTGTCTCATTTAACCTTCTGTACAACGTGAGTTGGAGAGAGTTAAGTCCCATTTTCCAATGGAGAAAACCATGTCTCAGATATAGGGAGTATCTGAGACTTGACTCAGGGCTATAAGGGGATAGAGACAATATTCAGCCCCAAGACTTTATGACCCCAAAGCCATGATCATTGGCATCATGCTGCAGGATTCGCACATTAGGAGGACATCAGTTCCGTGGTCAGTGAAAACCTCCAAGTGGAACTTCGATGGCTATTGGAAACTGGTTTAGCTGATTTCATTCTACTGAACAGTTGTGGCAGGAGCCTGTGGCTAAAGCTTTCCTTTCTCCTCTCCACGCTTGGGTGGTGTGAGATGGGCCACATGGACAAACATGGTTGCTGTTGGGTCAGGGGTTGGGGATGAGTGACCAGTGACCTCAGCCTCCTCAGGGGGTCATTCAGACAGTCTCAGCTCTGAGACAGACCAGTGTAGACCACTCCCCAGGCTTGTCATGGGAAGGAGAACCAGCTGGCAGTGTTGTGGGGTGACTGCTTCCCCTGAACAAAATCCAAAGTAATTTTAAAACTTGGTTCAGTTGCATCTCTATATTATATTCCAATAAAAACATAGCAGCTACTGACCATCTTCCATGTCTCAGATGCCTTACATGCATGATGCATTTTAATTTTCATGACAACCCTGTTAAGAAGGTGGAATTGGGTGCATTTTATGGAAGAAAAAACAGAGGCTTGGAGAAGATGATTAAACTGGCCAAAGCAATAGTATGATTCAGTTTTTGATTCAAGATCCGGACTCCATCTGTGTGATTGCAGAACTTTTTTCCCACTTGTGTCTGTCCCATCTCAAGAGGGACCAGGTAGGATCCTGTCTCCTTAAGCATATTGGGTGTGTTTTGGTTAAAACAGGACCCAAGACCATATTTGTCACCAACTTAGTAAATTCTGTTGAAAATTTACTAAAAAGCCTGTGATAATGTAGCTGTTGAATGGCGTGCTTACCTAAATAGGAAACAAGGCATTTTCTCTCTTCATTGAAAGTGGCTCACATTTTTAAAAACAAAATTACATATTTTATAACAGCTTTATTAAGGTGTAATTCACATACCATACAATTCTCCCATTGAAAGTGTACAAGTCAATGGTTTTTAGTATCTACACAGAGGTGTGCTGTCACGTCTGTGAATACACTAAACCATTTCCACAATTTATGAACATTTTCATTTTCCCAACAAAATTACACTTTTAACCAGAGAAAGGAAATTAGCATTAAACAAAATTGAGAAGAAGAGGATCTTTCATGATTCTTCTGCCTCAATTGAACTTTTTTCATTATTGTCACACTTTGCGGTCTTTGTATAGTAAAGATACAGAGTAACATAGTTACAATCGTCCTGTGCATGTTGTTTTACGTCTGCTTGTTTTAAGGTGACATTGCCCGTGTTGTTACTTTGCATTTTTAATGGTCCATGATATTCTCTCGTGTTGATGTGCAGTAATTTACTAACTCACTCCCTTTTGCTAAACCGTTAGGGTTTTTTTTCTATCATAAATAACGTTGCAGCCAACAGCTTTGCACATAAAGCTTATTTTCCCTGTTGAATACATTTCTCGGGGTTGCTTTCCCAGGAGTGGGATTACGGGGGTCAAAGAGCATGAACGTTTTATGTTCCTTCTCCCTTCTCCTATGTTTATTCCCAAAGAGGTGACACTATTTTATAAAATAAAAGTATGGTGTATATATATGTATGTATGTATATATAAAATTATACATAAAAAGTCATTTAACATTACCAAGGTTTTGGGTTCATTATGTAAATCAGAGACAGGCGAAATCTGAGGTCAAACATCATCCATTTCCTGAGAGCCAAGAAAGACTGTCCTTTATGTGTCCCACCTGGGGACTTAAATAACATTACCATTTCCCTTAGAAAATTATTCCCATGGAAAATGATTCTTTCAACCTCCTGACCTTTTATTGGTTGCTGTCAGCCTGGGGCAACACTTTGTTTCCAGCTGTTCTTAAAAGCCACTTCTCTAGCCTTTAACCCTTTGAAGGCTCACAGGGTCAGTTGGGGTGGGGGATGGGAAGAGGGTTTGGGAGGAGGAAAAGGGGAAGGGAGAGCGCGCACGTTTCTCCCACCATGTCTTCAGGCCAGAGTGAGCCAAACCTGAGAGGTACAGTGGTGGCTGGAAAAATCAGAATATTCCAAACTTGTTCTGTTGTAAATAGCAACAAACTGGGATGCTCTGATGCTGGCTGATCTTTAATGTCCTCACAAGAAGAGCTATGAGTAGCGAGAGCAACGCTGAGTTACAGAGAGGGACTTTTTAGGGCTCAGGTGTATTTTCCCCAATGCCTCTTCTCCCCAGAAATGTGTTTTAAATTTCAGGATTCGTGGCTTTCTTAGGTGTCACCTAAGACCATCCAGAATCCCCACTGGATTCACGAAGTTCTGTATCAGTTAAGACACTTTTTGCTGTAAGCTACAGAAAATCCAAATCAAAGTAGCTGAAAAGATAATGGAGACTTTCATGTAACTGGAAAGTCCAGAGATACGGTTGATGCCCCGCCAAGCTTGAGCCACAAGCTTGGGGTGACACCAAGGACTGAATATTTTTCCTTCTCTCCCCTCTACTTTCCAGGCATTAGCTACATCTTAAGGTTGGCTCCCCACGTGGTCTCACAGTGGTGGCCAGGAGCAACTGGAAAGGGAATGTGTGCTTTCTGGTTAACATCCAGCAGAAGAGAGGGATTATTTCTTTCTCTTAACCATAGAACCTAAATCCTAGACTTCATTGTGACTGGACAAACTTAGGTCACACGCCATTTATGAACTAAGTATTGTGCTCAGGGGGTGAGGTCATGCTGATTGCTAAGTTATGGTTTAGACCAATCAGGGCCTGCTCGTAGACCTGGGGCTGGGGTCAATCCCACCCACACCGAGGGGCTTTTACATCAGGGAAAGGGTGCTGGGGAGACAGTTAGCCATGCTTCCTATCATTCCTTGTGTCAACCACACAGATAAAAGGTCATCCCACCTTTGCTTGAACTGCTTAAGTGGCTGACTTACTTGATGAACATTCTTTTCCCCCAGAATACGTGCGTGTTTGGAGCAGGCACCCCTGCTTCCTAGAAGACCAAAAGTAAGTGAAAGATAAATAAGGAAAAATGGGTTCCACAGATGCAAATTTTTATGAGAGAGAATTGATTGCTCAGCAGACAGGACTGGGGAAACATGAAGAAGCAGACCAAGGTTCGGTTCAGAAGGGCGGTGAGTTGTCTTGGCAGAGGCTGGTGGAGGGGCAGAGAGCAGGCAAAGGGGAGGGAGTGATGAGTCCTCAGTCAGTGAAGAGACAATGACCTGAGAAAGAGGCTATGCTTGGAAATTTTCCTGAAACCCCCATGTTTCCCGACTCATGGATCTTAGAGTAGGACCAAAAGGAAGGACATTTGTTGAAGAGATATGTTAACGAGATATTCGGCTGAATTCAGGGATGGGAGGTCTATGAAAAGGAAGTTTCTGATACTGTAGGGTTGTGCCTGGATCCCCCTTGGAAAGCACCAACTTTTCTCAAAGAAGGCAGTTACATGGGAGGCGGGCAGACTAGGGTAGAAACAGGTTAGGAATGCGTATAAGTTTCCTAGGGCTGTCATAACAAATTGCTACATACTGGTGGCTTAAAACAACAAAAATTTATCCTTACACAGTTCTGTAGACTGGAAATCCAGAATCAAGGTGTCGTCAGGGCCATGCTCCCTCAGAAGGGTCTAGGGAATTCTTACTCTTCTCTTCTAGCTTCTGGTGGTTACCAGCTATCCTTGGTGTTCCTTGGCTTGCGACGGCATAACTCCAGTCTCTGCCTGTATCCTCACATGGCCATCTTCTCTGTGTGTGTGTTCACACTGTCTTCCCTCTCTGCAGGTCTCTGTCCAAATTTCCCTCCTCTTATAAGGACACCAGTCATTGGATTAGGGTTCACCCTAAATGTAGTATGACGTCATCTTAACTTGATGACATCTACAAAGACGCTATTTCTAAATAAGATCACATTTTGAAATTCCAGGTGGATATAAATTTCAGGGGACACTATTGAACCCAGTACAGAATGTAAGCAAGACTTCTGTGTCAGGGCAGGGTGAGCTGAACGAAGCAAGAAAGTTGTGCATTTGTAATTTCCCTGCCATTTTATAGTCATTCCCAGATTTTCTCATACAGCAGGCAAGGTGTTTACTAAATGGCTGGTGGAGACTGAAATTTTGATGGCTAGTGGAGGTATGGGGGAAGTGGAGAATGTGTGGAACTTTTGAGATTGAAGGCAGTGGTGGGGTGTACCTCCTGAGTCCCTCATGCTTTCATGTAAGCGAATTGGAAGGACTGCCCTGCGAGAGTCTTACCCTGGGGTTCATGGATGAGGATCCATAGGGAGTCCAGAGACTGCCTGGCATGGGAAGGAGACACTAAGAACCATGGGAAATTGTGTCTGAAACTTTGAGGATGCGCATATGCATTTTTCAGTTAAGAGGACCCATGGCAGTCGTGGGTTCCTTAAGTAAGTCTGTGACAGGTTTCTTTCCCTTCCCCAAATTAAGAACAGTGGGCTTAGTGGTGTTGAGCACTGCTAGGATGCCAGGAATCTGGCAAAATGCAGCAGCTTTGCCCAAGTGGACAGAGCTGGAGAGTCCCAGCCATTCAGGATGGCAGCCTGGGCAGGACGGAGGGCCGGCTCCGGTCCCAGCTCTGTTACCACCACCTTGTGTGATCCTAGACAAACCACCCGTGGCTGCAGTTTCCACATCTGAAAAAGTGATTTGGATTAGATGCTCTTGAAGGTCTCTCCCAGCCCTGACAATGTTAGGATTCCCATTTTTTATATTGCATTAATTTTGTGCATGTTAGTAATGCTTGAGTAGGTGGCCAGTGGGCTTATCTGCCCATTGATGTGTTCTGATTGGCATGCACATTTGCAACGTAGGGGTTTTGAAGATTCAATGAGCTAATACACATAAGGGACCAGGCCTGCGGCTGTAATGGCTAAGCCCTAGTTCATCTTAAGAATGGAGTATTGGTCTATGCTCTTATAAACACATTAATATTTACTTTCCATGTGATTCAATTTTCTTAAGTGACCATTTAAGTTGAAAATACAAAACTCAGGTATCATAGCCAGTGAGGGAATTACTGGGATGATGAATGACTGAAGTCAATACTGAAGGGTTTTTCAGTGACTTGTGACAACGGAAGGTCTGGTCTTCAGTGTGACTCCTTCTGTGTGTTTTCAGCTGGTTTTGCTGGCCCTCCCTGCCCTCCCCAAAGTTACTTTGAGGGACTCAGAGGAGCAGGATGTAAGACCAGATGATCTTGGGTTAAAGAGGCCACACAAACAGCTGTCCTGAAGACAGGGCCTGCTTCAGGGTCTGCCCCAAGAACATTCATCTTTCTCTTTCCTTGATTTCTAGATGTCTTTTCTCTTTTCTATTTTACCACCCAATTGGGCACATCCCATGTACTTTGTGAGGTGCATTTATCACAATAGCTGTTGAATTCCTCGCTGGACAAAAAGCACCTCTGAAGTTGGGCCTGAGCAGGCTGGGCACAACACTGGCAAAAGGGGAGCTGAAAGGCAGCCTCCGAGGGGAAGTAGGATGGGGAGCTCAGTAGATGGTCGGAGAGAAGCAGGCTGAAGGGCGGGGCATGGGGGCAGCAGCCAGAGTGGAGGGCATGGCATGAACTCTGGAGAACCAGCAGTGCGTGGACTTGAGGAAGATTCTAGAACAATTCTCTGAGCTGCAGGGACCTTGTGCAGGGTGTCTGCGGCCTGGAGAGGGGGCCCTTCCAGACAGGAGCTACTCATGTGCTGCTCTGGAAGCCTTTGATGATGCCCAAAGGATCAGGAAGCCTTGGAGGCCTGGAGTGAGAGTCAGGGACCGCTTCGTCACCAATGACTTTCCTGCCAGTGGGCTGTGTGCTGGGAGAAGCGCTTCCTTTTTCTAGGCCCAAGTTTCTTAATTTGTTTGAGGGCCCCATTTCCTGAGTGAGAGAGTTGGTGGTTGATCTCTGAGGTCTGCTGTAAACCTCTCCTAAAGAGTTAATTGTTAACTCAAGCGTAAACTGTTGATGGCATTAGGTGTGACCTCCTCCTGGGTTATTTGCATTTTATAATGCACTCCTAGGAGACCAAAATTCCTTGAAGACACTCAAAGAATGGAGCCTTAATGGTGACAGAAAGGGTGTGTGGCTGTGAAAGAGAGAAAGACAGAAAGAGGGTTTTGTTTAAAAATCCTCCACTCTTAAATCTGCTATATTGAAGGATGAGGATTTTATGAATCATCCGTGATGCTCAGATCCTAGGGGTACTCATGGTGGGATGCACAGGAACTATTTTAAATATTTTATGTAGCTATAACAATTCTGTGTCAGCTAACTGAAATGTCAGGCATCAAGTCAATGTGATTGTCATTTGAGGATTATTTGGGACTCTGGGGATGGCAAATTCTCATTTAGATGGAGGCCAGGAGATTAGGTGATGCCCCGAGTCTCTTAATACTAAGAGGTCGCCCCTGGGAGCCAGGTTTGCATTTGTTCTCTCATCTCCCACCTTTATCCTCACCGCAGGGCCCCACGTGTGTTCACCACCAGGACATAATCTTTTCCAGGCTGAGACTTGTCTTGCTGGTTCACTCCTGGGAGCCGGAGCCTGGAAGATAACAGGTGCTCAATATATTGTGGTTGAAGCTGACTGTTGTTCTGTTTCTCAGATAAGACAGTTGAGGCTCAGACAAGTTCACCTGTCTGGGGAGTGGTCGGTGCAGGCAGCTCCTGGGTCTGCAGGGCTGAAGTCCAGCGTCTTCTCTCTGGCCTCCCAGGCGGGTGGTCACAGGATGGGCTGAGCTTGCCCTCTGCTGCTGAGCCAGGGTCTGAATCAGGGCTTCACTCCGGCTCTAGCTCTGAGAGCTGCAGCCCGGCTGTCTCGGCTGCTGGACTTGCTAGATTTTCCGGATAAAGTCTGTGAGGGTAGAAGCTAACTACCTACCTCTCATCTCAGCACCTCCCACCTTGCTTTCTCAGAAATGGATAAGGTAAGCTTGTCACTTCAAAGAAAAGGACTGACAGCACGTGTTGGCAACCATCACATTCAAGCTTTCAGGCAAAAATTAGAATTTCGGAAAACATAACCACTATCGTGAGCTTGATAGCTTCCTAATACTTAAAGACTTTTCTGAGATATTAACAAATGTGACTTTTTTGATATTGTATAATGAAATATGTCCACATTTGGAAGATCTATTTCACTCTGGGAACTAATATTTCCTAAATGACCAATGAATGATGCCACAAAATCATGCATGGATAAAGAGCTACTGAAAGTGCAAGAGAGACCAGTGGATTCTTACAGAACAGTGCTCAAAAAGCTCATTGATATAATTTTGGATTCCACATCGAAAATAACCTTTAAGAAACTACCACTTATGGAGCTGGCCCCATGGCCGAATGGTTAAGGTTGTGTGCTCTGCTTCGGTGGCCCAGGGTTTCACTGCTTTGAATCCTGGGCGTGGACCTAGCGCCACTCATCAAGCCATGCTGAGGCAGCATCACACATAGCAGAGCCAGAAGGACCTACAACTAGAATATACAACTATGTACTGGGGGGCTTTGGGAAAAAGAAGAAAAAAAATGATTGGCAACAGATGTTAGCTCAGGTCCCAATCTCTAAAAACAAAAAAACAGAAACTACCACTTATTGAGTTTTAATGTATTATCAAAGAATAATATCTAAAACTATCTTCAAAGGCTATTAAAATACTCCTTCCTTTCCCAGCTACATATCTTCATATACTTCAGCCAAAATATTACATGACAGCAGACAGGAGGCAGAAGCTGATATGAGTACCCAACTTTCTTTATTAAGATGTTAAGAAAATTTGGAAAAATAAAAAACATTGTTTCTTCCCTCATCAAATTACTCGTTTTAGAGAAGGTAGTTATTGCTCATAAAAATGTTATTTATGTGTACATAAATCCCTTTTCCGGCCACCTGAGGAAAGAAAGCTTGCTCCCAGTGCTGAACCACCGGGCGGGGAGCATGAAGCATAGCCTCTCACTCTTAGGGTGCCCCAGGTGGGAGCAGATGCCAGTCTCTGTGACCCCTGAATTCTCTGTGTTAACACTCTTGAAGTTCTTCCATTCAGCTTGAGGTGAAGGGACAGACCCTGCAGACCCCTCTCCTGTGGGGGTGGGTGGGAACCTTTACAGCCTTGCTCAACTCCTCCAAAGAAATCCTCTCTCCCTCTCTCTTGCTGCCTTTTGAAAGGTCGAGGAGGCGGGGACCAGCCCAGCCCAGCAGAAGTCTCTTTGTGCCCCTGCGTGCATAGCTCACCACCACGTGACTTCATAACAGGAGCACACGGTACCTACTGATGTTCTCAGCCTTTGGGATCTCTGCCAGAACTGAAAAGCTGAGACAAAAGGAAGAGTTGCGTTTAATATCCTGTTACCGTGATGCTAAAATAGTTTGGGTTGTGACAAATGGAACCAGATCAACTTCTGCTGACTCTGCTCATCTCTTTTCCTCCGTGGATGTGTGTTGTGCTCAGTCAGAACAGTGATTACTTATCAGCTGAGGTGACTAAACGTACTGACACACGGAATTATGGGTGTGCACTGGGCTCCCTCTTCAGAGGACGGTGCTTCGTGGTTACAGAAAGAGAGGAGCAGAAGGTGCAGGCCCCCAGGCTTGGGATTTCACAGACAAGGATTTGAATTTTGGTTCTAAGTAGCCCAGCTGTAAGACCTGTGTTACTTAATGTCTCTGAGCCTCAGTTTCCCTATTTGTAAAATAAGATCGATGATGCCTCTAGGCAGGGTTGTGTGTAACACCTGTGAAGTCCATAGCAGAGGGCTAAGATTTTTGCTCAATGCATCGCCTTCCCTTCCCTTTTCTAGGCCTTGAATAGAGCAAAAGGGTGTGTGTGTGTAAACACGTGCTTATGTCTGCGTGACTGTATGTCTCTTCTATACCTTGTACACTGCATCTGAATAGTATCAGATAGTCACTATGATAACAGAAGGGATATTGCCCATAAGCGAGTTGTTTTCATCATTGTTTTAGACCACACTTGCCCACGCTCACATTCTGGGACATGGAATCCTTGACACCTCCATCTTCCCCTTTCCCATTTGCTGGCAGCAGTTTCTCTTGGCAACAGCCTAGAATCTGGGTCCTAGGTGGTTGAAGTGATCCATTCCCCTTTCTGCGTGTGAGAGCAAGAGAAGTAGGCGCAGGGAGGGAGGGAGGGGTGAGTCATGGGAAGAAGTTACTGAAACATACACCCCTGGGGTGTCATACTGCTTCCTCCTAACCCTGGGGTGTTCCCTCTCTTGAGCTGGAAGCATCTGGGATTGTTTGAAGAAACTCTTTTTTTTTACTGCTATTTTATTGTTTTCCTTTGGTCGGTGTGATATTGTAATATCTTGGGGTATTTGAGCCTTCAATATCACCTTCCCTATCATGCTTGTTCTACCCTCTTCCCAGAATCAGACATTTCTCTTGATGCAACGGCCTCCCTTTGAGCCTAGGCTGGTGCCTCTGGATCTAGAGTTCTTATCTCGTTGCAGGAGGGCCTGACAGCAACAATGGTGGTGAAGCATCAAGAGACAATTGGGGTGATACCCATGGGTGAGAGACAGGGTTTCCACGTGAAGGGCTGACATGAAGAGGGGTCAGGCTCCCCAGGAAATACATTGAGATCCTTCATCCAACAACTAACTCTACAGAGGAGGGAACCATAGAAAGATGATCTAAGGAAAGGATTTGTAATGATCAGAGCTCCCTAAAGATGCAAGGACTGTCACTGATGGGTAAAAATTTCCTTATTATTGGATATGAACAAAAAACACTATAGGGACAACTTGACAGGGTTTGTGGTAGGAGGGTCCCAATCCTCAGGTGAGATGCCAGGCCAGGTAGTTTTATACTTCCTATCGAGTCTGAGAGGCAGTGACTCTAGGGATCTCTCTCCATTCTGGACTGCCCATCCCTCTTTTCAGTCTTTGTGGGATGGCTTTGGCTGAATCCTATTGAAGGAACTGTGATACAGTTGGAGGAGACACTGAGCGTGACAGTCTGGTTTGGGGTGTGATGCTCTGGAGGTTGGGGCAAAGTATTTCCTTGGAAAAGCTGGAATTAGGCTCATCTGAGGGCTAAGCTCAAGTCCTGGGAGCAAGGGAGGCCCTTTGTAGGAAATGGAGACAAAAGGTCAGAAGCTATAAAGGAAGGGCCAGGAAGAAAATGAGGTGTCAGTTGGGTAAAAATGAAGGGTTTGGGCAAGTGGAGAGGGAGAGAGAAAGGAAGGGAGGGACGGGGAGAGGGAAGGAAGACAGGACCTCTGAGCAGCAGCAGGGGCACTAGCAGGCTTGCGGGCAACCCACGGCTGCTGTGTTCTGGGGCTGTGGTCGCCAGACAGGGGATTGCACTTGGAAGCTAGAGTGAACCCATCAGGGGGGTATGGCCTGTTTGGATAGTTTTCTGTCCTGCCCAGGGAGTGACTGAGGAGCAATCAAGAGTATTTATGGATAACTTAGAGGTGAACTCTCAAAGACAAGGTCCAGGTAGTTTAGGACAACAGAGGAAGACTGCTGGCTGGACCCATTTCCCAACAGGTGGCTGATGAGAGCAGATCTCCATGGGGCGCTTACTCACCTCGCCAGGCTCTGTGCAGAGCATTTCCTGCACATTAACTTGTTAATGGCCACAACGTTGTGAGATGGCAACTGGTTTAGTTTTAATTTTACAGTTGATGAAACTGAGAGGCAGGGAGGATGAAAATGATGTCAGAGTCACTCAGCCACTAAGTGGCTGAGCTGGGCGTCCAGCCCAGGTCAGCCTGACCCTGAGGCTGGTGCCCCCATCACTCTTCAGACCTGAGGTCCTCAGGCCACAGGGTGTTCAAGCTGGAAAAGACACTTGAGAGACTCTCTCCCAACCTGTTCTTTTTACGAAAGAGAGAACGGTGGTGCACAGAGGGAAATACATGGCTTTTCTCAAAGTCTTATATTTGAACAAGTGTCAGAGCTGGGATTTGAAGGCCCTGAATCCTGACAGGTCCACTGCTCTTTCTCTCTTGTTTGGGTGCTGAGGAGGCTGGTTTCTTGCCCTGGTTCCATCCTCGACAGCTGAGCAAACCTCAGGCTCTCCATTTCCTCGGGTGTAAATGGGCATCTTCCATCCTGGCATACTCCCGGGCTCAGGGAGCATTGTTATCGGATGGATTACAGGGCTGGGGAGAGCACCGAGCTTTTTCTTAGGGTAAAAGACATTAAAAGGCACTATTAACATTATTATTATTATTTTTTAATTACCCTGATCTATTTGTAACCAGGGCCTCTTAGAACGATATTAAAAAAATAAAAAGAGTAGAGAAATGATCCAAAATTTAAACTGCAATTCTTCCCATCATTTCCTGGTCAGCATAAGGAATATTGAGTTTTCTATCTAAGTGCTCATATAAGATATGAGATACCTGCGTAACAGAACAGTTTGCTACTTAAATTGGAACCTTGCAGATCAATGATCAGGAACTAGAACACGCATTTTCTCCTAAGCTAAAAAATTTTTCTTCAAAATGACATTCGGCTGCTTACCACATGTCCTCGTCAAACCAGGAGTGAGCTCCTGCGTGGTGGCTCCACAGCTTGGTGAACAAGGAAAAAGGTCTCATCTGAAGGCTGGAAATCTTCTAAGATATGTCAGTCTGTATTTTCAAGGCTGAAACAATCTTAGGAATTACAGGAGTTTAAGAAAGCAAAATTCAACTCCAATTCAGGCTTTTATTCAGCCATGCACAGCAAAAATCCCAAGTTCTTCTGGGTGACACTATATTGCAATCGCAGCAGGTCTGGGGAAGAGCTTCAGACGGTGGCAGGCAGTGAGGCTGGCCTCGTGGGGACCGTCTCCGTCTCCAGGCCCCCTGTGCTGGATGCTCCTCCCTGCTTCTGTGGGGGATATTTCATAATACAGGTGCAGAAAAGGAGCTTTGTGGCTCTCAATCCTGGCTGCACAGCGGAATCTCCTGGGACTTTTCAAAAAACCGTGGATGCCTGCCTCTAGAGATTCAATCTGACTCCTTGATACAGGTTGGAGCTCAGCACCTGGATTATTTAAAAGCTCCC